>NC_055976.1:8059962-8422462 GCF_018492685.1 Alosa sapidissima
TGGCTATAGATCACGTTTCAGAGAGCTGTCGGAGGTGAATGGAGACTCTGGGGCTCTACGAGGCAAAGTCCTGTAATCTCATAAAGACAAGTTGTTTTTCTGTGCTAACAATAATCTCCGAGAGTGGCGGTACAGTGAGGAGGGTGGGAAAGAGGTAAGACAAAGGGAAGTGATGATCCTTTACACTGTCGTCATATTACACTGTGAGGCCTTTGGTCACATGTCACATAGTACAACTTCTAATCTTTCTCCTCCCGCTACCTTAGACAGATTAGCATTTCAGATTAGCATTTCTAACACAGCTATCTCTTGCGCTCACCTTGCTCTAGAACGGCATTGGCCCCTTGTGGGAGAGGCGGGGTCGAGGACGTCTCCTCCTAATGCCATTAGGTCTTTGGCTCCTCCCACCTCTGCCGGGGTTCTGCGGGACAGGGTTCCGTGCCGTGTCCACTTCCTCCAGACCCTTACTGTGCTCTGTGGAGGCCATTGGACCTGGGAGCAGAGAAGCACACACAAACATAAACAGAGGGGCTTTTAAAACGGTATACTCTACATAAACAGAGCATAGAACCATCACAGAATGATATTTAAACTAAATGTATATGTTTAGATTGTGGTTTATACATGCATGTTTATACCACTATTTGGTAAAAAACACATGGAAGTAATACAAGTAATATAAGCTTGGCTTGTAGTTGCATAAACTTTTCTATACGCATACTGTATGTTCGTATATAAGCTGTACTTTGAATAGTAGATAAATATACTTGACAATCAAACCAAGCTGTGCCACAACTCTCTTTCAATTTAGAATCTTAGATAAGGAACATCCATTTCCTTCCTTCTACTCTACAAAACCAGACACATGAAGGACAAAACCTTGGAACAACAAGAAAAGAAAGAGCGAGAGAGAGAGCAAGCGAGCTTCAATTTCATCCCAGATCTTCTGAACTGTAATTCCATTTCACTCCTGGTGTGATGTTCACCGCGGGAATCAGAACATTGACACCACTCTTAATTCCATTCTCTACCTTATCTCTGCCTCTGTCTGCTGCAGGCCAGAGGCGAACAGGAGTCAGAGAACACAGATACTGTTTTGTGCAGCCCGTATAGTGTGTTTGTGTGTGTGTGTGTGGCCTTCTCTGGCTGCCTCAGCAGGTTAGTATGGGGCTAGAGGGGGCTGTGGGGGGGGCACATATGTGCTTAGCACAGTGGGGTGGTTGGAGCAGCATGGCTCACGTCTACAGCCACCCTGCCTGAAACCCACAGCTGTCACACACACATACACACACACACAACTTTGAACTTCCCATTGCATCACTCTGTTTGATTTAGCAAAACAAAGCACAGCGTGTCTAAAGTATATATTTGTATGACGGTATGTATGTGCGTGTCTGAGTGAGTTTGTGTGTGTGTGTGTGTGATTGTGTGTGTGAATGTGTGTGTAAGTCAACCAGTTAGTCGCAGTGTGCCCAGATGTTTTCAGTCATCTCTCAATAAGTTTGGGAAGCCTCTTTAAGACATGTGCCGTCTTTGAGTTTGATCTGTATCAGCATCCCTGTGACCTTTCACCCTCCTGGCCAAGTGAAAGCAAGCCTCCTGTGAGATCAGACTGTTTAAGGAGCGCCGTTCGTGCCCTCTCTGTTATTGGGGCGTTCAATGTGGTATTTCATTTGGGATTCTTCAGACTTCTTTCCCCTTCTGGACCTCTCTCTCCTCTAGACCTTTCACATGCAGGCGGAGGCTGCGTGCTACAGAGATTAAACTGTTACACAGTGGAACATTTCAGACTGTTGCCATTCTGCTTTGCAGTCTGAATGAACCAAACCAGATGAAAAGCCCATAAAACTCGCCTCAGTCATTTTGCGATCATCAATCTTCTTCTCTGGGGCTCTGAAGCAGGCAGCTCATGACTCTTTAATCGCACGCACGCACACACACACACACACACACACACACACACACACACACACACCTGCTTCCTGCGTTGTATGGTCCACCTTCAGGACTCCCCTCACCCCACTTGCTATTCCTCCATTTATTGATAATGTTCCTCAACCTGCCACCATCTTGAAGGAGTCCTTTGTGCAATGGCTCTGTGCAGATGTGCTGAGTGAAGTCCTCTCTCCCCCTCCCCCTCTTCTTGACCCCTGAGCTCTCCAAACTCGTGCCCTCAGCCTGAATGTCTCGCCACGTCTTAAAGAAGGCATCTCTCAGCAACAGAGGCGTAAATGCCTTGCCTCAAACGTAAACAGAAAACCCCATTATGCTTTTCCTGTCAAGAGCCTGAGTGATATCACTCACGGTGGGTCAAGACATTCCTCTCTTAAGATGTCCTCAGGGAACAACAAGGTCCTCCCAGTAGAGAAATATTTCTTCAGACCAACTTCCTTTAAAAAGCTTAAATTAAAAAAATACAAAACAAATCCTATCCTATCATGCCTGTTGGAAAAAAAAACTCAGCACTCTATCTTTATATAATGCCAAGTGACAGACAGATCAGACAAACATCTCACTGTAAGAAAAATACCATTTAGGTTGCCAAAATCAATGAAATCCAATTATGTGTTTTTTCAGTGAATCTGGATGGTAGACACAGTAGGCTAATTAGCACGCTAACAAACTGGCAGACGGCTGGAAGACAAGCAGCTTCAGATATTCTGACCCATCTCCCGATAATGAAGAAAATTTATTCTGGCATCTTTCTGGAGAGAATGCAAATAAGCCTGGGCTTGGTGAATGTCGAATGGCAATCTCTGTGGGAACTCCTACTGCCTGCGCACAGAATATTCTGGAATCACACCTCGTCAACTGATTTTAATCACATTTGCAGCATTATGGGAAGATTTAGATGCGTATAAGACGGGAGAGAACCGGACCTTGCGGCAGCAGACTGCTTATTTCCAAGTGCTTTCAATCTATACCTCACAAATGCCTGCCACTTCAAGCTTTCCTTTTTCCTTGCTAATCGTCTTTTTGGAAGCATATTACATGCTAGCCAGAAACACAGGATTGATTTATTCGCTGCAGAGAAAATACTCTGTTGCATATTTCACCATTTCATAGAAGTAAGGGGGGTGGGGGGCCCTTAAAACCATCTTTTCCCTCAGGCACCCTAATCCCTGCATTATCCCCTTGTTATTGTACCAGATACGGAATGAATGGAGGAAGTTTACACATTCTGTCTGCATTCGACTCATTTCTTTCTAATCTGGAGGGGTTTACCGTGTACAAAATCCCCATGTGTGAGCGGGAGGAGAGGACTGACAGGAGACCCACCTCCTCCTGCCCTGGTGGGGGCCCGTGTAATACCCCCCACACCCCCCTCCACCCCCCAAACAACACCACCACCACCCAGCCTCCACCCTCCCCTAGTAGTTTCCCTACCGCTCCTTTTACTGCAGAGAGAGAGAGAGAGAGAAGAGAGAGAGAGAGTGTTGGTCCTGCTCCAGTTGAACGGAGAATGCAGACGAAACCAAACCATCAGTCAGCTGAACGGCCGCTCTTACATGACACAGACACACGCGTATGTACGTGGGCACACGTGACGGAGCGGCCAGGCACGTTGCTTGTCAGGTTGGGCCGAGACCTTTGAGGGATTGCGTGTGGATGCGTTGGAGGTTGTGTGGATGAGGGGGGTATGCAGGATGGGAAGCTCTCGCATCTGTGTGTCAGCAGGCAAACCTGTAATTACACCTTAGACAAGGCGAGCTGAGCCGAGCAGAACTCAGCCCATCAACCAGCACCGCCAGCAGCCAGCTCCGGCTGTCACAACCTCCAGCTCCGTAATGAGACAATTTAGATGTTTCCTGCCAGAGCGAGCTGTCAGGCACTGCTCAAAGCTGGGCTGAGGAGTAGAGGAGTGGAGCCTAGAACCCCCCCCCCCCCCACACACACACACAAACAAATAACCCACACACACACACATCCTTTCCCACAGCCCCATCCCCTCCACTGTATGTGTGGATGGGGAGAGCCATAATGAAAGCGGTGACAGTGATGAGCAGACGTTTATGCTGTTTATGAATCAACTCATCAACTCCCACTGCTGTTGGGAAACTTGAGCGTGTTGAGGTTATAGGAGTGGGTGCGTGTGTGGGTGAAGCTGTGTGAAGTCTGTGTGTGGGTGTCTGTGTGTGTGTGTGTGTGTGTGTCTGTGTGTGTGTGTGTGTGTGTCTGTGTGTGTGTGTGTGTGTGGGTCCGACTTTGTCACCACCATTGACTGCTTGTGCGCTCCTGACAGCGGGGCTCCAGCACAGCACATTATATAACTCCGATGCTGCCTGACTCACACGGCTCTGCGTCGCAGACGAACCAGACAGAAACAATAAACGGCACAATAACACTGATGGCTCCTCCTAATGCAATCATCTGCTCCGTATGTCTCCTAAATCCCCAAATCCCAGCGAATTCAGGAACCCTCTGTCCCGTTATTAGGCTATAACTGATGCTAGCGATACCACATCTAATATCTTGTCGTTGCTGGGATTTGATTTAACAACAGCCCAATGTGAAGGTAATACCAAAGACGATGGGGAAGATGGTTCTCACGATATCAAGGCGCTTATCACTATATCTCTCCCCTGGAGGAGAGCACTGGGCTTATCCCAATCAGGTTGCCACCGCTTGCTGCTCTGTCTGGGTAATTCTGTCATTAAAGTTTAATAAAGTGGGAATTTTGGGGTTGTGGGGGGGGTGCTGGCGTAACACACTGGAGAGTCACTCTTGCTTTACTAAGTCTTGTTGCAGGTGGTGGTGATGACATGAGGAGGATAGAGAGAGGAGGAGGAGGGTGAGGAGAGAGAGAGGAGGAGGAGGAGGGTGGGGAGAGAGAGGAGGAGGAGGAGGGAGAGAGATCGCTCCTGGCACCTCCACCACGCCTCAGCCCAGTCTGCTGATGAATGGCTCCGCTGCTGCCATCTCATCCCCCTCGCTCCTCAGGTACCATCCATTATGTTGCTTTTTCTCACCAGCCTGCCTTTTTCTCCCCTCCTTCCCTTCCTCCCTTCCTCCCTCTCTCCCTCCATTCTTCTTTGTGCCAGCCGGCCGTTGCGTCGCACCAGTCCTGATAGCACTGTCCTCATAAATTCGACCTGCTGTCGTTCACTCAGGGTTAGTTGTACATCTCTGAGGGTCTGTCTGTCACACAGAGGGACACACCGGACCGCCAGATTTATGAAGCCGCTGGCAGTTTTGACGTCTGGGTTATTGAACACCTGTGAGTGGTCTGGCCGCATAAAGGTCTGGCAAGTGTCATTTGGAAGACACGGACACAAGGGCCTGGCATGCACAGACTGATCGGAGGGTGACGGCAGGGAAAAAGGGACTAGAATCACACACGGAAGCAAAGGTTAGGCCTGCCTGCATGGAGACGGCAGGCCCAGATGGGCTTAATCTGTAGTGCCCGACCTCCGGATCCCCTTTGGCCCTTCAGGAAGCGAGAGATTAGATCTACTTATAGCCTTCCAGTGTAAAACAGAAACAGGTGAGAATCATCGCTTGTTTTTGGCCAAGGCGCTGTGTCAACGGCACTTCTTGAGGCGCAACGGCGCCGCCACTTTGATGTAGCCCCTGCAGGCACGCTTCAATCACTCTTGGATTTTTACTGCGAATCGATATTCTATTTAATTGGATTTCACTGCTGTTTGTACATGGGAATAGTCTATCTCTCTGCATGGTTAGGCTGCTTATAAAACAGTGTACGATATTATCGATCGATTTTCACGCTTTTGCAGAAGACTCTGAAACGCCATATGATTGTCCCCCTCCCCTGCTCCCTTCCTCTATCAGATTTTATCTACCTCTCCATCGCTCTCCTCCAGGCAACATCCCTTTTTCTCTTTCTAGGACAGACTATCATAGTCGCTGAAAGCCTCCTGCGCGTAAACAAGCAACTGGGGGATGATGTGAGCACCGACCTGAGACGGGTTGCGATAATCACCATGGTGGGAGGCGAAGGGGCAGTGGCGTGCCACGGGAGGTCACCTGCTTCCTTCCTGCCTCCCAGACAGCTGTTAGTGAGGCGATGGCCTCCCCAGCCCATCATCTCTCCGAGCGTGTGTGGGCAGCGGACCAACATGCTAATTGTCGGTGGCTACAGTGAATGGCTTGAGGTCAGGGGTGACGACAAGAGATAATGAGCTCTACCCGTCCACCTTCCCACACTTGTTGTGATTTTTACACCGTGCCAGGCACCCTGGGCTTATGTGTTGCAGTGTGGCAAATGAGATGGGACACCCACCTGATCTCCTCAATACATCAAATGTTCGTACTGCTAAAATTAGCCGCTGGCTTTAATAGCTGCTCAAATAGAACGGCAACCCCCCTGGCCTATTTTATCCACAGTCTCTGCTTGCTGCTTTGCTTCAGTACCTGGGCATTGCAGCTGCAGCATGATATGGTGTTCACATTCACGCACATCATTTCACCACCATCTCTCTGTTTCCACACGCATGGGGCAATTCACTGTGAAGATGGTGTGTATTATGTGTTGTGTGTGTAATGTATGTATGTATGTACATGTATGTATGTATGTATGTATGTATGTATCAGCTCAATATTAGGATATTCTGCCAGCATATCCTATGTATTAAACCAGGCTGAGCTGTGGATGGGTGTGGTATGCTGTGACTAGGTATCAGTTATTGTAAATCAGTGTCATAGAGATGTTATTTGTATTAGAGTTCAGACACAATTCAAGGGGGTTTCCAGGTCTGTTGTTGTCAGTGTTTTTGAGTATGTAGCTGTGCATCCCATGGGTGTGTTTCCATAGGGGTGATTGTGACATCACATGTTGTTCTCGCCACCTCAGGGACTTCATTCATTCATTAAGATGAGGAAAGCACTATGAATGGCAGGATCTGGCAATCTGCAAATCTCTTCCGAGTCTCAAACACACACACACACACGCACACACGACACATGGCATGTTTTAAGCCGCTTTCCTAGTTAATCAGGCCAGGCTGGGAAGCATACTGACCAGAGGCAGACGTGTTAATCGTGATACAGAGCAAGTCTGCAGCACAAAACCACAACTCACAGCTCAGCCACAGAATAAGCTTACTCTGCTGGGATGGATTTGTTTGGTGATGTGATCACACACACACGCACACACACACACACGCGCACACACACGCACACCTTTCCTTAACAACCTCCTGTTAGGCATTGAGGAAAGGGGCACTTCCTCTTTAGCATGTGCACAAAATCAGCAGCATCCCTCACTACATCCTGGAGAACGCTCTGGCCATTTGAAGCTGAGAGCAGTCGGCTGCTTATCGTATGCCTACCAGTAACTCTGTGTGTGTGTGTGTGTGGGGAGGGGGGGCTTGGCAGAAACTGGTACCAATCTCCAGCAGACTTTTTTCAGCCCACGTTTCCATGGCAGCGGGCATGAAAGGCGCTCAGTCCGGAGCAGAAAGAATGACATTGTCAGTTGGAATGGATCAGGTTTCTCCCGTTTACAAATTTTCAGCATACGGGGCCTGCATGAGCAATTAGGCCCTGCTGCTGTTGCTGGGTGTTCTGCAGGTTAACCCCCGCCTCGCCGTTTGTTGTGATGCCCGCAGCCTGCCCCAGATTGTGTGTGTGTGTGTGTGTGTCTGTGTGAGTGTGTGTGTGTGAGTGTCGGTCCAACCAGGGACATGTTTGACATGCAGCATTGTGTCTCCTGGGGGGGGGGGGGGGGGGGGGAGGCCTGCTTTGTGTTGTGTGGGTCCCTTTAGAAAGCAACACTGTCTAAGAAAGTTCACGTGTTATATCCACTTCCTCTGTCAGACATCCATCTCACACAGTCACAGGGCAGCTGAAATCAAACGCTCTCTATGTCTCCTTCTCTTGTAAAGAGCACTTTGTACAGACAAACAGGCCAGGTGAAATAAACACTCTCACTCTGACATGGCTGCCATTGCTCTTTGAGGTTTCACTTCTCCCCACACCCCCCGCTCCTTTTCCTTTTTTATTTTCAGTTTTGTGTGTGTGTGTGTGTGTGTGTGTGTGTGTGTGTGTGTGTGTGTGTGTGTGTGTGGCTGCATGCTGATGCCTCGCCACCCTGCGCACGAACTACACATGACCCAAATTAGCGAGTGCGTTTAATGATGAGGTGTGAAAGCGCCTGGTTTAGTATGATCAGAGCGCTCCACGTTCAAAGGCCTGCCACTGCTGCCTGCACTAATGAAGCCATGAGGTGTTCCAGAAAGTGGTGTACACTCTCCCTCTCTCTCACACACACACACACACACTCACTCACTTGTAAATACACCTACCTACTTATACACACACATACACACACCACACACACACTCACTCACTTGTAAATACACCTACCTACTTATACACACACATACACACACCACACACACACTCACTCACTTGTAAATACACCTACCTACTTATACACACACATACACACACTCACTCACTCACTTGTAAATACACCTACCTACTTATACACACACATACACACACATACACACACTCACTCACTCACTTGTAAATACACCTACCTACTTATACACACACATACACACACATACACACACACACACTCAGAAACACTCAGAATCTGTGGCTAGGGGTTACTGCAGGTTGGGCCCCTCTAAGTCTGAGGAAATCAGCTCGCCCAAATCAGCCAAAGCATCTTAAGTCAGAATTCTCCTGAACGGGCTTTTGTGGCAGCAGGCTGCCTCAAAGAGGATTTGGATGGGAGCGAGAAATAGGCAGGCAGGCAGGCAGGCAGGCGGGCGTTGGGAGAGTTTGAGACCGGGATATTCCACTCAGCAACCCTGAGCTCAAGCGCAGTGGGCTGGTAAATGGGTGGGGACTGTGGGAGGCGCGAGCTCTCGTCTCCTCATCGCCTCAAGTCTCCAGAGACAGCACTGCAGACGCCGAGAGATTCTCAGATGGGACGTTTCCATGGACACCTTCATCAGATGAGATGAGCGCTTCCCCTTCCCCTGATTGTGTCATAATGCTCCTAAATCATGAACCTGGGTGCCCTGTCTCCTCCCCCCCTCAGCTTTACTCTTCTTCAAGTATGTGTGTGCATGAACCCATTGACTTTGAGTTAGCTGAAGTCTACCTCGCCTCCCCCAAAACACACACACACAATCTCACACGCACGCACACACACATTCAATATACCCTGCGCCTAAGGCTCAGTGCCACCTTCACGCAGTGACCTTTGAGGGGGGTACTGACAACGCTGCAGCAGCTTGGCTGTTTTTCTCTTAGTAAGTGCATTTTTCCCCCCCTTATATATTTTCACTGCATACCTCAATCTCAAGAGCTTGCCAGAGCTGCATGACATTTCTGAATTCACACGAAACTGTGGCTTGCAACATTTGCCAGGCGAGTATTTGGCCAATAAACAGAGGGGTAATTACCAGTGCTGTTGCTCATCTAATTCGTGCTGTCCCAGTTTATTAGTGGGCTTAAGGGGGTCTGAGTGGATCAGTGTGAATGGATGGAGGATAGTATTTAATGAGTAGTTCAAAGTTCTTAGTGCAAGCAACTTTACCCCGTTAAAGTATGGGAACTGTTTAGTCCACAAACCGCCTGCAACGTACAGTGGAAAAATGGGAATGTTTAAGAGGTGAATGATGGTGATTACATGAAGCTTAACCTGTCTGTGTTTATGGCCTTTGGAAGATGGATGTTACGTTCACTAGACCCTTAAGTAAACTGTTTGTCTCATGTAGATATATGTTTACGAATTCTATCAATTATTTCTACACTCCAGAGAGAGTAGATTTCTGCTGTCTTGGGCAAGGACACATAAAGATCTAAGTACACACATGAGTCCTTGTTTCCTTGTGTTGTGTACCCTAAAATCCAGTTTGCTGACCTCAGTGTTCAGATTGCAAGCATGGACAAAAAGTTCATTATTGGCTTGCGTAGCTAAGGAAGAATGGGTCAAAAATTCTGTCTGATTAGCTAATGCACATGCTTTTTTAATGTGGGGTAGCCAGATGATTGATACAATTATAGATAATTCACAGCAGGAGGGAAAGCCAGTTTGTGATCTGCCATAAATTGTTCCCCTAACATAGATATCCTTCCCTTGATAATGACTTGTTTATCTATTTCAAATGTTCTCTGCACAGAAAAACATATGGTGAAATGGACCTTTACCATAAAATGACTAATACAAAGTGTCTTTCACACAGTAAAGAAAATGCCATTGAACAGTAGAGAAAGGACTGAGATCATGATTGATGATTCAAAGCATGAGGCAATGCAAGTCTTTTTCTTTATGCTATGCCATATATTGATTCATTGTTAAATGTATTGTGTTATGGTCCTCCCCCTAAGGAAGGCTATTTCATCTCACACATTTCATATTTCTCTCTGTTGGAACACTCTCTCTGATAAGAGACTCCACAAAGGAGATGCATGCGGCTTTTACATATCCTGTCACCTGAGGCACGGCATTATGGGTGATCTTACAGGGAGCACTGGTAAGTGTTCTCCAACAGTTCAAAGCCTTCAAGAGCACCAGTGATTTTTTTTTAAAACCTGGCTTTCATCAGTAATGCTCACCCTGTGCTTTCTAGACTAGTTGAACAGGAAATAGTGCAAATGATGTCAATGACTTTTCGCTGCTTTTGAGTTATTTTTACCTATCTTCTGCACCATAAATCTCACGAGTTATATTGAAATAACCATTATTACATTTTTAATTTTGTGAGGTGAACGTTGAGTTGTGTGGTACAACAGAAGATGAAAGCTGATAAAGAAAAAGGATGTTTTTCCAACAGGAACTGCAAGGGCAGTCAGGGGTTTGGATATCAGTGACTGTGCTTCTGTACAAGAGTAATATTTTTCCACTCCATGTTTTTTGTAATTGACCGTGAAAGTAATTAGAGAGCACTCATTTCCATGACTTGAAATATTTATTCAGCGGTTGAGCTTTTGCTCTTAATAAAAATGTCCACTCTGATCGCATCAGATTGGCAACCACTATAAATGTAACACTTAATGTTTGAAAAGGGAGCCATAAATCACATTAATATCAGACCCCTGGTGGAAACGACCGGCCGCTCAGCATATCTGGCTTTAATTAAGCCGTCCGAGTGTTCACAGAGATTTCTGCGGCTGAGGAATAAGTTTTGATGTTCAGCAGACAGAGAGAGAGAGAGGGAGAGAGAGAGAAAGAGACAGAATGAATCTAACGTGGAGGCTCCCAGGGTGTACTTCCAACTGGTAGTGACAGCAAAGGAAAGAGAGAGAGAAAGAGAAGAAAGACAGAGTGCAGGAGGGGGGGCTGAGAAGCCCAGATGCAGGCTGGGGGTACAGAGTCAGTGCAGACAGCACCAGCCCTTTTAAAAAGCTGCTCTGTTTTTTATGGGATTATTATATGCCACAGTGCTCTTTCATATGCTCCTCCGCGATCCACCTGCAAATTTGGGCGAGCCAGCGAGACCACCAGCTGTGAAGTTTCAGAGGCTTTTTAATATTTCAGAGTGGTGATGCTCCTTGCGCACTACTGAAAGCCTGCAAGACCCGTCGTTCTTAGCTTGCCTCTCTGTCTTTCTCTTCCCCTCTCTCTCTCTCTCTCTCTCTCTCTCTGTCTCTCTCTCTCTCTTACTCTCGTGCTCTTTTTTCCCCCTACCCCCCCTTACATATCTTAAAACCTCAGCATCTGCTTAAATCACAGAGGCCTAGGTGAGCTGATTTATTCAAAGCGATCCGAATTGCATTACAATGACCCATGCCGGCCTCGCAGCCACACATGCCAAAGCATTCACCAGACCTGGTCCCCACGGGGGCCTTAGCTCAAGGGCTAGCCTGATATCCCTACCAAATGAGTTATGATTCTGCACCCACCACCACTGTATGCCACGCACTAGAGCAATCAGGCAGTGTATTTACGATTGGCCACAGCGGCATAATCGAGAATAAATCCATGTTTTTCGAACACAGGCTCAGACAGATTTTTAGTGATCAACCCCCCACCCTCCCCTCCTGTGCTTCCTCAGCATTGCTGGGTGCAACAAGTAGTGTGAGGGAAGGGGGTGCTAATGAACCATATGTTCTCCTTCTTTCCAAGGTTGACACCATCAGTGTGTTTTTTTTTTGTTTTGTAGACTGATGCTGCGTGCTTCCACTGTAAATGCACTGTACCATCAACCTCACTAGTCAACAGCAAAACCACAATGCATTCCTCATCACCATTTTACATCTGTGGGCTCAATCTGTGGTATCAGAAAGCACACTGTGCCAGACTTGCATGCTAAAAAGAAACTCTCGTTTTTTTTTTCGAGAATCCCACATTAAAGTGAAGGTGTTCTGATCTACACTGTAATGTCTGAGGCAGCCGTCTCACGAGCAGCTTAGCCGCAGACATCCTCCACTCCTCTTCAGCAACAACAAGCCACTTACTCACGTCTCCGGCTGCCCATAAAGGATATCCAGGTTACTCATGAAAAAGACATGAACTCCAACCCTGAGTGTCTATGTCGGTGTGGCTAGCGCGCGTTTGTGCAAAGACTTTGGCTAGCGCCTTGCGAAGTCAGGCCATGCACTTCCAACTCGAAAGCCTGGCTGAAGTGATTTCCCCCGCAGTACAGTAGAAAACCTCTCTTACTTCTCACCACTCACTGCTTCTCCATCCCCATGAACCCCGACCCTCCCTCCACCCAAACCTCATACCTCTTTCTACCGCTGGTGTTATTATGTTATTGCAGGACATCTGGAAAAGTTTGGTTATTTTCTCTTTTTTTGTTGTTTTTTTTTTTGGTGCATGTTCTTTCTCTCCATGGCCCCTATAATCACGACCGTGGGCACAAACACCTTCTTTACATTAGTGCAGGCGAGTGAAAAAAGCCCTGGAATTATGATTTAATGCTTCCTGAGCTCTGTTAAGCACTGCTCCATTGATGTTGTTTAACAAAATATCCTGGCCCTCTGACTCGCTCTTCTCTCTTCTCGGGGCGGTTTCTGTTTTTTCCTCCCTCATTCTTTTTTTCTCGGCTGAAAAGAAACATTGTGTGCTTGCGGACTTCTTAATGAGTCCTGTATTTATTTTCGCTGGCCTCTCTATGGTTGGCTCTGACCCTGAACGTATGGCAAGGGGCCGTGCCAGTGCACGCTCCAGCCTCCACAATACATCAAAGTTTAATAACGAATAATAGCATCGCTGACAGCTCGCGTGAAATTGCCCTGCTCCACGTAGACGATCTCTCGCCGATAATGCCAGGGATCTTTCTCTCTCTTTCTCTCTCTATTTCTATACTCTGCTCTTTCTTTCTCTCTAAGGCTGTGATAAGCATCACCTGCACAATCCTGCTGGGGTTGTGGACTCACCCAGGACTCTCTCAGGGGATTTGTGTGTGTGTGTGTTTGTGTGTGTGTGTGTGTGTGTGTGTGTTCACGTGCGTGTGTGTTGTTTTCCTGCTTTGCATCTAGCCATACGTGTTTTTTCTTCCTCCCAGGTTTCCGTGACTGAGAGAGGGAACTCTGATATCTCCTCTAGGCTGTCAGACCTGAGGGCCTGAACTGTTGCCATAATAAGACGTGTTTACATACCAGACTAGAGAGTTACAACAGGGCAGTGGGGAGATTCATATCCACAGCCATTTGAGAGGCAGAGAGAGGCTTTTCTACTTTCTTGCTATCCATTGCTTTCCTGAAGCACCACTTGAAGGGAGATAATCGAGAAGCGAGAGGAGACGCCCGCTAGGCCACGAGCCCGCTGCCGCTGCTGCTGCCTGACACTAAATGCCTGCTCCAGGGCGCGTTAAATGAAGCTGCTGTCGCCTGTTGCACCATCGGTTCTCACACACGCGTCCCCACCCTCTCTCTCTCCCCCCTTCTCTCAGCTAGAGAAAAAGCAGTGCTCACCCACCACACGCCAGCAACAGAAACACACAGTGACACACACACACACACACACACACACACAAGTCGTCATACACACAGACACAAGCAGTCATACACACAGACACACAAGCAGTCATACACACACACACACAAGCAGTCATACACACACACACACAAGCAGTCATATACACACACACACAAGCAGTCATACACAGACACATAAGCAGTCATACACACACACACACACAAGCAGTCATACACACAGACACACAGTGCTGAAATACAAGGCTGCAATTCCCCTTCACAAACTCCCAGTGAACTGGAAAAGCGATTGTCTCAAGATGAAAGGCTTCACGGCTTCACGGCTTCACGGCCGCTGCCTACACAAGCGAGCGGCTTCCAACACCCCAGTGACGGACAGCGAGTGCAGCACAGCACAGCACAGCTCCCGGGCTCACCCAGCCTCTTAATGCTTAATGTGCTCTCAATGGAGCTCCACACGAGCAACACAGGGACACACACACACACACACACACACACACACGCAGTCAGTCAGCGAGCCAGCCAGCGCGTCGGCCAGCCAGCCCACCAACCAGCCCACCAGCCAGCCAGCACGACGGCAGCATGACCCGAGACGCGCCGTCGCACCGAATCGAGCATTATCTCCCACACCGAGCTTCTCGCCTTCCTGCCTGCGTGCCCGCCTTGTCCGCTCTGTGGGCTCTGGGGCTGTGCCGTCGTAGCACAGTGGACACCAGGCGTGGACGGAGGGAAGAGCCTGAGCCAATGTCGATCGGGCGGAGTGAAAAACGACACTGACCGTAATGCAGGGTAATTGCTTCCCATTTACGCCGCGCGTGAAAGGAGACCAAAAATAGCACGCGCGCACGTCTCACCGAGTAATAAATGCACTCGCACATCGTGGGTACCGCCAGCAAGAGCTCCGTGCATCACCGGCCGTCAGTGTGGTGGTGTGTGTGTGCGCTCGTGTATTTTGATAGCACTCAGCAGCCAGCACCCTACTCCACGCACACAGCCACAGACACACACACCCTCCCATTCTCCTTCACACAGACACACATGCCTCCCAGCAGTTGTTTGCGTATTGGTGTCAGTCTTTGCAGGGATCCAAGCGTTTGCACAGGCTGCTCTGTTGTTTTTTTTTACGCCTGCCTGTTACCTTCATCACATCTGCAGACTGGACACAGGTCAGCTGACCGCATCTCTGAAGACTTGCATGACCTACCACAGAACGCACATTGTGTCTCTCATTCATGCTGTTGTGAACGCACGCATGGTCCTTCTCAATTTACATTTCCGACTCCAGAGCCATAGCCACAGCATCAGATCTGCACTGCTAACTGATGACAATGTACAGCGACAAAGCATCCAAATGACTAATTAACAGTCACAAACGGGCAAATATTCAAGATAGCACACCCTGTTCAAGACAGCAAAGACAAATGTTTGGCCCAGTAAAAATGAATTACACAACAAGCTGATATTCTAAGCACCTTCCTACATGGACAACACCACCATGCCTACATGGATCTGCCAGTACCAGTCATTTCAGTCCTTCTGAATTTGATCCTCAGTGACATTTAGGTTGTTAAATATCACACATTCACAGACATAGCAGCTGACAAAATATCTCAGGTTTGTTCATATCAAAGTCTGACATACAAAACTGCCATACTTGAGTTGATCTCACAGAACCAGCCCCAAGGCACAATAATTACACCGACAGGCAAAAAAAACTCCACCAAAGACCATCAACAATAACATGAAAACCACTGCAGTGCAGTACAGAACACAGTCAGGTGCTGATATTCCTCCTTTAGATACACACAGAGAGACGCACTCTCTCACACGCACACACACACACACAGCCACACACACACATATGCGCAGAGAGAAGGCTATCCACCATGCCGGGTAACTGATCAACTACAGCTGCCTTGCCCAAGCTCAGGGCTAAACATGGAGAGAAAAAAAAAATTAGCGAGAACAAACGTAGGCAAGGCACAAGCGCGAGCCTGCGCAGCCCAGACTTACCAGCACTGGCAGAGCACAGCAGCGATACCACCAGCACGATCACCAGCGTCAGGATCTTCACATTCATTTCTGCTCTCCCCTCTGCCTCTCCGTTAGGCGCTTGCTGATATACTAGAGTGGTTTGTGTGTGTGTGTGTGTGTGGATGGGAGGGAGAGGGAGAGAGAGGGAGTGGGTGAGTGAGTGAGTAAGGGAGGGTGAGCGTGAGAGAGAGAGAGAGAGAGAGAGAGAGAGACTGTTTGCTCCTCTCTGTGTGTGTCTCTGTGAGTGTGCGCACAGAGCAGCGTGCGTGCGTGCGTGTGTATGTATGTGCGTGCGCGCGTGAGTGAGTGAGTGTTTCTAGTATGTGTTTGTATATCAGTATGCGAGTGTGTGACAGCGCCACTCCAAGACTAAAGGCACGTCTTTATCGGAGCTCTCCCACGGTGTGAGTGAGTGAGTGTGTGTGTCTGTGTTTTCTGCGTGTGTATTCTCTTCCTCGCAGAGAAGACAGCCTGTGCCAAGTCCAGTAGAGCCGTGAATGTGCTGAGAGAGAGAGAGTCGGTCTGCAGCAGGTCCCTGTGTGTGAGAGTGAGAGAGCTGTTTGCCTTGGATAAGAAGCCCAGTCGGTCATGTGCCTTATGTATCACTGACTCAGGAGGTCATAGAGAAGGGGCCTCCCCCACCCCCCCTCCTTCACCTCTCCATACCCCCTCCATACCCACAGATGCACCATCCCTCCCACAACAGAGAATAAACAGAGAGAGGAAGGTGTGTGTGTGTGTGTGTTGAAGGGGTGGGGGGTGGTCAGGTTTATGATAATAACCAAACAGATGCTCTTGTTGGAAAAGTGTTTGAATTGCAACGAGGGATCCAGCCAGGAAAAGCAGGAATGACAAAATACCAGCTCGGAGAGGAAAAAATAGGAATGAGAGGATGGTGAAGGGAAGAGGGGGGGGTGAACCATTTCCCTCCTTTTGTGTGTCCTCCTCCAGATGTATGGTTGCTCATCCCCCCCGTTGTTGCCACCACTCCTGGCCCATCTCTAATGACGAATAGCCAAGCCGAGATGCTTTGCAGTGTTCCTCACCACTCCCCGTGACAGCGAAGCAACCCGCAGGAAAAGCTTATCAGAATCTGCACGAGATTGCATCGCTGGTTTTTGTTTGTTTCGCCGATTCTGAGTCATTTGTTTTATTTTGTTGCACGGCTTTTATTCTTTTGTCGAACAAAGCCGCGACAGATGTCTTGGATCAAAATAAATTCATTTTTTCCGTGTTTGCTTACTTTGCACTAAACAGGAAAATGTAGCATTTCTTCTGACTTCATGTGAATTGTGAGAACTATAGGAAACTAAGCTTAAACTACAACAATGTCTCTTATCTATGTTGGCCATAGATACATGTAACAGTTTTTGTCACGAGACTGAAAGTTTATGTTTCTAAGAAGCATGTTATTTTATGAAATGCCCTCTGGCAACATACAAAACTTTAGTTCAGGAAAGTCTACTTCCACCCCACCCTTGTAGAAATAAAATTATGAAGTGAAAATATGTTTCAAGGCCCACCCTATACTGCTCCATGGTTCAACACCCTGTTTCAAATACGTCATTTAACAACAGTATCGTCAGAATCAGACAGAAATGTCAAAAAGAATCCAAACCACAATGTACACTCAATTGACGCAAGGCTGAAATGAGTAGTGAGATAATTTGTGTGCGATTCAAACCCACAAGAAACATTCCGTTCAGTGCTGTACAACTGTATGGATGATTTAGTTTGCATAAAAGGCATGCCAAAATCAAAAGGCTCTTAGCTAGAATTAATGTCTACCATATTACAAACAAACAATATATATAATTCCTCAGCATAATATTTAATGTAGCCCAATTCACTGAAAACATACCATACTACCAGTTACAATGCCAAAGAAATAATTGCAAGGCTACAACAAAAGCATGCGAGGCTCAGGACCACTGAAGCCAAATTGGCATGCCAGATGGAGCCTACGCATGTTAATTGTAATGCACTGATGGGTGTTGCTAAATCATTCTAAGGGAAGCTTAGCCGCTTAATGTGGGACGGTGACACAAGATGAATGAGCTCCCCCCTCTGTCACACAAGCCTTAGAGGCCCACGCTGGAAGAGGCTTGGATATCGACCTCTGAGTAGCAGTGGCTCAAAAGTCACTCCTCTGACACCGACTCTGGTTCAGGGGCCACGGCTCCCTCCGGCCAGCAGAGCACAGGGGCGGCCATTGTTTTCCTCGGGAGAGTATTCCCAGGAGGGAGCTTGCTGCTCCAGCTTGTCTCGTGTCACCCACTCGAAGCCTAGCAACAGGAGCACCTTCCATTTTTACACTGCCCACTTGAAGTCAATGCCTCTCCTCAAGTAATCCTCCCGCTTGCAAGGGGTTGACTGAGGGGCTGAGTAAAGATGCTTATCTGTTTGGAGCCTTTTTTTAGCTTTAAGATAATTTGTGAAACCAGTGAGTACATAACGAACGGATCACAGAACTCCACTCTCTGTTTACATCTGCTACATCTAATATCCAATTAGTTTTTTTTGTGTGTCTGCAAATATAGTCATGTTGTATTGCTTCAATACCCTTGTGTAAAATAATAACAGATTTTTTCTTGTCATAATTGGATTGTTTTTTTAAATTAATTTTAACAAGCAGTACATTATTTGGTTAAGGTAACATGACATCCACACTCCTGGTGTCCAGGTGCAAATTTGCCCATGGAGCGTTATTGCCAACTTAATGAATCACTTTAATGTCCTTATAAAGGCAAGGGCATGTGTGACATTATAAAGTCAGCTGTAAAGTTCAAACATTTGCACCATATTATTTTTAACTGTCTGCGGCACGCTGTAAAGCTTTTAAGTGTGCCAGATGGACAGTGGTTTCCCCCCAAGTGGCAAAGGGCCTGATCTGGGCTGCATTCAGTAACATTTCCGAATTCCTCCCGAGGTTTTCCGATGGGTACCTCACCGGAGGTGGTATGAGTCAACTGTTTGGGGAAGGAGGTGGATTATTGAAGTAGACACACGTGACATCTGCCCCAACACAGGAAGCACTTGGCTGTTTACAGGAAGTTGTTTCAATGAAAGAATTCCATCTATGCTACCTGTCTGCTACCGGTGATGACTCTTGACTGTGCCCCCATGGCATTTGAAAATAAAGGCCTTCCTGACTTTGTATTCATAGTTGTGCACGTAGCCTATTCCAGTTATAATGAGTTTAATATCAGCAGCTTACTGGGGGCAATTGTATTTTGATAATAATAATTAAAAAATATATATATATATATTAGAAAAGGACAAAAAAGAAAACATATTCTTCTCAGTGTCCTTGAGTTTAGAAGTGATATTGATCAATACATGCGGAAGATCAACAGGTGGCCTTTCATCCAACGAGGGCTAAAAATGGGTCCTCTTATCTGACAAAATGTTTACCTCATTATTCTTGAGCATTCATGATTAATGGGCATCCTGTTTATTATCCGTTTCTTAATTAGGGATCTAGATTCAGCACAGCCCCTAATACTCCACAACAGCTTAACATGGCCCAAATGAGTTTGCTGGCGTGTCTAGGGCGGATGTTTGTTCGTATTGTTGAAGAAAGAGCGGAGGTAAAATGGTGGATGGTGTTGAGGTGAGGGTAATTGGGATGGCGTCATGAAACTGGTTGGAGGCCACAAACCATTTTAGAGGGTGCCTTTCTTCTGAAAATTACATTCTGTCCTGGTTTTAGGCTGGCAGGACACAGTGCTAAGTCAGGCTACAGTAGTATTCCTCTAGTAACAGACCTTCTGAACATAGACTCCTCACATGGCAAACTTATGTTGCATTAAATAACCTCAATGTGAATGTTCGACATTAATAAAATAACGTTTTTCATTATCCACAGAACTATGTGGATAATGAAATTGCCTGGTTTAGTGACTAATTCTAACAAAGGAATACAAAACAACATGATGCACTTGGAAAAGAATTAGGTAGACTAAAGGTTTATTTAACAGAAAACAGAAACTCTTTTCAAATTAATTTGTATACCGAGTTTATTTCTGATGTTAAATGCACATGCAATTAATTAATGACAAATCCCACAGCAACATCTAAATTGGATAAATAAGCTTAAATAATCTGCGGCACACATGTGACAATTCCTAGTAAATATCTGTGCACAGAATGTAGGCTAGAATGAGCGCACTCTAAGCTTAACTTCACATTCGGCTGCAGAAATGCAGCTTGCTGCAGAGCTCCTTGAACATGCTGCTAGTCAGGCGGCAAAGCTATGCAGTGAGAAGAGCTGAACTGAGGGAGGAGTGGGAACTGAAAATGTTCCTGTTGCCTGATTTGTGGCACATTCTTAAGCTTCCCGGGCCAATTATCTCCGATGAACATTTGCTCTAGTCTTGCGTGACTCCTCAGCAGCTGTCTCCATAATCCAGGTTATCCGGTCCACCAGTGGGAGAGCAGGAACTGACACTAAGACTACGAGGGATGACAGTTTCAAGTCATATGAAGATGAAAAGGCAGATTTGCTGATGAGTGGTCAAGCTGTGTCTGAACATAAGATGATTGGTGGTATTTGTAAGTGAAGGCAACTAAATACTGCTAATCATCTGTCTGTTCAATGAAAATCCCTATCACATCTATACTGCACACATGTTGAGCTTCAAATCACAGTTTTTTTGGCTGAATTATGATCCCACAATAGGTACATTCAACATCTGTGTATTTTGCTCTTGTCACCCAACCCTTAACAAAAAGGCTAGTTTTATGGACATGACCAAACCCAAATAGAATGCGCGATAGTTTTGAACATGGTACACCCTCATGTCCCTGTCAAGCTGAGATTTACCGACTGATATTTTAAAACAACAAACAAAGTCTATGGGGCTTTGAATTCTTCCTCTATGTGCACTTTAATCAGGACCAGCAATCTTTAGAGAGTTTCACAGGTGGCAGGAGATTCAAACTATGATCTTGACGTCATGGCTCTTGTCTCAGTAGTGGCAGTGTTGAAGAGCAGCAGCACCCAGGGACAGAGGATCAAGGCTTCTGCTTTCCACCCTGCATCCTGCCTTTGGTGTACACAGGCATATACTATAGAGAGTGGGAACTGTGCCAGCTTTCAATACGGCTCCCTGACTCTCCGCATGGCAGCAGCGCCTGCCTTACTTCAGGTGTGTTTTCTTTTCTCTCCCTTTATTTTTTTCTTCTTTTTTGCTCTCTCTCTCTCTCTCTTTCTCTCTCTCTCTACTATCAGAGGGAGAGGGCTCTCAAAGAGGAGATAGGCCGCTCATCTGCAGTTCCTTCATTGTAGCAGGGGATCAAAAGAAGTCAAAACAAATTAAATGGTTGGACTGATGTAGCTTCAGCGGCTAGGACTCATCTCGGTCGTTCCCTCCCCTTGCTCGGCGATATTGTTGGGCTTATCGGAATTTCCATCAGTTCACACAGTCGCACGAAGTTTGGAAACGGCCGGCTTGTTTCATATAGATACTGCCTGTAAGTGCTGGGGGCTGGAGCTTGCTCTGGCTTGGACTCCCTGACACATTGTGAGACAGCCTGATGCGACCTGACAGAGAGCAGAGATAAGGACTTGTTTTCTAAGGGGGAGGATAGGCTCAGCAGACAGGCATAAAGTGTCTGTGAATGGCTCTTTGAAACTGCAAAAGACCCACACCTCTATCTACCTAATACAAGTCTGGTGATTGCTGTCTGCACATGGCAGAGCCTTTCACTGAATTTTCTCTTGTTTACAGATACGTCTTCCTCCACCAGATTGTGAAAGTTAAAGAACAATAGGCACTCAGGCAGGCAGAGGGTCAAGAACGTGTGAAACATGTCCTATATTATGTTTTGGAAGGAGACAGATTATGATCTAGGGTTTGGAAATAATGTGAAAATATGGAAATATGTCAAGCAGAATCTGTGAAACATCTGCAGAAATACACACGCAGTATGTGGAATGGAATGGAAAGAAACCATTTGGATTATAGCACTTGCCTTGTGATGATTTTCCCCTTCATATCTAATTCATTCTAACTCATTATCATCCAAAAATCTATCCTACCAACTTCTCCTCCATCCATTTGGCATCTACCAACAAAAGTTGTCTCAGGAAAATTGCAGTCATTTTCTTCAAGGGGGTCATTCTTTTTCGCTCCGATGCAATCAGGCCAAGGTGAATGAAAGCAGAGGGTAGAGCGTCCATAATATAAAGGGTGGGCAGGAGTGCTCTTCTGGGCTTGGAAAATGGAAAAAGGGACGTATTTCCCTCCACATCCTTTTCCTTCTCTGCCATCTTGGATCTGTGTTGATAGATTTGCACAACGTCCACCAGAATGCCATCAAAGGCAGCGGCCAAAAAGATGGAAGTTGTTTTATTTCCCTCCCTTGTTCTTTTGCTTGGATTTGGACGCTGTTTGGAGAAGTGGACGGATCAACAGAGAGGTGTGGAGAAGGAGAGCTGAATGAGCCGAAAATAAGGAGCCTCCATAAAAGCTGTGGTGGAGTGGCGCCATGTTTTGAACCTTCAGACTCCTTTGTCTCTTATCTCCATTCTGTGCGACGCGTGCTTTGATGCGGCTGACACCTTTCTCCATTATGAATTCTCTTTGCTCTCTCTTCTCAGAGGAAAGAGGCATAATACGGCAATTCAAACCCTTCACCGTTTAGGGCTTCTTTAGGGCACCTTGGGTTCGTAATAAATATCATTTATACTGTGTGTCACGTATAAAGTCCAGGGCATTTTACTCGTGTGACACTTCTCCTACCCCCAGCTGCTCATTGTTATCCACTGAAAGGGAAAGCGGGCCAGAGACGGCAAACTCTTAATGACCCATAGTCTTTAATGACCACCTCACAGTCCCAAATATCCATATCATAAATCCTTTCTCTTTGCTTTGTGCCACTCCAGGGTCCCCACCTGCTATGTGTGTGTGTGTGTGTGTGTGTGTGGGGGGGGGGGGGGTTGTTTTTCATTGAAGGATCGCGGAAACCTGCGGCACGTATGGTTTCACTCTACCACCACAAATGAAGATGGAAACCACCTGAAATGAAATTCCTCTTTCTGTTATTTAAAGCGCTGTAGGATGTATGAAACGGCTGCGTGTAAGTGGCTGACCACTGAGCTGCGTTAGCTTTGCACAGCGGAGAGGCCGACCGCAGAGCTTAACAGTTACTCATTTCACGCGAGATTTATATTCTGAAGTGAGCCTATAGGTAGAACAGCCTGCTTGGGAAGAGTGGAGGGGGTGCTGAGAGAGAGATGAGAAAATTGAGCCACAGAAGGATGTGTCATCCTTTGTTTTGTATTTTTTGGCATGTTTGGCAGCCGGTGATAAATGGGCCTCCCCAGAGAAACTCGGTTCCTCTCACACGTTACATCTGACCTCTTTCAGTTACGTAGCAACTAGCCTTTCAGCGGCAGGAATAGTATTTCAAGTCATTTTTATCTGCAAACCTCTGCAGTTGTTAATCGGCAAGAAAGCCATCTGCCTCAACAGGAAGGTGGCGGAGATATTTTTCAAACCTTTGCCTTTGGCTTATCAAACACTTCCAGCAATTTTGTCTCCGAGTGTACTGTTCACATAGTACTGCCATTAAACCCGGAGGCGAGACCTCGTCCATCACCTCCTCTCTGACCTGGCTCTCTCCATCAGTTTCCCGCCACACAGATCCCTGTAGCACTGCAGTACGTGTTCAAAACAAAACAGGAAAAGCGCATGTCTCTTTTACCTCAAATGTGCTCATTTTCCCTAAACAATACGCAAAATTACAGCTCCTTACAATGTGAGTTTGTAAATGGAGAGAAGACAGAGATAGGAACTCGGTGTTGATTTTGATGTTGATTCAAGGATCTGTTGGGCCACCATCCAAGCTGATAATGAGACAATTATTCTGCACATTATGATGGTGGCCACTTTCCCGACTCATTCTGCAATCAGTGTGGTGCAGCTCCACGCTCCTCTGAGGCAGACAGCTTTTGCCAGAAGCGGTTCTAAAATATCTGTTCTGCTCTCCAGTCATAACAACTGCAGGGCTGCTGCACCCAGAAGAGGAGGAGGAGACAAGTAAATTGTCCTTCAATAAGAACAAAAAAACCCTCAAGAGGTCACTGAAGTGGAAAAACAGCATGCAGGAACATAAAAGACAACATAGGAACCACTTTCTAGTAATGCATAGCTTCAGATGTCCACTCTATTTCTGTGATTTGGTACAGCTAGTGTCTAAAGTATGTTTCACTTGTGCTGTTTCAACTTGATGGGAATTTAATATCTAAATTGCTGCAAATGAGTATAATTTAGTCTAATCTTTTTTAAACACCAGTAAGACGCCAAGAGTATTAACCTACCATCATAAGCTATGCCTGAATTCACTTACTTGAATATTATTTTACTATGACTGAGCAAGTGGTATGTTCACAGTTTTGTCAAATTGTCAAATACGTGTCAAAACGCATAACGCCTCTTCCAGTAAAAGTAATTTGTGAAACATTGCCACAGAACCGGCAGAAGGCCAATCTGGTGAGAGCGCCAGAATCACTTAGCCAGAGCAGCTACAGGCATGTAGCTACATTAGTTACAGGTCTAAATGTTATTACACTATTGCAGATGAGACCTGCCAAGTGTACTTGTTTCACATAGCAAGCTAAGTATATCAGCAAGTTCTGTAAGCATATGCCCTAGTTAGTTTACATTTCATAAGTACTACCATGTGTTTAAATAATCATGCATTTAATTCTATTCTAATTAGAAGTGGTCAAATACTCTACCATACAGTGTGCTGAAAGGGAACTCAGACACACTCATACACTCACTCCTGGCCTTCTACTTGGAAACATGGAGAGTCAGGTGCTACAGTTCACCCTTGGCTGGCTTATCAGAAGAGTGCTTCAGAGGACTCTGATTTAAGGCACCATGTTTTGGATCGGGGTATAGACTGTGCTCTGGATCTCCTGGGCTCAGATTTCAGCCACTCAGGTCATGCACCCTATCAACACACGTCGGTGATACACACACCCTCTTGACTCAACGGAAATGTTGTATCAACCCTTCCAATACACCATGTGGTTGAAGCATGGTGAAGATGTGGTGGAAGCACACGTACTACACGGCTGCCACCGACACTGCTGACGTCCCCAGTGTGCTCTAACTAGTAATGTTGACGAGTCACTTTTCCTCAAAAAGTCCAGAGTTACGTACAGTACCCTGCATATCTCTGAATATTATCATGCTGACTGTATTTCTAACTAGTAATGTTGACAAGTCACTTTTCCTCAAAAAGTCCAGAGTTACATACCCTGCATATCTCTGAATAGTATCATGCTGACTGCATTTCTAATTAAATGCCAAAATATTCTTGCCAATATGGCAAGTTCTATTGAATCAATCTGTAACCACTGTATTACTCCATCACAGTATTTCTGTTCAGAAACCTGACTCATTTTAGAATTGACGCAAGAGAATTTTTGGAAGCCAAAAAATGCAAATGACAGCCAAGTAAAACTTCCTATTTCAAAACTACTCCTCAGCTGTACCTCAGTTGGGCTCTTAGCACCGATAACATACTCTCAAGAGAGTATTAAACTTTGGCATATTATTCAACTGCTTCCTTACAGTATGTGTTCTTCTGCCTTTGCGATCAGGTTCCAGCTCTGGCTTGCGGTGTGCACTCTCTGCTCTGCGCTCCAGTGATGGTGATTTTGGCCCCCAGCCCTCAGTCCCCCGCTCCCTGGATCTCTGGCCCAGAGCCCCAGCCTTCTGACAGTCAAGGCTGACCCACAAGCGCCTGCGAGAGGGGAGGTGGGCGTGTGTGGGGGTGAGGGGGACAAGAGTGCCAGACAGAGAGATGACGTTATCACCTCCTCTGCAAAATGTCGCTCGACCCTATCGGGAGAAACAGCTGTAAGCGCTGGGAAAAGGCTTTCTTTCTAGACTGAGGGTGGTGGTGTGTGAATGTGTGTGTGGGGGGGGGGGGGGCAGCTCTGGTCTGGTAGCACAGCATTCCCTTCTCTGATCATCACATTTGCTGCTGCCAGAATAGTTGAGCCAACAAGGCCTCTGCGAATCAGCCCCACTCTGTCCCACTGTACGTGCCGGTGATTTAATGCACTGACCCTCGGTTAGCGTTGATTAGCGAGGCACTTTTCTCGCCGATAAGAGTGGAATGGGGGCCTCTCTGGGCGATGGTGCTGTGAAATGATGTGCTGAAATCACTGTGCATGTGAGATGTCTTCATGAAGTGCTTGCTTTCTTTTTTTTTTCAAATGAAAGAGAAAAAAGTTCAAAAAAAGTATCTGTTCTGAAACTGGTATCTCTTCCTCCGATGTGTTTGTGACAGTTTTCTTGGAAGGAGCCCTAAAGAATATTCTTCTCTTTTTATGAGACGCTGCTTCTTTTTTCTTGTCTCCCCTTTTTTTGTTGTTATTTTCCATTCCGTTCCAATGGATTTTCACACTTCGTCTCCCTTGGCTGCAACTGCAGTGTGCCTTGGTGGTTTGCTGGAATGGTTTGTTTGTTGTACATGAAAGAATTGGGGGTATGGGCACTTTCAGAGGAGGCTGATTTACCATGACAGTCCATTTGAAATGTCCAAATGAAACCATTCAGGCTCACCATCTCATGGGTTTCTAGTCAGTAAATACATTTATTTCGGAAGGGCAGTATAAATCTAATTCTCAGATAAAATGCACTTTCATTTGTTGGACTTTAAATTTCCTGCTCTTTAAATGGCAAGCTTCGTTGCCTTTTAGAAAAAGCCAGAGCCCCATTACAACAAAGGAGACTAACTAAAGATCTGACAAGTAGCATACATGCAATGCAATTACAGCAGACTGTTGGGAAAGAAACTTCCAGTACCACAGCAGTATCCAATATCATATATGCACTTGTGCAACCCACAAAAGAGAATAACAGTACACACACACACACACACACACACACACTAGTGTGTGTACACTAGTGACTAAGAGTAGGATTTAAAGACTATTTAGTGGGCTTTTCCATGGGAATTGTAAATGAAATCCAGGTCCCTCTCTATGGGCCTCCCCTGGAACACACATATACTGTGATAAACTCACAGGTGCCCTTTAAAGCAGGGATGTGATTCCCACATGTTCTGCTCATGCATCACTGATAAGCCTGGCATATTGCATCGCTTCTCTGTGGGCTTTTCTCAGGTCTTCAGCCTTTTCCGAGGCTCTCAGCATGTCGGCCAGTTATCTCATATATCCCGTGAAGGTGTTGAGTATGGCAATGTAAATCCTATCCCGCTTACTCCCCTTTTCAGAAGCATGTTGAAATATATAGTAAGACCAAAGTAAAGATACAGCGAACCACATCAACAAAATAACTTACATGAGCAGACAAGACAGACAAGGCAAGTAGTGTTTTGTTATGTCTTGCAATTACTTCCCCGCAAGTATGTTTAAAAGAGTCACATCCAAGCCTCCCACAGGCAGTCAGAAATGTGTGAAAGTGGTCTAGGTCACCGAGGGCTGATTTCTCATCATTGAAATTCATGACTGGTCTTGTTAGGACGTCATCGTTATTTGTGTTAAAACAAAACTGGGGTTTTAAGGGTGTGTGGTGTAGTTGGTATTAAATGCCGTGTCAAAATCTGTGTGGGCTTTGTGCATTCCCATTTGAGAGGCCCATTTCATCAAGTTAAACACGGCACATTTCATCATGACAAGGTCATTTTTTGTGATCGTAACGGCTGTGAATTCTCTTTAGACATGACACAAGGAATATTCAAACTTAATAAGTCAAGGTATTTCAGTGTAGGATCAATACACCTCTTTTTTCCCCACATTTCGTATTGACTGGTGGCAGAATTTCTTGCTTCATAATCACCTCTTCCAGATTTCTCCAGGAACACACAAGACATCTGTGATGTTACAAAGGCCAGGGGGAATGAAAATTGCTCCCCTACAAGCAGCACTGGTTGTTGCCATGGCTCCTTGCAAAGTTGGGCTCTGTCGTCGTTGAGGTTTATAAGAGGGCAAACCAGATAGACTTTCTTCCACCATGACCTCAGAGTCATATGTTAGAGTGGTGTGGAAATAACAAGATGTTGGAAATGTGCCTTTCATCTGGTCTGTGCCTCAAACTTTTTTGCAATGTTTCTGAACTATGTAGAAATAAGTCCAAAATGGAAATGCTCAGTCATATGGGCCTCTGGACAATTATGTGCAACCCAAAACCATAATTCCAGGAAGTGGGAATAAAGTAAGTATATTCAAAAGTTGTGGTTGGGGGGGTTGAATGAGTTTGAATGTCCTTCAATCAGGAAAAATAACACTAGCTAATTTGGTGATATCAAAACGATACCTCTTGAGACCACATACAATATACATTGGTCAGAAAATCACCATACTCAATCAAAGTGCTTGTAGAATACTGGAATATTCTAGAAGAGTTTATGTGGGCCAAGCACCAGTTGCTTTAAAGCTCTTTACTTTTCTAGAATTTTAAAACTATATCTTTAAGTGACTTCCTCGACTGACGCAAAGGCCTGGTTTTGTGCCCTGTGCACGTAAAATGTAATGACGGACTCAACCAACATTAACATGGACCTTTATTAGCGCCAGACACACTGGGGTCTTGTGGTGCAGCTGAAATTAACTATCATTTGTTGCCCACATAGATGCCGCATGGCGACTCCTTTAGAAGTCAAACGCCCCTCCACGAAGCCCAAACCTTTCAGCTCGAGCCATCTGTGTGCTATTTAGCCTGATCCCAACAGCCACACGGCTGCTTAATTCAGAAAACTGTCAAGGCGCGTCATTAGAAGCGGCCATTTAAAAGCTTCAGATTTCATTAGCTACAGGAAGCTCCACATTACCCTCAGGATTAATGTCAGGGCTGGAGGTCCGGGCTCTGCGGCAGCGGGCAGCGCAGGCGTGACTCTGGTGACCCTCTTGTTTAAGTGCACCCATGACTCATTAAAGATTATGTAGGCCAAGGGGAACTGTTAAATGGCGGATGAATTATGTGCACAGAGAGACTGCAAGCCAAGTCCCCCCCCACCCTTTCACACCCCACTCCCCAAACCCACCACCATCTACCCCCCTGCTACACCCAGTGACTGAGAGTGCCACCCTCATACTCCACACATCCATATATCATTCTGACAGGCAGGCGGCATTTGTCTTATAATAGACTGATAATATGTGACAACTGCTTAGACTTAAATCTTTGTATTATCGAAACAAAAATCAATACTGAGTTAAGTTTATGATAAACAATTATGTGAGAGAAGAATGTCTAAGTGAGAAATGACATTAATCAAGTGCATTTGTTAAGTTCAGCTAAATGCAGCAGTCTGCTTTGCACTCTGCACTTGCTCCTCTCAGCAGCTGCCACTGGAAACTGCATCATGGTTGTTTCATAACAAACTATAATCAGCTGCACCTCACCCTGGGGTGGGCCTGTTTGTGTGACCATGTAAGTGCGTGCGTGTGTGAGCGTTTGTGTGTATCTGTGTGTGTGTGTGTATGTGTCTGTCTGTTTGTTTACGCAAAAGAGAGAGTGACGCCATACCTTTTCTCACAAACTTCCGGGCTGTCCCTCTGCTATCTGAAGGAAGGACGAGGGAGCTGAGTCACCGTAGAAACTAGGGGCGCCGAGCGTGATAACTCACCGAGAATGGGAGAGGTCATCACTCTTCCTGTTCTAATGAGGAAGAGTAACCCTTCAACAGCCTCTCGTGTCATCAGCTTCCTTCCCCGTGCTGATTAGGGAGAGAGAGGGAGGGAGAGAGAGAGAGAAAATGAGTCCCAAACACAGCTGAGCTGTCATTCGGGGGAGCGTAATACAGACCAATGTTTGGAGAGTTCTGGAAAGTGTCCATAGAAAACACTGTTAGGGTGCTTGTTTTTTACTCACTGCAGCTATTTCAGCACTGGGGATTTTCCTTAAAATAGAACAGGATCCAACTCTCAGACACCGAGAGACAACAAAAAGGTCCCTTGTGATAAAAATGTGTAGATCTACACAGCTGCGTTAATGTAGCGCCGCACACACCCAACGGCGCTTAATGACTGTTCTAAATTAGCCATCGGCTAGCCTCTATCTCCAGGTCTGCTCCATCATGTGTGCATCAGCACAGGCCTGCAGAAACCCAATCCTGCCCCGCGCCGGCCTCATGGGGGCTTCGGGCCGGGCCTGTTCCTGAGGGCCGTAAAAACCTGTGTTCCATCACCTGGCCATCCATCACGCTGTCACGGCGCCGGGGCGGCTCGCCTTCCCAGCATGCACCACCAGGTGCGAGCAGCACTCTGCAGTACTCGACTCCGAAACGAGAATGGGGGGTGGGTGGGGGGGCATTTTTGATTCAGGGTGCGGTCCGGAGGTCAGGAGGGGTGTATTTCAGCTTCAAACGTGAGGGCTTCAGGTTAACAAGTAAACCCTATATGCCAGAATGGCCAGGCTGAGCCCCTGGGATCTGGTTTGCAGGGTCAGGGTACTGTAGATGCCTGACTTAAGCCCTTCAGAACTTCTACAACCCTCGAGAGGTTTGGGAATATTTATATCCACGTACCTTTTTTTTGTGTTTGATCTTTTCATTTTCATATTTTCTACTGCACACTTGTCCCCTTAACCATAAAATATAGAAAATAAGACCTAAACCTGGAAGCTAGTTGGGCTGCCTGTGCTTCCTTACTGTGTTTGATTACAACCCATTTTTAGTAATTACTGCATTTTATTCCTTCACACCCTGTGAATTCCAGAGTAAGCATCTACTACACATCAGACTGTCACCATCTTTAACTTGAACCTAGACTATGAAACCTTGGTGTTTTTAGGCATTCTGTAGGTTGGTGGAGGTTATTGATTGACATGTTCATCTTTGTTGTTGTCGTTGTTGTATGTTGAATAATGACTAATTCTAGAGAGGTAGTGAGGGAGATCCCAAGACGGAGTCAGGTGTGATCTCAAGAGGGAGTCAACAAGTGTGGTTCTGTGTGGTAAAGTGGAAAAATCTGTGATGATGGTTTGGCTTAAGTGCTGAGGGCTTACTGAGCTTTCCCCAGAAAACCTCCCCTGTGCATTGCTGTGAGCTCTGCTCTAGGCAGTCACTGTGGAGACTTCAATTACAGGCAAGTCCCGGCCGGCTGATTTCTAACTGTGGCCAGCAAATTAGAAAGACTGTGTGTGTCTGAGAGAGAAAGAGAGAGAGAGGGAGAGAGAGGAGCCACTGCTGTTAAGTTTGGTTGCAGTGTGAAAGGCAGTAAACTAAAAGGGGACAAATCCTAGTAAGAGTTTCACGAGTGCAACACTTTGACAGAGTGTTGCAGAGACTGCCTTTTGTTTGCAAGTTGGACACAGTCCAATAGTCTGCTCCATAGGATTTTGTTCAATAATCCACGGAGTGCCTGATTTATTGCTGGCATTACTGTGTTGACTAAACTTCCTGAACCAATCTTTTGTGACTTCCAAGAAGGAAGCCTGGGAAGACGTAAAAAAAAAAAAAAAATTACAATCCCTAACACAAAGAGCACCTGTCACGACTGTGGACACAGCACGCACGAGAACAGGGTTCACTGAAATGCACCTATGTGAATTTTCAGGATGAATTGTAGTAGAAATACTCCTCTGAAAGCAAATTTGAAAAGGTAAGGAATGCGGTGTGTGTCGAGTGGCCGCGTGCCGCGTGGTGTGAAGCCAGCCGGGGGAGCTTGTTACGATAAGATTTGCTCATTTGGAACGCTCCGCACGGCCCGCTCAGCCACGTCGCAGGCAGAGCGCCGTGAAAACGAAACGGTGAAAAACGAGAAATTAAACGGCTGTCTCTGTCCGCACAAAAACATGACTGGTGTCAGGAGAGGGGCCGCTAAACACGCAGCTCATCTTTGCGCCGCTTAAGCCGTCATATTTTGTCTTGTCATCGAGCTCCTTTCAAAGGCTTCTCAGCCACTCCGTGGCCATAAGTTACTCCTGTTTCCCCGCTGTTCTGACATGAGATTATGTATCCTGACGACAGAATGGTGTCCTCCTGGGGTGCTGAGGAGTGGAAGTTTGAACAGTTTATGACACATAGCTGAGATTACAGAGCTCCCCTTTAAAAGGCAAACGGCTTTAGACAAGACACCGAATGGGCTGCTCAGGGGCCATCTGAAGGTTATCGTGCGTTTAGGAACACATGTGGAGGGGCTCTGGAGTCTGTGAAGGACAGCTGCTTGAGTGATCATAGTCATCTGACGCTGGGACCTTGGGGGGCAGCAGAAGCATGAACATCCTCTGTGGAAAGTGCTGACCAGTGCAGATGGCACAGTAGTCCTGCTGTAAATGTTTTGGAAATTTACCATGAAATTGACCCTTTTCATTAGGCCAATCAGAGTGGTGACAGTTGTGGCGTGGGAAAAAAAAAGAAAAGAAAACATTTTTGTGAAAATACTTTGCTTGTGTAGTCAGTACTGATCAATATAACTTTGATACATTTATGTTTTTCATTATTTCATTACCAACCCTCTTAATTTGTGCATAATGTTTCTATTTATGTCGACATCAACAAAAGTACTGCTATCAGGTCAATGCTATCTCAACCAAAGGCATGACCCTAACTATTTTTGGTGAACATGACATAGTTGCTCTTGTTCGGGCTGGATTCCGAGAGGCTTATCTCTCCTTGCCTCATATCTGCCTTACACCACAGGCCCACAGAATTTACATAATTAGCCAAATTACCCTTAAAAATATAAAACACTGACGCCTGTAAGAAAAGCATCCCAGACACGTGTGAATATTGAAACTTAATTTATCATTAATTTATCATATTCATTTAATTTATCATTAAATGTCAATTCAATGAATAAACTACTAAAATTATTATTTAAAGCCATTCAAATCAGTTATTTCCCCTTTTTTAAATTAAATGGAGTATACTGTATTGAAACCATTTTTTCTTCTAAACTCTGCTTAACATCAGCAGTGACATAAGTGACATCAGTACTCCCTATTTCTAAGCACAGCAGTCAAATGTTGGAGAGAAGAATGGCATGCAGAAGTATATGACAGTCCTGAAGTGGGAAAAAAAGAAGAAAAATGGACTGCTCATATTCCACATAATTCAGTTGTCTACTCAGATGTAGTCTCTATAACAAAAAAGAAACACAGGAAAAAAATAACATTGGCTGTTACTATTTGCTTCACAGCCTTTTCAACATTGTACTGTGTCTTTTTGAAGTGTTAGGAGTGACATTAGTGATTGAGCAAGACTGACACATGTGGCCTAGGAGAAAGCAAAGGATTAATTACGTCCAATAGGGACAATCTGAGAAGGCTGCAGTGGGGGCAATCAGGACTTCCACCGGCTACAAAGCATCCATCCATCTGCTTCCAGACTCTTTGTCAAGAGCTGTCCAGCTGCAGCCACGACTCCAGATGTGAGTGTGTGTGTGTGTGTGGGTTGGGGGGGGGGGGGGGGGGGGGGGCGCTGGCGCTGGCTGTTCGCCAGGCAGGCAGTGAGAGAGCATGTTTCCTGGTGTCTGTAGCCAGAGTGCAGGCGTCCTGTCAGGTAACACAACCCAATCCGGCAGCCCAGGGCACCCCCAGAGCCACTGGCATCAGGGCAGGGTTACCTCTCTCTCGGTGGGGTATCAGCTCAAATAGAAACCCAGCAAGACGGGGGGAATTATGGAGGGTGAGAGGGGGAAGGAGTGCGCGCAAAGCGCTGGACAAACATGGCCTGGCTTCGGAACAAATCACATTGCCGCCGCGTGGCAAATCAGACTGAATCTGAAATCAGGCAGACAAGGGAATTTTACCCATCTGTCTTCCTGTTTGTTGAAGACGGTTAAATAGAATGTAAAGCTGCTAAGGCAATCAATTTGTCTGCCTGTCATAGTTACAAAGCACACACAGCTATGTCCACACATAGAAACTGCTATGAGATTGAAGAATCATTCAAAGCACAAAGAGGTAAGCTGAAAATGCCCATGTCCATGATCTACAGTGAACTGAAAGTATACACTGACAGAAAGGATACAATGCAGGAATAAACAAAAACAATATGACACTCAAGCTAGCAAATAACCACAGTGGTTGGGGCACGAGATGCTGAAGACAATATGCTATTTAACAATCAGTTTAAAGAACAACATTTATATAGATAGATAGATAGATAGATAGATAGATAGATACTTTATTGATCCCTAGGGGAAATTCAAGGTCACAGTAGCATACAGACAACATACACACACACACACACACATTCACTAACAGCAGAAAAAGTAATTAAAAGTATATGTTTTTGTACTTGGCCCACAGGTTTGTTTTACAAAGCCAATCTTTTATTTTAGCATGTATACATTTTTAATAGGCAACAGCTACTACAAATTAATTAATGCACAAAAGTAAAATAAGAACATGGGGTTTTTTGATGTTTTTGTGTGAGAATTGCGCTCAGCAAAGCATCACAGTGGATGAAGCAGTGTGGGCTACCACAAAAGATCAATAGCACTAGAGCACAAGAAGCTTTCGTCCCCCCACGAGGACCCCTCATGTGCTGTCTCCACAAGATCCCCATCAGACAGGAAGAGGCTGGACTCTGCTGTCTCCACAAGATCCCCATCAGACAGGGAGAGGCTGGACTCTGCTGTCTCCACATCTTAGGAGGATCAAATGATTTCTACCAGCGCATCTCTTAGAGGTGAGATGCAGGTATGCTAAATGTTCACAGTGTAATATGCATTAATTCCATTTAAAAAGCTATTTTGAATGGAGAGTAAAACAAGCCTAGATCATGAGCCTCTGTTGGTATCTGAAACCTTTTCAGGTGTGCCTAACTTTGCCTAACAGAAAGAGTCTTTTTACCCAGATAAACACTTTCTTTCTTTAGAATTGTGAGCCAGGCATAGCATAGCTTTAGTGCGGCAGCTGATTTTTGTCTAATCTGTTTGGGTATGTGTCCTGTTTAATCTAGTTTAACTGTGCAAATCTAGTTCAACCCACTACTCCACCCAAATCACTGATCCTTCTTAAATGGGTAATTTCCTTAAATCTCCTCAGCGTGAACGTCACAATAAATGGTGCGTGTCTTGCCTTCTACTTCAGACCATTTGATTGGCCCATACAGGATCATGTAGTTTCTTGTCCCTCTCTTATTTTGTCCCTTGACCCGCCCCCCCGTGTCCCCACGTAGCTGCCAATCTCGGTAGTTGGATAACACAATAAACCCTAAAGCCATACTGCCTATCCACAGGGTATTTGTTTGTGTGGCTCAGCAGTACTGTTAAATCTTAAACTGTTAGCAGCTTAATCTCCATATAATTTACAGAGGTCAAGGGAGTGGGGTGGAGTAGGGCATTTCGGTGAACGTGCAGACAGACAGACGGACTGACAGACAGGCTTGCTCCGTCATAAATAAATACTGGCTTAGGGTGTTCCCTTTTCAGGGTGGGCTCCTCTCCTGTGCCCTGCCATCTGCTTCACAGGCGGCGGTCCAGTGGCACTTCAGGGCACTCGAGGCGCGGGCGTGGAGGAAGACGCCCGCTCTGCCCATCTGTGAGGAAACAGAAGCAGGGTCCTTCCCTTGCCTTCTTATCAGGGCTAAATGCATGCATTCCAAAAGCACTCGTCTGCCAAACAACTAGGCCTAATCCAAGACAAAACAGTGTCCTGGCCTACCAGGTGCTACCAGGAGTCAACGAACAGTGCAAAAACAAATTGGTGGTGTAGCAATATTCATTCCACAATGATTGAGCAATACTGAGATCGGCAAATGCACCTTAACATGGCCTAGCCCTTCATTTTCTCATGCTCTGCTTGCTAGTTAGTTTCATGTCAGATTTGCACCACATGTAGCGGTTTCTAATGTAGTGGTTATTTTTCTTAGCTCCTAGCACCATAATCCTGTCAATATCTGTTGACATGGCGCATGCCATAAATGCCATATTGTTTCTTGCTATCCTCTGCTAACCAAACATCACAGGAATGTTATGAAAGCAATGGGGTCCCATCGCTCAGTTCTTTATGAGCTCACAAAAAGGTCCAGCTCCAGTCTCCTCATCCGTCACTTTCAGAGGAAGCGATCACATCATAAATCAAAGCTGGCAGGCTTCAAGTTTTGAAGCCAGAGGTTGCCCAGAGCCAGGGGTCCTCTCATGCTATTCCTCTATGGCAGGTACACTGAGGCATATACTGTACCTGCAGTGGCAATCCAGAGGAATACCTCTGACACAGAGAGAGAGAGAGAAAGAGAGAGAGAGAGAGAGAGAGAGAGAGAGAGAGCAGGCCTTTATCTGACATTCAGTAAACTCCTGTCTATGGAATTTATTTGTACAAGCTGCCAAATGCAGCACACTACACATGCATGTGTGTGGATCTGTTACGCAGTACTGTATGTGTGTGAACATGTATGAACATGGGACTCTGGTTTTGTGTTTAACAGCTCCCATTGTATGTGTGCAAGTTGTGGGAAGAGGTGATTAAGGGTTTGGTTTGGCTCAAGTACCCAAATTCCCTGGCACACATTCCATTGTTTTCAAGCAATGTAATGTCAATTTTATAATTGCCTATAGTAATTACTGAAAATTCTCACTTCACTGGGAATGCTCCCTTATGTTCTCACAACAATTCATGTTGCCGAATTTGTCTGTGCACCTCGTCTGAGGATCATGAGCTTTCATGGGGGTTCCAGACCTGTGGTTCCACAGTGGGAGACCGGGAGTGTTTCACTCCCTGCCTCTCTCAAATGATTGGTGCTGATTGACAGCTCGGCTCTATGGCCCTATTCAGACAGGGTTCACTGCGGATGTCTGGCTAATGAGGTGGACTTGGAGAATTATAATCAGAGGAGGGTGTGGGGGGGATATTTCTGGCCACATGTGTCAGTCCTGACGGACAAACCTCCCAGGGCTGTAGTGTCAAAGGGAGCTTGCCCCACTTCCTTGTGGTTAATATTTACCATACAACAACAGGGATCTATGTGCTTTCCCCCCCCAAGGGTGGTTTAAAGCTCTCTAACACGTTAGCCAGATAAGTTATGCTAAACAGATGGATTACATTTCCAAGCACCCCTCGGGACATGACGAGGCCTCCTAAGAAACAAATGATCGGGTTTAGAGTTTTTCATCTTGCACCTCCTATGGGCCAACATACCCAATGAGGCTTCAAAGGCCAGATGATCACTCAAAGGAAGAGACCATGACAATACGCTCAGAAATATTGACAAATGCTCATCATGTCTCCACCACCATCCCTATAGGAGCACTCTAACCTATCCCTGACTGACCACAGTGTCTGAGGAGAAAAGCAGAAGCTGGATGAGAGATGGAATGAAAAACCAAAAAAAAAGAAAGAAAGACTCTGAAGAGGAGAGAGGCGACATATGGAAGTGATCACAGGGCCATGCTCCCATCTGTGTTCACAGTCGCGGCCCGCTGGCACTCAGCAGACGATGTAGCAGGATGAGAGTAATCCACGGAAGAGGATCCACGGAATCATGATGGCGGCCCGAATTCCACTGGGGGATGCATATCCCACAAGGGATCCGCACAGGTGGGAATAAGCCGGCACTGAGGAGACAGAGAGGGTGATGAAGATGGGGAAGTGTGAATGTACAGTATATTATGTGTGTGTGTGGGGGGGGGGGGGGGGGGCAGTGCAGATGTTTGCTGTTTGTTGAAAACAGGTGCCCACCCATTTTTGGCGTGGGCTGGACGAGGTCAGGAATTCTCATGTTTCAAACAAACAAATGACGGAATGGTTGACGAAACTAAGTTCCACTGGTCTGATATGTCATCCAGCCCAAGCCTCAGGCAACTTGGTTTCTCTACTGAATTTTTATAAGACTCTGCAGTAAGCAACTGAAGTAGACTGTTAATACAGATTAATGAAGTCTTCATCTCTAGCAGCTGTGGAACTGTTCAAGGTGTGGGTTTTCACTATGCAAGTAAGAGCACTATTTCAAATACAGAGTGTATGTTGTGCTCCCGAGCCAAAAGTCTTGATAAATGTGTATTGGAGTTGCACTAAGACTTGCCAATAACTGAATTCCCAAACCTTCTGAATAAATTACAGATGAAATGAAGTCATCACTAACAAAAACAAATTAGCTTCAAATTTCAGTTCAATAATTTAATATACTGTAGATGAACTGCCCTAAATATTAAATTACTGACTAAAATCTGAACACTTGTGTAATACACTGCATTACAGTGTCGCACATTACGTGTGACCTACAATATATGCAAGTTCACAAGTAAAATATGAAATATGGCTGTAGCTGCAACCACTATGTGTCACTGCATGATACTCAGCACGCAGCCTTAAAGCAATCTTTTCTGACCCTAGGAACCTGACAACATCATTTCAATTACTAATTTAATAACAGAGAAAGTGGAGAAAGAGAAACAGGGATAGCATTATGTAAATACTCCAACGGTGGAACTGAAATGAGCTATTGCGTATTACTTCACACTACAGTAGAAGGTGTTACCTGTTCAAGGTATATCTTGATTTAGATAGTATTGTTTTTTTCTAACTTTTTGATGTAGAAAAAATTTACCATTTGGACTTATTCCAACCGATACAATAACAGTACTTAAATCTTGCCTCAAACGAAACCTGCTGCATAGTTTCACTATGATTTTGGTAACAATTAGTATAAAATGATTTTTAAAATGTATATCTTGACCTTAGTGCCTTCTAAAGCTGCCCAACTATACACCATATACATTTATGTATGTCATAAAGGTTTTGCAGTGATATGGTAAGCTATTAAGAGGGAAATAAATAGATATATAAATAAATCCTTTCCGAGCCTAGACTGTACTCCAGACCTTACCAAGTGGAACAGGGCAAGGATTTTTTTCTTTTTGTCTGTGAAAAATTTATTGCAGGGTAGTGAATTTTTTATAACCCCATTTCAGAGGACCCCTGATGGTATCCTGTGTGCTGTATCATTCCTGGAGTGACTCTCTCCTCAATACCCTTGCAACCCGTCCCTCACTCACTCACACTTCCATGCACACACACACACACACACACACATGCACATACACCCTACACACAACCTACACACATGTCAACTGCACAAACTATATGCGCATCGCTTCAAAAGGCAGACATGGTGTCCTCATACTGTCTGTACACACTGACCCTGTCATGGCTCGCTGTGTTTGTCAGCCAGTCTTGCACTCCGATATAAATGGCCCAACTAGCAAGCAGTCCAGAGGTCATGTGTCACTGTACAAAGGCTCAGCTAATCATACGCATATGCATTTCCCCTATGCAGTAACAAGGAATACATTACATCTCTCTGTTATTCCAGTAATCCACTACAATGGTCTTTTAAAACAGTCCACCTGACTCTTTATGGCTGGTGGACCGCGTGTACGAGAGCTTGACCCTGGTGCTGAGACCCTCCCGGAGGGGGATGAGTGTGGGCCCCTGGAGTTCACACCCCAGAGAACCACACACACCTGTGACCGATTACAGCGTGCGTGTGTAACCAATGAGAAATGTCCTCTCTCATACAAGAGCACACAGTGCACAAGCTGTCGTTGAACGCCGAGCGAGATATACGGCCTGCGTTCACACCTTTTGGCTGGACTTTAAATAAAGCCTGAAAGACTGTAATAAAGCTTTAAAACAGGACCTCGAGCTTTGCAAGTACCGTGCTCTCGGTTTTATGACATCGGGATTTTCCCTGGGCAGTAGCATTCAATGCAACACACCAGAAGCCTTCCTGCAGCTCAGCATACTTCATCAGCTTTGTTGACAACTGACCCATGAAACACTGATAGAGAAAGTTATTTTTCCCCTCCCCCATTTTAGCGCCCCCGGGCTGTTATTTTACTGCTATGCTGGCTATTTTCTACTGCATGCGGTTTGTCATTTTCACCTTCAGCTCTGTCTTCAGTGAGCAGGGAGCTGGGGTTTGTCAGGCCTGACTAATGTGGCTCATATAGCGTGCAGGGTGATGATGGGGGGAGCACCTTGATCTGCTCTGTGCCTTGTTTGTTGTGGCGGCCCTGCCTCCGATCTTTGTCCCTTCCCGGTTGCGCTTCGCTTCGGCAATTCCTGCGAATGAAAGAACAGCTGTCCAGAGTGCGTTTTTTTCTTCACTTTGCGTTAAAAGCCTTAAACAACTCCCATGTCTTTTCTCCGACCCCCCCCCCCTCCTTCTTCCTCAGTTCCCCCTTATGACCAAGTGCAGAAGGAGCCAAGTCCAATCCCACAATCCCACAGGAACTGGCCTCACTTGCGGCCACCACCACAGCCATCAGCGCCTGACAGCTCACGGGTCCCAGCAGTGGCAAGCGAGGACTTCCTTATCGCCAGGAAGTGAATGCTGGAAGATATTTCTGTTTGTTTGTTTTGCTAATGTATTTGTTTCCTTCAATACAAACAAATTAGGTGACATCCTTGTGGGGAGATGCTGGCTGGGGCCTTGGATGCATCTGGAGGTGACACGGTGTGCGGTGGTACAGTAATAGAATCATCAATCAAAGACGCCTCATTAAAACACAGTGACAAGCCAGCTGGGGCTTCACTAGTGGTCATGGCGACCATGGCGGACTCACGGTTTTCCTTTTGCTTACAAATAGTGGTTTGGAGAGACAATCTCCACAACCTTATGGAACACTAGAAAGTTTTTTTCCCAACTATTTACATCTGGTACACCAATATAGCTACAGGCTCAACTGTATGTGTTTGTTACCCCAATGTTATAATGTAAACATTTTTTTTATTTGAGTTATAGCTAACTCAGACACAGAAAATTAATCATACACATCTGTGTCTATACAAATGTTTTTGGGAAGAACTACTTCAACACAGCTCTACACACAGCAACAACTACATTATTCAACACCAGAACACCAATTGGAAAGTTAAACTGGTGAATACTGTGTTCTGCCTGTACCATTCAAAATCAACCAGAAAATCCATTCAAGCAAACTGAATGCCAAATTGCAGGTGGCAATATAGAGCACAGAGCCAGTGACAATGATTTTGCTTTTTTTTCCAACTCAGAGCTGAAATCAAGTCAACATATTTATAGAGTACATTTTGAAAGCTGAAATTGCTTTTCTCCCGCTGCTGGCGTCATTGCCGGGATGGCAAGCTGAGGGCTTATTTGCAAGCTGAGGGCTTATTTGCTTGGACCCTGTGTCACAAACTCCCAGCAAAAGCCATTCAAGCTGAGACAGAACAATTACATGCAATTTCTGCTTTTAAGCCCATCTCCTCTGTAATCACCATGGTGATTTCAGAAATATTTTCTGTTTTGTTTTATTTTTTAAAGGCCCTATGAGGGGCCTTATGAGGGGAAAATGCTGCGTTGCTTGGATCATAAGTCTATATTTCCAAGTGCACCTTGTTCCCGTTTACTGTTATTGTTTTCAGTGAGTAAACATTACTGTTTGTCTCCATATCTGTTTTGTTGTTGAAGCTTTACTGTGTTGTCAGTGTAAGTTGGGTGGAAAACCTTAAGCAAATACAAAAAAATCCCCCTACAGTGTAGAGACAATATCTTGGCCCATGGCTCAAGTTCCTATTCAGAATGAGTCTTATCTTTGCCATCTGAAGCATGTAGGTATGCATCCTCTTGAATTCCAGTCCTTTTGTTTTCAAGGCTATAAGGAAAGAGCATTAGCAGCTCTTCCATTCAGTTGACATCCTTGGAAAGTCCTCATTGGCCTCACACCTGCTCAACGGCCCTCTCGAAATCTCTGCACGCGGGGCGGTTCAGAGGATGCATCGTCTGGAAAATATGCGGCCGGCTGAAGACGCTCAAGGTAACAAACGCAGCGTGCGTCGAGGAAATGCCTAAGAATGTCAGCTTCGGTCATTACTTCCATATCCACTGAGGAAGCCAGGAATTTCAGCATTGTCTCAGCAGAGCGGTGGGTCAGTGGCGACACATAAAACCACCTGTGGACTTGATATACTCCAGTTGTTCATTTTTGGCAAGGCTCCCTTGTTTTGACTAGCACACAGTGGCTCAGAATGTTTCAGAATGAACAACACCACTGGACTGTGACATGAACTGATTTATCTATTTATCTCCTAGTATTGTAGATGCATTAGGGCTATTCAGCTGCTTCAGCCGAACCACGATGAGCAGCCTCCTTCAAAAAGCGCTCCTGTCACAGGAACATCATAGAAGATAACTGTGATAACTGATGAGCAGTTTCATTACCTTTTGAGATAACGTGCGGTAGCATTTCAGGTTGACAGGTGAACAGAGATATCAAATGTGTCATTACTGTATCAACCAGGCAGCATTTTGGCACAAGGACCCAGTGGAAACAATAGAGTTCAGAGAGAAGTAACTCTTACGCCAAACACAAAACATTAAAGAAAGCTTCCCTTTCAATGCATCCTGTGCCTGCTGACATCTTGAACTCATGCTTGAAGGATGCCCATCTGTGGTGGGCTTTGATGTATGATTACGGACGACCCAGAGATGCGAAACATCAATTGCTGATTTCATTATTGTGGCTGGTCTGGTCCAGTTGTCTGCACTCTGGTGTATCTGGTGTATAACATCTGACACACTCTTGTCAACAGGACAAGGCATAAAACAACATTACAGAACCATCTAACCCTAATAAGTAACACCTGCTGCTGTTCAAGTCTCTGAGTACAGGACTGTCTCAAAGCAAAGACTTGGTTTTATAATCAATCACGTCTGTTACAAATTGTACAATTTGCTCAGCTCTAACAACCTTATATAAACAATACACTACAGTTATGAGAGAGGTAGATCTGGGCTTGAAAATTGTAATTGATTACATAAACTATACTGTCAAGATAAAATCAAAGGGAGTGTTTCTGTATTTATGTTGCACATTATGACAACATTCAGTGGTATTACTACTGGTTTAACAGGGTCTCCTGAGGGGGTGTCTACTTTTAGTCCTACTTAAACTCCCCCAGAAGGTCTTGTTCAAATGAAGTACTACAATGATGCTTTGGCATAAAATCCTCTTGCTCAGTTTTTTTTTCACTGCCACACACGTAACAGGCTGCTGTAAGAGCAGCCATCGCCTACCAAACTCCAGTGTTAAGCAGACACTAACACCTCTGTTTAAGCTTTCCAAGCACAGCTATTTTTAAGACCCCTGTAGTGTCTCCTTGAAACTGTGACCACCCTATTTGAGCTTCAAGCGATTAACAATCATTGGTAGGACTGTGTTCAGTATTACATGCAAATACCCTACATTTCTATACATCACACCTACAGCTTAATAGTTCTAACTTATAGTTTTCTACTCTTTTTGTGTAATTTTACCCCCTTAGTCCTCTACCACAAAAACAGACCCTCAATGAGAGCGGAAGGCTACTGTGGCCCAGTTTGCGTGTATGCTTACATGAAAGCGAGTGTGTCCATTCCAGACCACAGAGTGTTAACAGCCATAGTACACTGCAGGACGTGTTGAAAGGTTAGATGTACAATCAGGAAATTCTCTGTGATGGCTGCCCTCCCCTGGCGCGTGTTTAGATTCCAGGGATAACGGCTACCCTGCTTTCCCCCACAGCCTTTGCAACCTGGGACTGCCAAGACACCCAATGGTGCTGCCCTGCTTCAGAACCTGGTGTCTCAGGACCTGCTTTTCGATTTACAGTGTCCTAACGTTGTTTTGCTAGCGTCTAGGCTGTTTTGCTTTGCTTTTAGTGACTGCAGGTTTAGATAATGAATCAACAGAAAAGGGCAAAGGGCCACACAATTGGGGAGCCATTGGTTAGTTTACAGTCATCTGCTTTGACAATCTGGGGTTGATGTCTCCTGACACAGGACAAGTGAGCCTCTGAACTGATCTGGGCGCTCTTCATGGTAGTCATTTTGTGTATGTGTGTGTGTGTGTGTGTGTGTGTGTGCAGCATTCATTTCAAAATACTTCTGATTACCAGTTTGAGAAGTGTGTCTGGGCTGTTTTTAAATCTAAAGAGCCACTATCAAAAACTTTAATCAGCACACTTAAGACCTCTCTATAAACCACAGAGGGACCTTACTATGTCCCCTCCATGCATCATTTAAATTCCCATTTACTTTAAACCTGTCAGTTCAAAAATATCCTGTTTTTCTTTTCACACTAATGTAGCATTCAAAAGCAAACACAGCCTTGTATGGGAAACTGATTAGTGCAGTGTGACTGCCCACCTCTTTAGTCTAGTGTAGCCAATACAACCACATAGGCTAGGCCCTACATAAATACACAAAACTGCAGACTTACAGTTGGATTGAGGGGGACAAGTGGATTTGTAGTTTGTTGTATGAAGGCCCTTACCTACTGTACGTTATCAGGAGTCCTTCAAAAGACCTAAGGTAAGACCTTCAAAAGACAAACATTTCACATCAGTGAGTGGAGCTGGAGTTTGTAGAAACAAGTAGCCTAGATCTCACCAAAGTAGTAGCCTCAGGTTGGAAAACAGTAAGTTAGGCTTTAAAAGGGCAGTAAAAATCTGGTTAGCAATGTTACATTATGTTAGCTACCTAGCATATCTATTTAATTTAGCATATCTATTTAATTTAGTGAAACACTCACAATTGAGACTGTTTCTTGCATAGGCCTACACCCAGTAGATTACATAACAGGGTTTCCCCCCCCAATTTGGCAACGTTGCCTAAGGAAATAAAATTACTCTAAGGGGAGGGGAATGTTAACCTGCAAGGACTAATAGCATCTCAGTCAATGCTAGATAGCATATACCATCCCTGTTCGATTCTAGACTAACATTAAACTGACTCATGAATTTCGTTCTCGTTCTCGAATCTCGTTATTGATGTGTTGTCGACTAATAGTTTGCTCGAAAAAACACTGTTACGCGACATATCGCCTATGTTATCATATCACCATATTCAGATAGCACATCTAATGCTTTCATCTGTATTACAGCCTATAGCATGCAAAATAATATGAAGGTAATGGGGCGAACATCAATCTTAGAAATCATGAGCAGTTCCCTCAGCTATCTAACTTAGCCACCTTTGGAGACTGCCATTTTTGCTCCTAAATTCAATTCAATTCGTATATAAGTATTTTCGTCTTGAAAGTGTATTATTTCATTTTTAACAGCATATAACTTTACCTTTCCATGAAAGCGGTGGCTGATTGGGTGACTTGAGAGGCATCTTCAGTGCTGCTGATTGTTGCAGAGAGAGAATGCAAGAGTGACAGAATCAAAGGTTACATTTCATATCGCTGTAAATGTTAAATGGATGGAAGAGTGGGGTTGCAGTGACAGGTGATAGCCGAGGAATAAGAGTTGCCAAGGATATAATGAGATAAAAATAGCTCTTGTCACCAGAGAGGGAAAGCGTTTGCAGAGGTCAGGGCTAACAGGCTGACTGTGTTTGATACACGGTGCAGGCTGTGTGCGTGCCTATTCTATGCTTCTCTTTTCCACTGGTCAACAGAGACTGAGGAAGCATCACCTGTGTGAGGTTAAAAAAAGATGCATCTCTGATCACTTTCTGGCTTTCGGTATCAAAACAGCAAAAGTTTGGCTTTAGTAAGGCTGGCCACTCATTAAGATATGCATTGTTTAAAGGTACAGTAGCCTACATCTACAGTATTTTGCTTTAGAAAAAAAAAAGTTCATGTCTCTGAGGTGTTTTTCAATAAAAGATTTCCTGATGATTTCGCGAGAATAGAATCAATACTCCTGCAACATGTACAGTACATTTCATTTGTTAGTAGTCTATGTATTTTAGAAATAGTTTTCCATTGTCACAGGGGCTAAGAAAAAATAGGATACAGCCTAATGCCTGTTAGTCTATCCTGCATATACATACAGGCATACACTTTCCTCCTCAATCCCAATGAGAGTTCTTTTTTAAATGGACACAATGGGCCAACTTGACTGACTGCGCAGACAACCGGTCCCTCCACTGTGTCAGGGTCATGGTAGGTCATTGCAAAGCTCTTGAGATGTGTCAGATGGACTCAAGATGGGTGAAAAAATCCTCTTTCTCTCAGAGTTTACTAAGCAGAGTTATTTTTTGCTCTTGCCCTATGGTAGATCTGGTCTTAGGCCTTTATTGTCCAGAGTTTCAGGGGTCAGGTTAGGCGGCAAGTAAATCCCCTCTCAAACCCCTGTTTGTCTGCCAAGTGGGAGGCTGGCATACTTGATGTGGTGAGCAGAAAGCCTGCAAAGGTTTTTTGTTGTTTTTCTAATCACAAAGTTAAGTCCTCTTTAAGCAAAGGAAATCTCACAGGTGGAAAAACAACTCACTGTAATGTAATTATGTCATGTGCTTTAGTGTGTAATAATGCCATGCAATTTATATACATATGTCTTACTAATAGGCAATTACCTGCCATGGCCTCTTTGTTATGGGTTTCCAGCTTATTTTGCCTGCAGGAAATATAGTTAGACCTTATCCATGATTAGACTTTACATAGACAGGGAGGAATTTAAAAATACCCTGCTAATCAAGCCAGAATAGCCAAATGGTCAACTGAATGACTATCCAGAATGTCCGGATTAGGGGTGTGTGTTTAAACTTTTGGCCAGAAACCAGGTGCTGTGGAATTCATCAGTATTGAGTTTGGCTATATCAGACGCGCTTAAATTAAAGTAAAACTTCCCGCAGCAAATTAACAGCCGCAATAAATTGGCACCAGTGGACAAACAAACCCATAGACCGGGGACAAACACTTGAAGGCCGTTGAAAGCCCCACAGAAACACAATCGCCCACCACACCACAATTGACACGCATACATGCAAGCAAACACACACACAGAGATCAGGTTTGAGGCAGGATGCCAGAGTGTGAGGAAGCTGATGGCGGTACGCAAAGACAGGCGGCAGCAGGAGACGAAGCGTGCCCAGTGGCCCTGAGCGCAACCTGCACTTGAACCCCTCCCCTCTCCACCCCCCACCTTGTTATTTTCCTGTTTACTCGCTCCCTCGCTCCACTTGTTTGGATGTTTTCCTTCAGTCCCCCAGTCAATATCCTCCAGCAGCACACGGGCGCTCGTCTGGCTTCGGCGCTCCTTCGCTGGCTGCCGGACGTCATTAACAGGCTCAGAATATCGACCGGGGGAAGTCTGATGGTCCAACACGCGGTGCATTGTTTGTGTAAAAAAAAAAAAGTCCAGTTAAGTCCAGTTAGGCTATTTTTAGAGCATCTCCACCTTCCTGTTCTCCTCCTCCACCTCAGACAAGGAGGAGGGTAGACCCTGTAGACTTCATCATGTTTTACCCGTGCAAATATTTTGAAATTAAACAATGCTACCTCCCTGGCCTTCCTGCCCCCTGTCATAAACAACATGCTGGAATGAATTCTCTATCATTTTAATCACAGCAGAGGTAAGGCGCGCGGAGTGGTGAGTGATTGTCAGGAATAAACACAACCGAGCGGAATTGTATTTTAAGTGACAGATGGGAATGAATGAACAGCATTAAACAATGATATGCTCGATGCCAAAATGGCTGCCGTTCAGGGGGAAGCGCCGTTGGGCTTCGCTTCTTCTAATCTCACTATGGCATGTCCGCGCTTTGTCTGTGTCGCTCAGGTCATGTTATCGTTCAAAGCGCAAGCTTTCTCCTTTCTTCATCTACGCTTGTCACTAGCGTTTCTTTGCCAAAATCTGAATGACCTTTCCACCTCCGTCGGTGATATTGCTCGAACAGAGACCGAGCGGGTCAACTTGATCCTAAAATAGGGTCAAGTAGCTGTGACCCCAGTGGGTTTTGCCATCTAATGAGAAACACATACTACAATCTTGGAAGTGGAAGATAGACTGGAGGTAATCTTTATTGGCCAACTCAAAGACTGTATATATAGTCTATGTGCCAACTAAAACAAGACGTCCTACACTGTATAAACTTGTGCAATACGCTCACCTTTTGCACACTTTTAGTAATACAGATTCACTCTGTCTGCCTAGTGTCACACAGTCACTCAGGGGTCATAGATCCTTATGATGTTCTTTATGTCTACTGTAGTTCCAAAATCAACATGCTTAACTGACTTTCACACGTTGGTGGCCAACTGTAGTCCACATTCTGCTTTCTCTCTCTCTTTTTAAGCCACGGGTTGAGATGAGACAGGAAATGACAGAACTCTCGCTGGCTCATGATTCATTCAGAAGGATCTCACAGGAGAAATGAAATTGAAGCTTCTTTGGAAGTGAATCCATCCAAAACGATTTGGCTCTGACAAGTTCCCCTTTAACAACTTCACTCATAATTTCATCTCCGTACTCTGACCTGGCCCTATTTTCTGATGAGTGATGTATTGGCGTGCATATGTGCATGACGTGTGTGTGTGTGTGCATGTTTATGTGTGCACACATAAGTTGCTCATCTCTGCTTCCCTTACACAATGCAGTGACCTCATAAGTAAGACCTCTGTAAGAGCTGTCCAGTACAGTATACCTTGCTGGAAATTGCTGGACACTGGAAATTTGTCTCTGTGAGTAAGAGGGAGATGTACGTGCACACACACACACACACACACACACACACACACACACACACACACACACACAGGCACATACACACACAAACATATAAGCACACATATCCCCACACACTTCTGTCTTCCCTCTGCCAATTTGTCTGTCTGTCTCCGTTTCTCTTTCTATCATACTTTTTAGATTAAATTAGAACAGATTCAACTCTATTGTCACTGCACAAATAAAATACCAGTACAATAAAATGCAGTTTTACATCTTAGCAGTAGTGTAAATAGTAGAGAGTTTTGTTGTTGTGTTGTTGAGACAGTGTTTACAGGCCATACTAACAGTATAAATAGATATATATTAAATAGCAAGTGCAAACAAATTGGAGGCCACTGAGACCCAAGTCAATCACAGTTCATGTGCAAAGAGCAATAAGGGCCATGGTGTAAAAGGGGAGTGAAATGCTCCATGGCTGTATAGGGGGAGTGGGGTAGGGGGGTAATTCTGGGTCTGAGTGTTTGCAAAATATATGATGCTATGGTAAAAACTGTTTCTGAGTCTGCTGGTGCGAGACCTAAGGCTCCTGTAATGTCTCCCTGATGGATGAAGGGAACAGTCCATTTCTGTCTTGCAGTACCACAGGGTTAGTAGCCTTACTGCCCTCCTGTCCCCTCTTTGGTAGTTCCACAGCACCCAGCACCAAATCCCTGCCAAACATGCCCCACTTGTAAATCCAGCTAGTTGCAACAACATTACAGCTGCCACTTCAGCTCCGATCCTTCACTTGGCCTGCTGGCAAGCTGAGCTCTTTTGGATTCATCAGCTGACTGGGCAGCACCAGACTGCAGCCAGAGCAGGCAGACTTCTGAAGGCCTACAGAAAAGACTGAGACAAAAAAAAGAGTAGAAAGAAAGACAGAAAGAAAAACACAGCTTGTTTATGTTCTTTCATCCTTCTCAGTAGTCCCCCCCTCATCTGTTTCTTCTAGGACAGAAAGGTCCTCCTTAGTAGGAGTTCCATCTGACAGACAGCCATTTCAACACAAAGCCTTTGCAAGAACATGAGTCTCCATCTGGTCCTCATTCATGCAATTTCCTATAAATCTCAAAGGGTTAAGTCTTCTTCAAACATGACAGTGGATATCTATTCCCCACTTCAGTGGTAGAAACAGACCTGGTTTTCATTGCTTCTCATAAGATGTTCTTAGTTACTGTAGAATCTTTACTGGTGCCTGTGCTAAATAGTTGAGGTTGTTCTGGACGTTTCTAACTCCACCATTGTCCTCTCGATCAGGCGTTGCCAAAATGTCGCTTTTCTCGCCCATGAATATTTAACAGGGCAGACTTTAATAGGATCTTCAGTTTCTCCTCTAACTCTGCAAAAAAGAGCCTTGGCCGGATTTTGTTTCCAACAGTATCCCTCACCCCTTTCCCTGTTTGATAAATATTTATAAGGGAGGTGAGTTCTAAACAGGGGCATCTGTGATTTAATGTGATGAGAAAATAATGCTGCCTTACAGCAAAGTTCATTAAAATGGTGTTGGACTGTATTTTACATTGTTTCGTACACATGTCCAGTGAATAGCGTGAGAGAGACTATGGCCATCACACCCACCTATACTATTTATGATTACTGAGCCAAGAACCCCAGGCAAAATATTATGTCTACTCTCTTGATTAGAGTAGGCCTGTTCTGAATCAATACTGTAAGTGTGTGTTTCTGTGTGTGTGTTTGTGTATGTGTGTGTGTGTGTGTGTCTGTGTGAGACAGAGTGAGTGAGTTCATTAGGGTGTGTATGCACAACATCTGCATATATGTGCAAATGTATATCTAAGTATGTTTGAACATCAACCTTCCATCAACCTTTGAACGTCTTTCCTCCCAGCAGACCACCTGCTGTTTATGTTGGAGGGGAAAAAAGTCCTTCAGCATGCTCAATCAGAGCTGAGCGGGAAGCGTGGCCTCCACCCTGGGTGACCCTGTCTGGCCTCCATAATCCCTCCATTCCTCAGTATCTCGCCCCCCATTTACTTCTCCCCCCCCCTCTGCTGGGGTGAGCACAGCGTTGGCATCAAAGGCACCTACCGACTCATCCGTCCGAGAGAGACAGACAGCTGACAGCGCCCTCCCCTCACCTGCAGCCCTGATCTCCAAAGAGACCTCCTCAGCAACTACCAGCATTCTTTGTGTGGGAGTAAAAACTGCCTCCCTTCTTCTTGAGTGACATAAGGAAGACATAGGAAGAGCTTTGAAGGGTTTGAACGCAACCATTGAGTTAAATGCAGGCTTTTCATGTACCTCAGCTGAAGATAATTCCTCACGTTGAGTGTACTTTGGCATCCAGCAATCTTTTTTCTTCCTCTGTAAAATTATTTACGTCTTCCCATGCAAGTATGCCTTGGAGCCAGAACCCTGAGAAGCAAAGCTGTTGTAAATTCAGCTAACCCTATTACAACGACAAATTTTATTACTTTTTGAAAAATAAATCACACAATTTTCTCCTCATACTGAGCTCTAAGATTACCTTATGAGGTGTTGGACCCACATCATCCAACACATCCAAAGGAGATCCTCCTATTGGTCCTTTGACTTGCTACATGGTAAAACTGACTCAGGTTTCTTTGACCGTCATTCACAACAGTCTGGTTTCAATTTGACTTCTGCACTCAGTTCTGGTTAAGGGGCTCCTTGTCATCACAATGATAGGGTAGATGTTCCTCTAATGGCGCACTGTCCAAAATCTACTCTGTACATTACGTTACTGGAAAGTGGAAAAAGGTTGTATGTTATTATTTCATTGATTCTCAGATTCTCTTGGCTACAAGTCTTAAATGACCTCAAGATGTTGGGAAACGTTGGCCGTGAATGACTGAGAATGAAACAGCCTTACCCAGTTTCTCCTCAATCTCTCACCCCATGAAGCATAATACAATCTGATCTGAACTGAGCTCCAATGTCACATGAAGGAGGGGGGCGGGTTTAGAGTGTTGGACCTTAAACTGTGATCCCAGCTTTACGCAAATTATACAAGCTTTTATCTGGAGCAGTTATGGTGAGCTTTTGGAACTATTATCATTTGGAATGAAGTTAAGGAAAACTGTGCTGGCCAAAGGCAAACTGCGGCTCATGTGATCTAATCTGAAGGAAATGGGTTTTATTCGCAATCAGCCTAACAGAGACCTGAAAAAGGCACAGCAAACAATGGCTGATATGTTGCAGAGGAACTCAGTGACCTTGTTCCCCACTAGTTCTGTTTACTCACAGCTTTAAAAAAAAAAAGACTGATGATGTAGGAGCAAAATGTGTGCAGTGTTACGTGACACAAGTCACAAAGCCTCTGGATATAGAACCCAAAGTTTGAACATTTCTCACTCCCTCTCTTCCCTTCCTTCCTTATTTTCTCACGGTGTTGTGTTGCGTACACATTTCCTAGTGCACGTAGTTGGAGGTAACTTCGCTGTGTGCTCACAGGAGCGCTGGTTAATGTGAAACGGTAGTGTCATCTGTGGGTGGATGCCACCCTGCCACGCTCTGGAGTCTCTGCACTATTACTGCTGGTGGCCTTTTGCAGCAGCCTCAGCTCCCGCACGACTGGGGAGCCGTTGCCACGGCTACCCTTTATTAATACTGATGATAACTTTGAGCACAGAGCTCATTTGTGCAAATACTGAGAGCTCTGAGAAGTCTCAGTGAGAGCACAGCTAACACGTGCCAGTATCACTGCTGTGGATACATGGGTGTGATTCTGTATTTGGGTGTTTGATTGTGTGTTTTATGTGCATGGACACACTAAATGGCCAGTGTACTTGACACACCAGCATGTTTTATACAATAAAAAAGGGTTGGGTGTCTTACCCAGGCATTGTCTCTGCATGTAGAATTCAGTGGTCTCTGGTTCCCCCTACTGCACAGTTGCATTCACAGTGCACATAAGACTAGTATGTCTTCTGTGAATTGAGTTATATTCACTTGCAATGCACATGTGAAAGATCTTTTAATTTTTCTGCAGCATTTTTCTTTCAGTAGTTCACAATAATTCTGTATGGAAATATCATAATATTTGTATGCAGTGTGGTTCCCAGTATCATTTTATGCCATATTGCCACTTCAGTCTATCTGACTTTTCTTTCATGTTCTTAAAATGTATTACTTATTACAGATTAAATATGTACCTGTATTTATTTAAATGTATTGATGTTTTACCGCTCACTTGTTCTATCTAGCCAGTATCTCTGTCTCAGGTGTTATGTTTCACAACTGAGCAGGTATATGCTCTATTTATACGCTTGAATGACATTTGCCTGAGGAAGACCCAGCCGGGTCGAAACGTTGCAGCACATAATACATGTATGGGAGTTTTTAGCAGAGTGAGGGCATTTAATTCTTTTTGATATTTCACAGCACTCCATGAATACTGTTTTAAAGATATATTTTTTGACTAGAATAGATTTAATTAATTTAATTTCATTAAATTCTTTATTAGGCATGCAATTATAAGTTATATTATATAAGTTATATACATTTCATATTAAAGGAGGGATGTAATTACTTAGAGATGGTTGGTAATCTATCAAAATATATTGACTTATATTAAAAGTGTAAACAGCTGTCTTGACTGTAGCACTTCTCCTTCACATTCAGAAGTCAGAATTCAAAAGAGATTCCAGTGATATACGTGATCAAGAGCACCATCTAGTGTTCACACCTCTGAATATACCTGAAAATACCTTTAGTTCTATAAAAGAACTACAGCTATATAAGTTCTACATAGTAACTTAGGAATCACTCATTTGACAAGATGAGCAGCTCAATATTACTGTTGAATATTCAGAGAGATTTTATGTGTTTTGGAATTACTATTATGTCTGAAAAGCTGAAAGAAATACTTCCCAGGATTAGATATGTATTACTCAGATGGAGCTGGGACAGCTTTTTAACTGTATACTGCAACAATTGCAAATGGCATGATCACGTTTATCCATGTTTTACACCAATAATTTTATAATTACATTCAACCTGCTGTTCCATTCAGACTAAAGAACAATAACAAGAACACAGTCCAGAGTCCAAACAAGGTTGTTGCCAGGCAAGGGTATAAGCAGATTGGTCAGTGCACTCTGTGGAACAGGGATCTTTTGTGACCCTACTGTCCTCCATATTTTATTTCCCCTGGAGTACATTTCAGAGACCACAATATCCTCACTGGACCACCAGACTTACAGCAGTCACGTATACATGGACACTTTCAATCCGATTAAAAACGGAATAACGTCTCAATCGGAATAGAGATTCTCAGTCAAGTCATAAGTCAAGTCAAGTCAAGTCAAATTTATTTATATAGCACATTTCAAAGAAATAGCATTGCACCAAAGTGCTTTACATAAAATAATAATAATAAATGATAATAATAATAATAATAATAACAACAACTAGATGTACCGCAGTACAAAATATGACCGCCGCTCAGTCCTGTACATCCGTTCCGCGAAAATAAATCACACTTCAATTTGTCTCCATCTTTTACTCCATCCCCCACTCTTGAAACTTTTGTGTATGCTTGTTTGGCATGCCTGAGTGTGTGTGCGCGGCTGCACAGAAAGTAGCCTACTGGTACTGAAAAGGTGATGTAGAATAGCCAAAGAAGATGTAGCATTGTTATAAAACCTTTAAAATCTCTAAACAATCACAAGTAGGGCAGTTCATCACAGTTCATCCATTGCAACTGGATTGATGAAAGGTCACTTACACCTGTAGGCTACATTGTATTTGGGAAAAGCAAAAGGTATCAGCATAATGTTACATTTTTATTTATTTATTTATTTATTAATAAACAAAAAAATCTCTGTCAGTTCCATGCCGTTTTGACAAAGGTCATTTTTGGATGGATGGATTTTTTGTGAATGTTTCTTCTTCTACATAAGATTTTAGTCATCTTTAGTTCATGTGATACTTTATTGTCAATGCACAAATTAAGTAACAGTAGTCTGAAACTTTATTGTTAATGCACAAATTAAGTAACAGTAGTCTGAAACGAAATGCTGTTTTACATCTAACCAGTGGTGCAAATAACTGACATGTCCAAATGGGCCTTGATGAAATGCGTCGCTAGACTGTTCATACACATTTTAACGGGCCAAAGGTGAAGAGCTGTTGTCCGTTATTGTTCGTGCAAATATAGGCTGATTCATGTTCCCTTGCATTGTGTAACTGAGGTCCATGGCTAGTCTGGCTTTCACCAGACCAAGCTCAATCTTTTAAGAAATCAAAAAATAAATACCTGGCAGATCAGGCTGGGTTCACCCAGCCTAGTCCATAGGCACCCGATATTGTTTAATTTTCTGATTGAGATATCCACGCTCTGGCTATTCTAAATGCAAAAATGCATCAGGGAGTTATGACAAAACTGTAACTAACAAACTAGATCCTAATAAAAAGCTGTTAGCTTCCCTAAGCTACAGGTAGGCTTATAAGGTACTGTAGGCCTATTTACAACATAAATTGTCAATAGGCTATGCTGGCGACACAAATAAAATCTCCTTGGGAAACCAATGGCTTACGCCTTACAGTATAAAGCGGACTTAAACTGCCATATCGTGGCGAAAAGTTGTAATAAAATTCACGCAGCTCCATGAGTCAAGGAAAGCGCGAATGAAGTAGCCACTTCTAAATGGGACCCACTACACAGTAGCTTAAGGTGTGTTGCTAAAGCAGCCATGAAATGAAGGTGTCATTGTTTGGATACTTCACACACACGTGCTTTTTAATTTCACAGACTACAACTACCAAGCTGGAATCAAAGCACATCGATTCCCCTCTCACACCCTGCACGCACTTAAAACAAATAAACAGGCGTCTCAGTCTCACGCATGTATAGGCAAAACTGTATCAGACCGGTGTAACGTTGGTAAATCTTCCATTGCACAGAATGATTTTTGTAGCACGTGCAACAAATGACAGTCGAAAGATACAATTACAGTGCTGCTATCAATGTGCTTGGTATAACCGCATTTATAGTAGTTTTCTACAAATGCAATCAATCAAATTGGCCTCCATCACTCAACCAACGCTAACGGTAACATTATTGTACCTAGGTCCTTATTGATATTATAAGATTAACGTACCTGCAGTAAAAACCAAGCATGTCCGATAAACATCCTCAGATTTATTTCGGCTTCAAGAAGAAATGGGAATTACATTTCATGTGAACATCGTCCTATCCTTATTAGACGTTCTCTGCGGTAAACTACAGTCCTTGTAGGAAGCGTCCATTGTCCACTTTTAACTTCCAACAAAATTACGTCTCACTGCAACGATGCGCCATCTAGTGGACAAACGACTACTTATCACCAATACTGGAAATGCAAGCATGATGATGATGAATATTTGGCTTTCTTTTAATCCTACTGAATTTGTAATTATGTATCAGCCGTTCTAATATCGATAGTATGTGAGTGCCTGTGTGTGTGTGCATGTGTATATGTGTGCACTGCCATCTACAGGCCAATGAGTGTACAGTCACTAAATGTACACATAACCTAATTTTTTATGGGGGGGGGGAGTGGCCCCCGGGGACGAAACAAATTTTTTCCGTAAAAGTCTAGTGGGGCTACATACCCACCAAATTTCATGTGCACCGGTGTTTCGGTGTCCCGGGTATCGTTGACCAAAAATTCAGGAAGTAGATGACGGGGGAAAAAAAAAAAAAACTTTGACAATCATTATAGCTTTGCTAGCGGCGGTCATAATAATACATATACATACATATAAACATATAAAAAAAAGGGAGAGGTGAGGGAGTCAGGGAGTGTTAAAAGCTAGGGAGAAGAGGTAGGTCTTTAGGTTGGATTTAAAACTACTAATAGTGGGGCAGGATTTCACAACATCAGGAAGGCTATTCCAAAGCAGGAGAGCAAAGACAGAGAAAGCTCTGTCACCTTTGGATTTAAGAGAGGCAGAAGGAACACAAAGAAGACACTGGGAAGATGATCGGAGAGGTCTAGGAGGACAGTAAGGAATTAAAAGATCACATAAATACTGAGGTGCTAAACCATGTAAAGCTTTGAAAACAAGCAGAAGAATTTTAAAATTAATTCTTTGTTTAGCCAACACAGGTGAAATGTGGTCACGTTTCTTAGATCCAGTCAGTAATCTGGCTGCAGCATTTTGGACCAGCTGGAGTTTGTTTAGAGTAGATTTAGTTACACCTACATACAGTGAGTTGCAATAATCAAGCCTAGAGGAAATAAAGACAAGTTATAGTAGTATAAGTATAAGGATAAGGATTTCTAAATCACTGTAGGAGAGAGAAGACTTGAGCTTTGCTATTGTCCTAAGTTGGTAAAAACTTCCCTTGACAACGCTGTTGACTTGCTTATTAAAAGTCATAGAAGAGTCTAGGAAAACACCTAGGTTAACAGACAGAGGGCCAAGAGACTTGCTTACATTGTTGACAGAATTTGGTGGTCCAAAAATGATTACTTCTGTTTTGCTGTCATTTAGCTGTAAAAAGTTGTTAGCCAAGTTGTTAGCCAATTTTTAATGTCATTAAGACAAAGAAAAAGGTTTGTCAATGAGCAGGAATTTTCAGAGGCCACCGGTATATAAAATTGGGTATCATCTGCGTAGCAGTGGTAACGAATATTGAATTGATTGAAAATGGAGCCCAGGGGAAGCATGTATAAAAAAAAATAGAGGCCCTAAAATAGAACCCTGGGGGACACAACACTTAATGGGAGCAGATGACGATGAAGCATTGCCTAAATGCACTGAAAAAGATCTATCAGTTAAGTAAGATCTGAACCAATTTAATACAGTGCCTTGCAGACCAACTTCAACATCCAGGCGTTTTAAAAGGATCTTGTGGTCAATGGTGTCAAAAGCAGCACTAAGATCTAACAGGACCAATAGGGCACAAGAGCCAGAGTCAACAGAGAGCATTAGATCATTATGGACCTTAAGTAAGGCAGACTCTGTACTATGAAGTGGTCTAAAACCAGATTGAAACTTGTCAAGGATATTAGAGGTGTTTAAATAGGAAGAGACTTTTTCTAAGATCTTAGAGAGAAAGGGCAGTTTAGAAATGGGCCTATAATTTTTCAAATCAATGGGATCGAGGGAAGGTTTTTTCAGGAGAGGTTGCACAATAGAGTGTTTAAAGCCAGAGGGTACTACTCCATTAGCCAGGGAGCTATTAACCCTTAAAGGAGTACCGTCACACTGGTGTGACGGGAATGTTGAGAAATGAACGTTCTAAAGAATATCTGGGTTCATTGAATTCAACATAGAATTTTAGAACATTCAATTGTTGCGGAACTTAGAACGTTCAAAAACCTACACCTTTAAGGGTTAATGATGCTCAAGATAAAAGGGCAAAATAGCCGCAAAAGCTTCTTTGAAAAGGTGAGATGGAAGAATATCAGAGTGGCAAGAAGAGGGCTTCATATGAGAGACCACGTCTGACAACTGTGAGGAAGAGACTGGTTGGAATTGTTGGAGGCAGCAAACTACAGACTGATACAAAGCAGGATCAGAAGTTGAGGGTGTGATATGAAACTTTATGTTGTCAATTTTGTCAATAAAGAAATTGAGAAACATCTCACAGGTTTCTGTTGTAGCAGGAAGAGAGGACATTGTAGTAGGAGGATTTATGATAGAATTAATTGTGTTAAACAACACTTTTGGTCTGTGAGCATTTTTTTGAATAAGCTCAGCATAGAAAGCTGCCTTTGCTGCTTTGACAGTGATTTGATAAGCCTTAAGAGAATCTCTAAATATATCATAGGAGACCTGTAGTTTATCTTTTTTCCATTTTCGCTCTGCTTTCCTACAAGCCTTTCTGAGCGAACAGGTAGTGGAATTTAGCTAAGGAGTAGTTGACCTATTGGATTTACACCGCTTTTGTTTTAAAGGAGCTACAGAATCAAGAGTGGCAAGGCAAGATGTATTAAAAAGAATAAGTAGATCCTCAGTGTCGGTGCAGGTGGAAAGAGAATCTAAGACTGCAGGTGAAAGAGAGCATAGAAGTATTAGTGAACTGTGAGGCTGTGGTGGAATCAATAGCTCTGACAAGGGAGTAGGATGAGGGGGGTGGAGGGGGGGACAAAACAGTGAAGATTAAAATAAAATCATAAAATGGTCAGATACACCAGTATCAACTATTTTAACATTGGAAACTGAGAAACCAGAGGACAACACTAGGTCTAGTGTGTGTCCCTTCTGATGTGTTGGGGCCATAACTGACTGCACAAGGTTAAAAGAGTCCACAAGGCCTAAAAACTCATTGACCAAAGGTTTAGATGAGCAGCATATGTGGATGTAATTACTAGCCATGTTTACATGGACACTTCTAGTCCGATTAGAAACAGAATAACGGCTCAATTGAAATAGAAATTATCATATAAACACTACAATTGGAATGAAAATGCCTGATCCCATTAGAATTTCAATCTGAATGAAAGAGGTGGTGTATTCAGTTCCTATTCCGATTGAACACCCATGTATACGGTCTATGGGATTGCCTGCTGTATTTTCTCAAGGAAAAGAAAGCAATAGCAATTCCGATCACAGATTCTAAAGTGCTTGAGAGTACCTGATCAGAATAGAATGTACCCCATGTAAACAAACAGCACAATTTTTTCAATTGGAATAATTTAATCAGAATGACAAAAAAACTGTCCACGTAAACCCACCTATTGATGCTGCTGCACCAAGTCCAAGTAAACCAGTGGTGATAGGGCTATTTTCTGGAACAAAGAAACCTCTATACCACTAAGGAATTATTAACAAATTTCACTTTTGAGGAGGAAGAGGGTAACCACAAAGCTGCATTCAATTATGTGCGACACACTGCCTGTTTGTTCATCAAATACAAATCATCCAATGTGAGGATCACTGAGAACAATCTGAACACAAAACCACACATTCCAAGAGTATTTGCACGTAAGCCAAGGTCATTCAAGGAAGTGGATATAGGTGGAAGACAGAACAGAGAATTCCAGCAGATCTCAACCTGATCCCCATTGTTAGATGTCTGTAGGTAGGCTACTTTCAATAGGGACACAAACATGGAGATATTATATAGAACTGGAGAGAGTGAGGAAGTACAGCCTCCATGCATTTCAATTGTTGAGGCTAGCTAATTCAGACAAAATGATACTTATCATTGGATTAGAATCAAAAACTGGTAAAACACAAACAAAAAACTATTCCGTGTACTAGACTGGAGACAGTAAACTGTTTTGCTTTTTAATAGGTTTTTCTTGTTGCTCAAAATTGACTCTTGTAACATTTCATTTTATGCAGCAAGTGCCCTTGGGGAAAGTTGTAACACTGTGTGAGTATGAGTGTAACATGTATGTTTAAACAGGTAAAATTTTAATATTTATATATTTCATATATTTGTATTTTGGAAGGCAGAATTTTATACAAATATTTGATTTGGACATGTCTTGATGCCTTGCTGCCACGGAATGCATAAGGCTTCACCCGTAAAAAAGATTCAAATTGGCTTCACTTGTCTCTATTGAAGTCCTATGGGGTGGCTGTGTCCATTTCTTTTACTGTCTATGGTTTATTCTATCCGAAGAGGTGATGCGCTGCATCATCAGTAATGGACGTCTCTTAAAAGTGATGCGTGAGTGAGCATGACATCATAGGGCAATTCCACGCAAAACTGTCACGTCCATAACGCCAACTAAATACCATGGTATTGTGTTGGCGTTATGGATGTAACAGTTTTGCGTGGAATTGCCCCATATCTGCCTCTCCTTGATTCCTCCATCCTCTTTTCATTTCTTCCTTGTTTCCTTCACTAAATGTATTACTAAATGTACAGCCGAGGTGGTGGCGGTTAATCTGTGTGAACTGAACTTTTGAGGAAGTGCACATCACTACACACGTTACCTCTTCCAGGAAATGATAGTGAAAGTAAGAAACACCAAGAAACAAAGGCAGCACCCAAAAACATTTCTGCAAAGTAAAAGACTTCTTTAAAAGATGCATCTCGAGATGTAAGTAGAAAATAATTGTTGTAACTGATGTTCTGAAGGTTACTTGATTGTAATATTTTCTATAAGCCAAAACCTACAGTAGATTTGTTGCAGATGAGTTTTCATATAAATAAGAGTCCAGGGGAAACACAGGTGAAGACTGATAGTGGGACAATTTTGGAAATGTTATGTTCTCTTACAATCTCTTGATTGTAATATTTTCTATAAGCCAAAACCTAGATTTGTTGCAGATGAGTTTTCATAAATAAGAGTCCAGGGGAAACACAGGTGAACACTGATAAGGTGGGACAATTTTGGAAATGTTAGGTTCTTTGCCACTTTTAACAATAATCCTAATGTCATATAACAACTGTAGGACCATCCTTAAATTATTGAATTCATGTCTAAGTACAACGTTTAAATATGCCTTCGTGGTAGTTTAAAAGAACATTGTAAAAATGTTGTAAAATAATGTATTGCTGTGAAAGTGTCTGTAAATGTGTTTTTTTATCTTGTGAGTTTCTGCCAATCAGCAGTGTGTAACTGAAAGCCAATTAATGATTTGAGGTTTTGTTTAACTGAGTCAGGAGAGAAGAAAACAAGATGACAGAGTTTAAAGAGAGGAAGCTGGAGCACACTGATCGCTTGCAGTCTTTTATTTCAGTGCAAACACTTGACTAACGTTTCGACACTATCAGTGTGCTCCAGCTCCCTTTTTTTTATCAAGTCTGCTGTCCTACTGAGAGTGTCAAGTCAAGTCAATTTATTTATATAGCACATCTAAGTTCAAGTTCAAGTAATTTATTCTCATGTACTCATTGGTAATTTATTCTCATGTATTCAATGGTGTGTGTGTATGGGGGTTAGGTGTGTATGTGGTGGGGGTAATGGATAATTTAATGCAATAGGGTTGACCCAAAGTGCATTACTAATGATTAAATGAATAATAACAAAATAATATATAATACAAAATGTCATAATACATAAGAAAAAAATAATAAAATAAAGAGTACATAAAGTAACTTGAATTGTGTTCCCGAGGAACTGCAAGAGTGCAATTGATCAGATGCAGTTTGCCAAAAGGATTGCAACAGTACCTCATTTCTGAAAATCGGGCACACGGATCAAAAGTTATCTGCATTAACACAACATCCAAGAAGCCAAAACGCATGAATAACATGGTTGCTATGCTGGTTGCTATGGTGTTAGGGTCACATTATAGTGGTGGTTGCAAGATTGTTGCTAGGGTAATTAAGAGGATTGCTAGGGTGTTGTTATGGTGATTAGTATGGTTGCTAGGGTACATATGGTGGTTGCTATGCAAAATAACATGGTTGTTAGGGTAATCATGTTGGATGTTATGGTGGTTGCTAGGTCGACATTATAGAGGTGGTTGCTAGGGAAATTTAGATGGTATATAGGGTGTTGCTAGGGTACTGGTGGTTGCTATGCTAAATAACATGGTTGCTATGGTGGTAGCTAGGGTTAAAGCCAATCAATGTGTATGCAGTTTAAAGTATGCAGGTCACTCTGTCAGGTCACATCATTTAAAGCCAATCCAAGCCAACCCATGTGTATACAGGTCATGTACATGGTCTACAGCAGATCTACAAAGATTTGTTTGATATGGATTGGCTTTAAAAAAAAAAAAGATGGACATCTTTTTTACATGACCTTTACAACTGGTGCTGGCTAGGCATTGAACTGGGCTTCATTCAAGGACTCCAACGGTACTTCATTTTTGAAAATCGGACATACGAGTCAAAAGTTACATTCACACATCTTCACAGACACAAACAGCCCAGCCCAGCTTCGTAATTGACCGATCGCAAGCCCCGCCCATCGAACGCAGATGAGCCAATGGCAGTTCATTAGCTCCGCGCAGGCAGGCACACTCCGACAGCTTCAACTTACGGCTCCATAGAAATGCATTGGGAGCTTATGGCTCCATAGAAATGAATTGGGAGCCAGTTTTATGGGATTTTTATAGTAATGTGAGTTGAAAAGGACGGCCAAACGACATGTATAGGATTAAGGCAACACCGATACACAGAATAATGACTTTCAATCTTGATTAAGCTTTCTGTAATTATGTTATATTGGCTATATTGGTAAAGTGTCAAAGTGGGACACAATAAAATAAAATACAAATCTTAGCAAACCAATTTGGGTATGATTACCTATTGTAAAACACATTTGATGGACTACTACTGTTTATACATCAAATAACTGATCCCATAGTAAGCTACAAAATCATTTAAAGATCATAAATGTTTCTGCTAGCAAATATGGTAGCTTGCAATCATGCTGGCCACTAGCCACGTATCTAGCCAAGTATCTTGGATAAGATATCTTGGATAAAGTACTCCGCAGTAAATAACTGTTTAGAACTGTCTTAATTACTTTATGTGCACAATATGTGGTCAAAGGTCAAAGTTAAATCAAGTTTTGGAAAAGGTAACACCCCTCGATTTGCTTTCTCACTTTAACAATACCCTAACTGCGCAGCATTATAGTTTTGGCTCTAGTGATGGCCCTATGTTGGGCAAATGCATCACATGTTTTGGTGTCTTAAATATTGAAACTGATAGGTGGCAGTATATTTGAGCCTTATTTTAGCAGTTGTGGAAGCACTAAGTAAATAAAGTAGCCGATAGTTAGCCTGGGTTTCCCCACGTTGCCTTGCACGTGATTTTATTTGCGCTGCTAGGCAGTCTGGATTCCATAGACTGATTTTCACCTCAACGAAGGAACCAATCACAGAATGGAGGGGAGACAGCAAGACGATGACAACGTCTATGCGACACACTGAAGAGGCTATGAGCTACATGTACGTACAGACGCATTTGATAGAAATTCGTAGCGGCCAATAAACGGTTCTAGGCATTCGTAAACCACGTCTCAAATACGAGAAAATTAATGTGTAGTTCCCAGACCCCATCTCAATGAGATGAGGCCTGGCGTTAGCCAGGCTAGCCGATAGTAGTAACACAGGTGAGAAAAATAAAATAAATAAATATATTAGATACCACAATTAAAACTTAACTCCCCCAGTTGTTTACATTACAATACATATTTTATGTATTACAATTTGTTTTATGTATTTGTTTGAATATGCAAATGAGGCACTATCTACTTAAGTACCAATGCAACATTCCCAATAATTTCCAAAGCATCAATCTGAATATTGGATGGCACCATGTTTTTTTTGTTGATATATTGGGTACCAAATTGGGAGCATCTATTTAGGGATTAACTGTTAGCCTATTGTAACTGAAACCTTCAGACCCAGGGGACATGGGCCAAATAAACAAATAAATACACAAGCAAATAAACTTCAACAATTCACATGTGTTCAATTTTTTCAGGAGTGGAGTGAAGTTCGTCGGTGCTGGGATTGGGATAAATGTGGCAAATCTCTATGCTTCGTCTGATGTCCTATACAGTATTGCAGCAATAATATTAGCTGTTGGATTTCTAATTATTGTAGTTGGCCTATTTAAAAGTAAGTCTTTACAGTTGTTAATGGGACTTAATGTTTATTTACCTGTCCAAGTTGAAGTTAGTCTAACACAGTAATATTTCACCACTTAGCCTACTGCCTGAAGGCATACTAATAAGTTATAATATTACTCCAAAGCCTCTCATGTGATGTCTCTGCTTTATTTTGAAGATCCACCACCTCAACCACCTCAACCATCTAATGGGTTCAAGAAGCAATGATCAGACAACACAGTCAACATAGATATAGGCTGTGCAATTATTCAGATTAATTGATTAATCATCAATTATGAACTCCACCGATTATGAAAACAACAAAATCGCTTTGCTCTACATTAAATGTACATAAACTTTTTATGTGTTTTCCAGCTGAAGCAAAATTTAATTCAATTCACTGTTTTCAATTCACATTTTTTTTAAGTAAGTTTTTACAGTTGTTATTGGGACTTTTGTTTCTACAATGCCAAATGATGTACTTAAAGGAGAAATCCGGCGAGTTTTCACATAGATCTCCACTTCTCAAGGTCACCAAGTACTGTTTGTATGGAAAAAACACGAGCTACACTCTGGCGGCATGTCCGTGAACTCCCATTTACATGCCCACAGAGTGTAGTGCTGTAGCTGCCTGGCTACATTAGCTGCTGGCTGTAGCAACTCGAGCTAGGTAAAACCGATTGTTTTTCGGGGTTTTTTTTCATACTGACAGTATTCGGTGACCTCGAGAAACAGAGATCTATGTGAAAACTCGCTGGATTTCTCCAGCGAGTTTTCCCATATTTACATTAAAAAGGTACTTCGGGGAACCCGCCCAGGAAGCCCTTATTTGGACCTTCCTGTCACTGATTGCTTCCCCCCTCAGACAGACACGTGTGGAGCGCCATTTGTTTTAATCTGTATTCTAATTTCACTATATCTGACCATGAGTGCTCTGGCTCTGCACTTTTTTTGCTTGGCTTACTTTGTAACTTTTGTATGCTGAATACTGCTGTAACATTCGTTGAGTTGTTCCTGTGGTAGCCAAAATAAAGAACTATTATTTCACCAGCCAGCTTGAAGATTTTTACCTGCTCTATAGCTAACTCGATTGGATTAACATTGGATTTTAAATCAACTCGCATGGTGCCTTTCTGCACTTAAAGTTAAAATATTCTACAGGGGTTGTCTACAGGGATCCTCTCCACAGTATCACATAAGTGCAGGGCCTTGCACAGAGATTTTGGGGGACAGGGGCTCGAATGAAAAAGGGAACTTTGCATAATTTTTCAAATAAAAAATGCTTTAAAACAAGTGGGTAATAGGCAAGCAAATCTCTGACTAACCGAAAATACCCTCACACCCATGCAAATATGTAATACTCAACAGATTTCTACAAAATAATCGATTCACAAAGACACAAAGGTCTTCATTAGAAGAATTATAAAATCCCTTCTTTTATATAGGGAAGGCTGTCTATATTGTGTATTGATGAAGATCTATTGGCAAGGAACTAACTAGTATGAATAACCCTAGTTATTAGTTGAGGAGCCTTCAATCAAAATGATGCAGTTAATGTTTAAAGTAGGACACTACAAGCATAACATTTTCCCCATGTACTGTAGGCTAATTTTCAGATTTTGGTTTACTGTGGTATTTTGGTTTACTTCTTTCACTTTTTTACTATCCTGTTTGCATCTATAGACTAAATGTCTCACCAAACAAGCTAATATACAAGTAAACTTAAGCTTTCAGGGGTAAATGCTGTCTTTATGTAAGTAATTAAGTCCTATGTGATATATTCACGTTTTTTCCACTTCACTCTCACACTCTTCACAGCACCTGCTTCAGTGGCCACTGTTCCCACCTAGTTTGGCCTTATTTCATGCTTGCATTTGAATTATATTTCAGGGGTTCTGATATGGAATGACTACACTAAATATGGAATAATTACACAAAAATATAAATCTGCACAACTAATATTGGATAAAATTACATGATTATTCAATTTCTATGGATTCCTGTGAATATTTCAAGACCCAATATGCTATATCTAGCATATTGCTAAGGATATACACTGCAGCTAGAAGGTAGGGAAGCACCAAAGGTGGAGGAGGGCATTTTTGATTGAACTTAATTGAGACATACTGTAGTTAGATTAATCTGACAATGTAAAGCACTATACATATTGATATGATGTGGTTTAACAGGTCTAAAGGCGTCAGAGAGGGAGCTAACGTTTTAGGTTTTAGATATTGTAGCTCATGCTGTAGGCTTCGTTTGCAAGAATCACGTTGAAATTACACTACATTGTTTTCGTCTAGCAAGTTAGCTGTAAACTCGAGGCAATGCAGTTTAGTTATCCGTTCATCACCACTCACCTCCTTTACACAAGCCAAGAAATACCACCACAATTGGGCTGAGCGCTGAGAGGGGCTGCCTGTGACTGTGTGCGCTCACCGTTGCACACATGGAGGGAGGGAGGTAGAGAGGGCACCGAAAGCAACAAGTCTAATGCCTATCCATTTGGCTCATACTGCCCAAGTTGTACGCGCAAACGTGACGTAATTGCCTGGCTTGTAGCACTTTAGCGTTCCAGTTTGTCTTTGTGGGAAAGAACATAGATGCCACCAGGGCAGCAGCTGTATCGGTAGTGCTGGGTGCTTGACTAGAACACGAGAACAAGCTTGTGGCTCGTCTAAACAAGCTCCGTCCTCATAGCAGGGCTGCCAACTCTCACGCAATAGCTGTGAGACTCACTCATTTGATTGGCTTCACACACTCTCACGCCACACCCCCAATTTCACACGCTGAAGTGTCAACCCGGTTGGTCAAATAATGTCAGGTGACCAGACGGCCGACCATCGGCAGAAAAGCTGTCGGACGGATCAGTCAGCTCCTGTCTCCCCGAGCTGGTCAAAAAAGTGCCTCGGCACACACCGAAGAGAAGCCGGGCGTACATTCTGCGCGTGCGCAAGACATTTCCAGTTACTGCAGGCGGCGCTAAAATATTTAGCCGAAAAGACTAGATTAGTCAAAGGATTTGCCAATGGAACAAAATGGCACTCGTTTCAGACTTCTCTGATTAAGCAATAAAAATATATTAAGCAATAAAAATATATAAATATATATTGTGTACTATTTTATTGCCATTGCTTGTGTGTGATGCCAACACTCTTTCGGACCCGGAATAAATATTATATAATACAAATATTTTTTTTTTTGTAAACGCAAAGTGAATGGGAACTGCTAGTGATGTTCGCTAGCTAGGTAGCAACTAAAGACTTTGGGTAAACTTGTATGTTGTTGCAAACTAACCTGAAATAACATACTGTATGTTAAGCAATTGTGTGGTAGTCTACTAGTTCTAGCAAAAATATGTTAGGATTGTTTATCAAAAAGGGTTCATAACTTACATCGCTGAATGTAGGGCTAATGGTCATACTAATCCGAGATAATGTTTGGTAGCTAGCGCTCCACCAGATTGGTCTTTGAGGCCGCCTGCCACTGGTCGATTCGACATATCAAATCGGCTAAATTGAACGCCGACTCCACCTGACGATGGCGCGACCAGGACACACCGAACCGACTCAAGTCACCGACCTCGCCGGACTGTCCAACCACGTCCGATGGCCGATAATCATGTTGGTGTGTCCTGGCCTTTAAAAAAATGCATCTGGCCAGAATTTCAAAATCGTCCAGGATTTTGTTCTACCTTAGCAGGGCCGTCACTAGAGCCTTTTTACAGACCCAGTACTGTTGTCCCAGTAAAATCTCAAGTCCAGGTTCAACTAAATAGTTCACCAATTACTCGTCACACAGATATCACACAGCATATCACGAATGAGCGAAACCTAAGCTTTCCAATGTTATTAGCGCCAAGTTGCTGTGATAAATGGTTTGCGAGAAAATTAGCGTTGAACTTACGTGAAATGTAATCAGATTTGAATTTTCTACGCAACTCTACAGACCCATTACTCTCGGTAATCTCACAAACTCTTCACTCAACGCATGGCAAACCCTATATCACGACAAACAGCATACCTTACCGAATACGAGGATATAAAGCATGTCTCTGTACAATATGGCAATATGTGGTTCCAGAGTAAGCCTGTTTTGAAATTACACATTTCTACATGGTCTCCAACTTTGAAATTCTGAAATCCGAAATTCTGATGTGTTCTAATGTAAACTATTGATGTCAGTACATGCATTTTGTAAATTGCTTAGCCATAGAGTATCCCACCATCATGGTTCTTATATTGCCAGATTCTGGACAATCCCACTTACACAGATATGAATATATATATATATTTCTACTAGCATGCTTCCTAGTGACATAAGTATAAGTATATATACTCTTTTGATCCCGTGAGGGAAATTTGGTCTCTGCATTTATCCCAATCCGTGAATTAGTGAAACACACTGCACACAGTGAACACACAGTGAGGTGAAGCACACACTAATCCCGGCGCAGTGAGCTGCCTGCAACAACAGCGGCACTCTGGGAGCAGTGAGGGGTTAGGTGCCTTGCTTAAGGGCACTTCAGCCGTGGCCTACTGGTTAGCACTTCGGACTTGTAACCGGAGGCCACGGCTGCCCATTAAAGGATAATTCCGGTGTGATTTTGACCTAAAGTGTCTTGAAACATGATACCGAGTGTGAACGTATGTCTCATAGCTCACCTCAGCTTGTCCCCTGCACTCAGAAATCTGGCGCTAGTTAGCCAATGCTACCAACAGTGTTTCGTTGTAGTGCCTCGGGCATCGGCCTAGCCATGCAAATAAATCACTGTTTTACACCATTTATGAGGCTCAAAGTACTGTAGCTCCATACTTCATTGGTAGACTTCCGAGAGCCTCGACATTTAAAACGAGACATGGAGAACTTTACAAAAGCACTGGTAGTTTATTTACAAAACGATTTATACAGACAGTACCTTAAGGAATTTTACCGTTCGACGCCATCTTGAATTTAGTCACGATAAGTCGAGCGACGAGTACGAATGAACAGGTATGATAAGGGATCAGATCACCAAAAATAATTCAGTGGAAATGCATGGATTCAGTTGCTTCCAGTAGCAGCAACTGGAATCCATGCATTTCCACGGAATTATTTTTGGAATCTGACCCCTTATCATACCAACACTTCAATGCTACGTCTCCCCCTAGCGCTTCTCCGCGGAAAAACCGAATATGCAACTTTCTGGTCGCGGTCCGAACACATCCAGATGTAACTCATCGGAAGTATCCAATCGCGCCTCGAAAATGTAGTCAGATTGTAGTTTCTAAGAAGACTGCAAAATGGACTCCGACTTGGCTTTGTTGCTGTTGAAATTGTAAGTAGCCTACCCTTGGGTGAACTTCGTTTTTGTAATGTGATTTGATAGTCTCTTGAACAATGTGTTTGCTGGACCGTTTTATTGTGAGCCCTTTGTGTGTTTAGCTTGGTTTCTTGATGGCTAGATCGCTGGCTAGCGTAGCAGTCACTTGCTACCGAATCTGCAGGGAGAGCTACAGTATGTTGTGAAAAATGCGAGCCCTAATTAGGCGAAAACCCAGAAACAGCGAAGGAATAACCAGACCTGCATAGGGCTTCTTTAAAACATTGTACAACTTGCAACTTACTTGCATTGCAGATGGAGCTTCAGGCCTCAAGTAGACAGCTGGGCTGGAGGGTCCCTTCAGTGGCAATCTGCCTGGATCTTTTGCCGTCTGACGGCTTTTTTCTAATGCTGTGTTAGTACTTGAAGTTATCTTATCGTGCCTCCTTTTATTCTGAAATCAATATTTATCCTATATAAACTTTTCACTATATGATAACCATATGCCCTGGTGTTCTGATTCCCATTTATATGAGACAAGGGTATTTTTCTGTGTTTAAAAACTAGTGTTTGGTTGTGGTGATGCTGCAGATTATCACAATAAAACCAATGGTTGTGCCAACTTTTATAACCTGTGTCCTCAGACAACCTGAGGTCAAACATCTCATCTCATCATCTTTTTAAAAAAAATCATCTAAAACTTTGTGCTTAACTCCCCTTGGAAACCTGATCAACTTCCAAGGGGAAATCCGCCTAACAACTTAAATTATGGGTAAAGGATATATATGTCAAATAGGGAAGACACTCGGCTTATAATAAATACTTGTAACTTGTAAAATTGTACGTTCTAACATCCCGTTAGGAAGGTTTCAACAGGGAAAGGACTGGCGTCTAACAATTTTCGGGTGTTGCCTGCAGGGGGCAGCACACCCCCTAAGGCAGTGGTCCCCAAACTTTTTCTTCAGAGGGCCAGCTCACTATGCCTGGCTCTAAGAGAGGGCCAGAGACTCAGAGTATGTCAGTACTCAGTAACCATAAATAGCTTAGTGCTGTGAACAACAGCAGTCTACCTTAGTTGAATATTAATACATTACATTTAATCATAGGCTATTGTAATCTCATACCATTGTGAAGGAGAAATTTTGGATTACTAACATTTTATGAAATAGAAGTGATTAACGTTTCATTTTCTTATATTTTGTGTATGCTGTCTATACATTCAATGTGCATCAACTTTGCTTTGTCTGTCATTTGCTCTCTCCATGTCACGACTTTCTAATAAAGGTCATGCGACCCCCTTTGTCACAAGGGTTAAGGGTATTCTGCCTGAGGCAGTAATATTAGGAATATCTCAACAGGAACTGGACTATGGCAAGAAAATGCTGAAGGATGTGTATGTATTGTATTGACCAATTATTTACTTACTTGGAGTAGCCACATGACTTGCGTATGCCGCATGGATCACATGCTATGTCCAAGAAGTGTATATGTATTGTTGTATTTCTGCATGTATGAGGATTTTTGGAAAAGACCATTGTACTCATGTGATTTGTATTACCAATGTAATTAACATGCATAAGATGGGGCTTCGCCCTAGAGAACTTTGAGTAGTGTTACTGTAACATGCTGTTCCTAGTGACCTGCTCCCGGTATCATGAATAAACCTGCAGTGGTTCCTCACACCTGAGTGTTGCTTGGATATTTTTGGCCACAATTGTTGGCTGTGTTTTTTTTTTCATATTGCCATCATGCCATATCAATATAGTATAAGTTTACGTATATATACTCTTTTGATCCCGTGAGGAAAATTTGGTCTCTGTGTAGCAGGCAGACCTTGTCTGCTTGCTTGCTCTTTCCTCCTGGTCTCTCCTGGCCCCTCTGCTAATGAGTGGGTGCGGCCAATCATTCAATTAGGCCCACCATGTGCTACTTTAGGAGCTCTACAGCAAAAACCTCGGTAGGTTCCACTGTTTGTCCCTCGGCTGAGCACTGGGGTCTACCGACCAGCAGGTATGTTGCTGCCCTAATGCTGTAGACTAAAATGTGCTTGGTTTAGCTAAACTCCATTTCTCTGTAGCCCTGTAGATGGATGGCTATGCTATCCTCTTCTGCTGTCAGTAGGAAAATTGGCATAGAGAAGAATATGGGTATGTATAGCTCTAAAATAAATGGATGTTTGGGGAAATGGTATCAGGTTTGATGTGTCTTGTTTGTCTTCCAGGTAGCACGGCGTTTCCATCCACTTTGCCCTCAGCGTAGGTCGTGCTGCGGTCTTTCCTTGTCTTGTCTTAGTTTTGTTTGGTTTCTGTTTAGCTTTGCTTGCACTTGGCAACTGACTCCATTGTACTTGTACCCTTTTGTTTTACTTTACTTGTCTTAGTTATCAAGTGTCCGCCTATCCATAGAGTCTGGGAGCGACAACTTTCAATTGTTTGTTAATTTGGCAGGCAGGGTTCTCGCTGGCAGGAGGCTAGTCACTTAGTGGTGGTGCAGTAAAGATGCACATTTTGGTGTGAATTATCAGAATGTTTGCTGTGGTCTGCGGTGTTACGATTTGAGCTTTTTTGCTATGCATGTGTGTGGGCTCTAGGGCACATTATCAGTAGTCTGCCTCCCCCAGGTAAGCCCCTGCCTTGCTCATTCTGCTCCATTGTGCCTCCCCTATGGAATCTGTTAGTAAAAGAGCAACAAGACAACATAATAAATATTTTTTTACTTTCCTAACTAGTTTTATTAGTCTTGTCTTTTTGCAGCTACCCCCCTTTTCCCTGGCTTCAGTTCAATAAACTTGGTCATGTTTTCCCTGGAATTCACGTCTCCACCTCGTGTATACGAACCTGTGTGCAATTGTGTGTTCTCTAGGCCCAGGGTGGCGTAGTCTGGCCAGCGATTGGCTCTTAGTGCAGTCCTCAAAAAACCATTCATTGCTGGGACATTAATTGCTGACCGACCCCCCCCCAAAAAAAAACCTATTACTGGTTTTAAATAATAACTTATTAACAAATGCTGCAAAAGAGTAGCCTACTGTTTAACTATAAATGATGCATTCATTGTCACTTTAAGGTTGCTGAGTCTATACGGTTATTATAATGCCCTTCACCTGCTCTTTTAAATAAGGCTAATCCATAAAACATTAACAATAGGCTACTATGCATAATAAGTTACCCACTCAAACTTTCACCCTGTCGACGTTGTTCTTCGCCGGCTCGTCAGGCTAGCTGACGTTGATTGTAGGCCTATATTCTCCTCCGTCTCGCGCCCCATTTTATCAAACCAAATCGAATCGTAATTTCTTACCAGGCTCCCCCTCTGCAATCTGTTGCCTACCGGCACGCACTCACTTGGACATCCTGCGCGGGGCCGGTAGTTAGGTGATGGTTAAAGGGGTGGTTCAGGATTTTGGACATAGGACCTCATTTCCAAGTAAGCAAGTGTGATATTTATCAGTGGAGACCGTTTTCAACACGTTTCATCCAGTCCTTCTAATTGCAGAGTTCGCAGGTGCTAGGCTAGCGCAAGTCAACGGTATGTGCTAGCCTGCCACTAAAGACAGTCTTACCCACTCCAAAGTACACCCGAGGCAAATAAATTATAATGCCAGACTATCGATGTAAATGTCTGTATTGACAGTGTTATTTCTAACGTTATTCTATCCTTGCATTTCAACGATGGCATTACATTTTGAGGGACTAGTTTCTTAGCAGCGGTGGAATTATACTTGCTCCGGTTAGTAGTACTGCGCCGAAAAGTAAACAGTAAAGCGCACTCCAATGGGGATACCTAGTAGTAGCCTTGGTAATATCAGTCCGCCGCTGAGTTGCAAAATGACTACTAACGACTTTAGGGACCAAAGTATAACTATTGCAACGCGATGCAAGGGTAGTTGTATTTCTTACACTATTCTATCAACAGACATTTACATCGATTGTCTGGAATTTGCCTCAGGTGTACTTTGGAGTGGGTAAGACTGTCTTTAGTGGCAGGCTAGCACATACCGTTGACTTGCGCTAGCCTAGCACCTGCGAACTCTGCAATTAGAAGGACTGGATGAAACGTGCTGAAAACGGTCTCCACTGATAAATATCACACTTGCTTACTTGGAAATGAGGTCCTATGTCCAAAATCCTGAACCACCCCTTTAAGGTAAACTTTCGTTTCGCAGGTCTGCATTAGGCTACAACCAATCAAATAAGCGTATCCCTGCCTCTGGCAGTTGGATACAATCATTGCAGGAGCGGAACGTAGGTTTTATTGAAAGTGAAACTAGGGAATACTTAAAAAAAAAAAATAGAAGTGCATTTGCACCAAAAAACGTGTCATTTGGTGTCCCGGGAAAGATTATCTATTTTCCGGGACAGACATTAAAAAAAGAGAACAATCCCGGTGTTACATGGCATCTGGCACCCATGTTAACTGGCTGCGTTGATGATGTTTCACGAGTGATGACGTTTCTTTGACAGATGTGGCCGCTTGCAGATTTGTCACTTTCTGATGGAAACTGGAGACGAACAAATACAAATATGCATGACATATTTAAATGTCAAAATTGTCTGTAGTACGCTACATACAGTACACTGGACCATGAATATGCCACTAAAAAAATAAATACCCAAATAATAACTCCACGTGGGTATCGAACTTGCTTCCTAAATAAACTCTTACATGATAACCATTCATCTACGTACTTGCACCACGAACCAGCTGATAAATCAAGGGAAATTTACTTGACTTAGTCTATACAATTAGAAGAAGTCAGCTGATGATTGTAGCAAGTTAACATGGCTGATGGTGTTGTCTTGCTACAGCAGTTGCCCAAGCCAGTAAGTCTTCAAAGTATCATGTTTAAGTTTTCAAACATTTCACTGACTGCTGGTCAGGCTCTCTGTGGCCACCTAGTATCTGTAGCCTAAATTGAGGAAACGTTGCTGGTCTAAAAGTAAATAAATAATAATAATAAAAAAGTGTGATGAGGATTGAACCCATGTCGACTGCGTGAAAAAGCAATGTAAAGGCATTAACCTGTTGCGCCACAGGAGAAGCACCAACTTAGGGAAATAAAGTATCAAAAAAACATCAAACCCATGTTTACATGTCAGCAAGAGTTTTGACTCTCCCTGTGCTCAAAGTTTGTGTAAAATATGGACACGTTATAGACTTCTCCTGCCCATTGCAATGTGCGTTTCAATGCCTGTGTTTCATGAACTGAATTCTTAAAAGAATAGGCTGGACAAAAGGATACACAATTAGGCAACACATTTTAATTTAATTTATTTGCTGACGTTCATGTGGCTCTACAGACACTTCAGGTAGGGGCGGCCACAGCCTAACCTCAGTGAAACGTTTGTAAAACTTAACCATGATACTTTGAAGGCCTACTAAATGGCTTGGGGAACGGTAGCATGATAACATGGTAGCCAGATAACATGAACAGCTATGTTAACTTGTTACAATTATAATAACGTTAGCTGACTTTTAATCATACAACTGAAGTCAATTTCTGTGAGTACCGTCAGCTGGTTCGTGGCGCAAGTGGATAGACACTATTACCGAGAAAAAAAGTCAATTTATTCGTGGCTCTATACCCACGTGGAGTTAATTTAGGTGTTTGTTTTTTGGGTGGCATATTCATGGTCCAATGCATATAGTACTACATACATACATTTTGACTTTTAAACATGTCATGCATATTTGTGTGCGTCTCTAGTATATCAGAAAGTGACAAATCTGCAAGCGGCCACATCTGTCATTATGAGGGGCCATCTAGGCCTTAATTCATACTTGGTCTTACACACACTATCATAATCTTGTACATACACCACTATACTCATGCACACTCACTATTATAGTCATTTTACATGTATGTATGAGAGGGTATAGTTGTGTATGTGAGAGAGTATAGTAGTGTATGTGAGAGAGTATAGTAGTGTATGTGAGAGAGTAAAGAGTATAGTAGTATATGTGAGAGACTATAGTAGTGTATGTGAGAGACTATAGTAGTGTGTGAGACTATAGTAGTGTATGTGAGAGACTATAGTAGTGTATATGAGAGAGTATAGTCATATATGTGAGAGACTAAAGTAGTGTATGCGAGAGAGTATACTAGTGTATGCGAGAGAGTTTAGTAGTGTATGCGAGAGAGTATAATAGTGTATGCGAGAGAGTTTAGTAGTGTATGCGAGAGAGTTTAGTAGTGTATGCGAGAAGGTATAGTAGTGAATGCAAGAGAGTATAGTAGTGAATGTGAGAGAGTATAGTGGTGTATGCGAGAGAGTATACTAGTATATGTGAGAGAGTATAGTGGTGTGTGTGAGAGAGTTTGCATGAAACGGAAGGAGTTTGATTTCTCAGTTCCTGATTGGTTTGTCAATGTCACTTCTCTCTAGCTAGCCAATTAAAATCAAGAAAGGGGCGGGACCTACACTGTCAACAATGTTCGTGTAGACCTAGTGGTCAAGGAAAAAATCAGCGAAGTCCTATGTGACTAAATATTAAACTACTACTGCAAACCGAATGCTAAATATAGCTGCAAGCAGCAATGAGGGGGCCAAGCAGAATAGGCCGGAGTAACCACGGCGACAAGATAGAACTCAGCAGACACTCGCGATCAACACTTTCAACAAGTGTCACATCAAACATAACTGATTTTGTAGGGCTGAAACAGAGCTGAGTATTGCCACTGCCTCCGCCAGCCAGCCCCCCCACCTAATCACCCCTGCCCGTCCCACCCCGTCCTGCCCCGCCCTTCCATGCACGCATTAGAATGAACTGGATGGAACATGTTGTCATCAGTTTCACATCCAAAAATAAAAGATCACATCAGCACATCAGCAACTACAGATCAAAATGCAATATTGCTAATCGCAGCAGCCACTACAGGTCAAAGGTCAACACATTTTTTGTGCGTCCTCCTAATGGGGGCATGAATCTATGTAGTAAGTTTGGTTATGATACATGGCAGGGTTGCTGATGAGCTCACTTCCTGTTTGACGGCTTCGCCGCAAATTTTGATTGGCGATTACAGCCGAATGCTTCTGTCAATTGTTCCAGAAAGCAAAGCAATGATAAGGCATTGTCTGAAGATGGTCTATGCCAATTTTGGTGAGGATCCACTGAAATTTGTGACCTGTGAAAACTTGTACGTGTTTTTGATTAAATCCAATATGGTGGCCGAATCAATTACGATGACATCACAAGTTGGCTTGGGTCGACCTAAGGACCTCCAACAGTATTACCAGACACCACTAGTACATTTTAATTCCAAACACAACAGCAGCTACAGGCCAAAAGGCATGTTTCTTAATTACAGCGCCCCCTAGAGGTCAAAGGTCATCAGATTTATTGAGTGCCCCCCTGTTTGAGTCCTGAGTCCATGCACCCAGTTTGGCTTTGATACATGCAAGGGTTGCTGAGATATGACCTCACTTCCTGTTTGGCAGCTTCGCCTCAAATTTCGATTGGCTGTTACAGCCGAATGCTTCTGTCAATTATTCCAGAAAGCAATGCACTGATAAGGCATGGTCTGAAGATGGTCTCTGCCAATTTTGGTGAGGATCTGCTGAAATTTGTGGCCTGCGAAAACTTGTACGTGTTTTTGATTAAATCCAATATGGCGGCCGAATCAATTATGATGACATTACAAGTTGGCTTGGGTCGGCCTAAGAACCTCCAACAGTATTAGCAGACACCACTAGTGCGTTTTAATTCTAAGCACAACTGCTGCTACAGGCCAAAAGGCATGTTTCTTAATTACAGCGCCCCCTAGAGGTCAAAGGTCACCAGATTTCTTGAGCGTCCCCCTGATTGGGTCCTGAGACCATGGACTAAGTTTGGTTATGATAGATGAAGGGGTTGCTGAGATATGAGCTCACTTCCTGTTTGGCGGCTTCGCCTCAAATTTCGATTGGCTATTATGGCCAAATGGTTTTAGTTCGAAAGACAAAAAGCAATGCATTTGTGAGACATGCTCTGAAGATGATGTGCATCAAGTTTGTCAATCGGACAAAATTTGTGACCTATGAAAACTTTTAAGTGTTTTTGATCAAATTCAATATAGCGGAAAATCCATCATGGCGGAAATTGACATCATAGGGTGCATGGAACTCAGCTTAGTCCAAGGACACCAACAACATCTGGTTTTTGAAAACTCAGAGCGACAGGTCAAAGGTTAGGTGCGTGAACGCACATCCAACTTTGACCTGTTGGTGGTGCTAGAGTGTATGAGGTGCCGACTTAAAACTTGATGAAATTTATCACAGGACTGTCTCTAATCAGTGTGCCAAACTTCACAACTTTTTACCAGACGGTTCTATGGGCTGCCATAGACTTCCATGGCAGAATAATACACTTCAGCAGCTACGGGCAAAAAAAGGTTTTGCTAATTACAGCGCCCCCTAGCGGTCAAAGGTTACCAGATTGGTTGTGTGTTCTCCCAATTAGGTTAGGAGTCAATGTACTTAGTTTGCTCACCAATTGGTTTTGATTAGTGATGGGCAAATTAAGCTTTGGTGAACCACTGAACCACAGCAGTGTGCACCTAGCGACACTAGCTGAAAAGCAAAAAGTGTTGCTAATTAGTGTTGCTAGCTTCACACTGCTGTGGTTTAGTGGTTCACCAAAGCTTCATTTGCCCATCACTAGTTTTGATAGATGCTACGGGTGCTGAGATATGAGCTCACTTCCTGTTTGGCGGCTTCGCCACCAATTTCGATTGGCTGCTACGGGCAAACGCTTCCGTCAATTGTTATGGAAATCAAAGCACTGATGAGGCATGGTCTGAAGATGGTCTGTGCCAATTTTGGTGAGGATCCGAGGAAATTTGTGACCTAGGGAAATTTGATAGTGGTTTTGATTAAATCCAATATGGCGGCCAAATCAATTATGTTGATGTCATGAATTGCCATCTGTCGACATAAGGATCTTCCACAGTATTACCAGACACCACTAGTACATTGTAATTCTAGGCACAACAGCAGCTACAGTCCAAAAGGCATGTTACTGATTTACAGCGCCCCCTATAGGTCAAAGGTCACCACATTTCTAGAGCGTCCTCCTGATGGGGTCTTGAGTCCATATACCAAGTTTGGATTTGATGACTGCAAGGGTTGCTGAGATATGAGCTCACTTCCTGTTTGGCAGCTTCGCCGCAAATTTTGATTGGCTGTTACGGGCGAACGGTAATACTTCCGAAGACGAAAAGTGATAACTTTTGTGAGGCTTGGTCTGAAGATGATCTGTGTAAAATTTGGTGGGAATCAGAGAAAGTATGTGACCCCTGATACATTTTAAGTGTTTTTGATGAAATCCAAAATGGCGGAAAATCCATCATGGCGGAAAATGACGTCATAGTGTGTTGAACTCGGCTTGGTCCAAGGATTCCAACGACCCCTGACTTTTGAAAATCGGACCTACGGGTCAAAAGTTACGTGAGTGAACACACTTCCAACTTTGGCCTGTTGGTGGCGCTAAAGGGTTCGAGTTGCCGACATGAAACTTGGTGACATGAATCATGGGACCGTCCCCAATTAGTGTGCCAAATTTCCCAACTTTTTACCAGACGGTTCTATGGGCTGCCATTGACTTCCATTGCATATAATAATAATAATAGGAAAACGTAGAAACACAATGAGGTCCTCGTAGCTTCGCTGCTTGGCCCCCAATTAGGCTACAAAGACATGAGGGGTGCCTATTCTATTGTAATAGCCTAGGCTACCAGATTTCTTTTGTCTGGCGAAGTCATATTTTAGTGAACTGAGATCTGAAAGATTGCTGCCATTGCAGTTAGCTAGCATTCCAGCAACATTCCAAAAAGGACATGCATTACAGTTTGGCTGGCAGACGTTTTGGTAACCTTGTCTGCTGTTGCCAGTGACTCGTGAGCCGGTGTCCACATCGCTATTTTTGCACTGACAGCCAAAAATTCTAGAACAGAGCTCCGGACAGCGCTCCTTTCAGAGTGCTGTGGGTCAAGTGTTTATTGTTGCTAGGTTACCAAACTATCTACCAGCAGCATGTCGTTGCTGCTAGGGTTTAATCCCAGGACACGGGATTCCCGGGAAATCTGATCAAAACTATTTCCCGATTCCTGGGAAATGTTATGACGGGAAACGGGAAATGAAAGTTGTTGTCTATTGTTGTCTTACGGTAACGTTGCATTCAGTAGCCTACGCAGCAGTATCTACCGCCTAAGGACGTCTACTGCCAGCTTTGTATGGGAGCATTTTAAAAGACTTGAAAATGAAAACGCAAAGTGCATGTTGTGTGACCGGATTGTCAGGGTTTTCTGGGGGGTTATTAAATTTATTTGAACTTTGTGGTGTTTAAAAGATAAATATGCCTGTCCTGCCTTAATAAAGAAACATTTGGTTAATTTCGAGTGATTATTCCCGTTTGCAGCCGTTAACAAATCTCAATAGCCACATCATGGATTTCGTTTATCAGAATTGTTTAGGAATCATTCTATGGTTTACTTTAGGAGATTTCGTCAGTTTTTATAATGGAGTTCTGTAATATATTGGTTTTAGACAATCCACTTGGCATTTCATAGTTAGTGCTGTGGCAGATAGGCCTATCACGCACGCAGCAGAAATGATAATTGCAAACTTTGTCGATGGACATAAACTGTGTTCTTTTGGCCTAATAATGATACAAATAATATAAAAATGTCAGTTTGCGATTTGGGAACGCATATTTGAGTGATAGCCTATCATACATTACTTGGGCTAAAAACAACAACTACAAAAAACAGCTATTTCCCGGGATTCCCTGGAAATGCGTCGTCTTTTCCCGGGATTTGATACATCTCATTTTCGGGAAAAATATTAAACCCTAGTTGCTGCCTGGCTTAATGCTAGCTAACTAGGGGTTTGCACTAGCTAACATTAGTTGACCTGCAGCTGCTTTAACGTTTCTCCAACCATGACCCAGCTATACATTACGGAAACATACGTAACATATTTAGCTGAAGTTAGCGATGCAGATGAATTTTAGCCTAGGCTACCTGTTGTGGAGAAATATGGCCAGCTCTGCGTCAGACTTGATATTCTTCGTTTGATGAAGACGTCACCATCTCAGGGAGCTCCCGATGTCAACTTAATTTGTTTCTTGTTTTAATTTTGGAAATTTGCCTGCCTCTCGTAGGCGTTCATGACTAGGCCTACAACTGACAGCTGTTGACAGTTGGCCTTTGCTAATTTGGCAACCCAAATAAAAGGACGCGCAAGCCCATTATTAATACGCTATTCTAGAATTAATCGTTCAAAACATAAATGAAAATTCCAAGAGATTCCGCCCCGTAACTCATTTTTTTTAATGGGTTTTACGGGGTTTTACAGGTTAGAGTAATGTTGTCAAATAAGCCATTACTTCAATTCATCGTGTTTCCTTACTCTCTGACAACATATGGTGATCATTTTTGTGATCATTACAGTTTATTTTCCATTATTTCCTACAGTACATACTGGACCTTTAACGTTATAGGAACTGTGTTGACAGTGTAAATGCTAGGTCCCACAGCAATTTTTCAGGACTTTTTTGCTGGAATGCTAGCTAACTAGCTAACTGCAATGGCAGCAATCTTTCAGATCTCAGTTCACTAAAATATGACTTCGCCAGACAAAAGGATCTGGTAGCCTAGGCAATTACGTAAGGGATAATGGACGACACGGTGGTCTGTTCACAGAAGTTAATGCACGGTCGGGGTTGTAAAACAGCCCCGACGCGAAGCGGAGGGCCGTTTAAACCTCGTAGTGCATTAACTTCTGTGAACAGACCACCGTGGAGTCCATTATCCCGCTTATTCCACTGTTGCCACTTGCGTTATGTTTATTTCCTGTTACAATTTAAACGTTTTAATCGCTAAAACTGTCTTGTTTGTAGAACTAATTTCTTCCGACACATATCAACTAATTTCTCAACTCACAGGACAAACTGCCATTACTAGTTCTAAATGGATGGTTGCTACGGCCAAAGGCCAGTCGTTAGTTCTATCTCTCCCGTTGTCAAGCGGGCGTATCCCAAGATTCTGATGAACTTTAACTTTGAAACATCGCTATTTTACTCGCTTACTTTTACTTGCTGTCATCCATCTAGCTAAAAGCCACCTCCGTCATATGCTACAATGTTGCAATGTTCTGAACGTCTGCATTTTACAGCTCGGATGCAACGTGACAGTTCATTTAAACTTCACAACGAGTTTGGCGAATTAATATACAAGTGTGATACGGCCAAAAAATGGATCTACTTCATAGGTGTGCAGATAACATACGGTTAATGGTCGTTCTAAATTACGTAGGACAATGGGAAATTCAACCAAGCAGTGGAATAAAATAGAATTAGGGGTTTGCACGGACGTCACGTTCCGGCCGGTAACCATGGTAACCCAGCACGCGGCCATATTGGCGATACTCAGTGAATAAAGTACAATGAAGTATTATGCAGTTTGGATATCTTACGTGATTGTAGCCGTGTCTAAGCAACAGAAAAGCTCATCAAAATGCGTCTAAGATGCAAAGGCATATAGGACAGGACTTGGACCACAAGAAAATGTGCGATATTTCGAGAAATTACGGTTTATTGGCAGCGCAGATCCATATAAGTTGGGTGAGGGAGACGAAGTACCAAGTTCAACCACAAGCGCCCCCCTTCCTCTGATAACTTCTGACATTATTCTCCTTTCTCCCTGGTTTTTTAATAACTTTTGGAAGTCGATACCTACACCAGATGTTTTTCTCAGTCGGACCTATTGGTACAACCTAAAACACGGCAATAATTAACCATTTTCCTTGACGATGTTTGGGATTTACTTCAGTGCCTAATGCTTTCTAATGAGGCGAGTATCTCCAATATGGCAACGTCCTGATCTGATGACACGCCGTGCAAACCCCTAATAGGCACCCCTCATGTCTTTGTAGACATGCTGCTGGTAGATAGTTTGGTAACCTAGCAACAATAAACACTTGACCCGCAGCACTCTGAAAGGAGCGCTGTCCGGAGCTCTGTTCTAGAATCTTTGGCTGTCAGTGCAAAAATAGCGATGTGGACACCGGCTTACGAGTCACTGGCAACAGCAGACAAGGTTACCAAAACGTCTGCCAGTCAAACTGTAATGCATGTCCTTTTTGGAATGTTGCTGGAATGCTAGCTAACTGCAATGGCAGCAATCTTTCAGATCTCAGTTCACTAAAATATGACTTCGCCAGACAAAAGAAATCTGGTAGCCTAGGCTATTACAATAGAATAGGCACCCCTCATGTCTTTGTAGCCTAATTTGCATTCGGTTTGCAGTAGTAGTTTACTATTTAGTCACATAGGACTTGGCTGATTTTTTCCTCGACCACTAGGTCTACACGAACATTGTTGACAGTGTAGGTCCCGCCCCTTCCTTGATTTTAATTGGCTAGCTAGAGAGAAGTGACATTGACAAACCAATCAGGAACTGAGAAATCAAACTCCTTCCGTTTCATGCAAACTCTCTCACACACACTACTATACTCTTTCACATATACTACTATACTCTCTTGCATACACCACTATACTCTCTCACATTCACTACTATACTCTCTTGCATTCACTACTATACCTTCTCGCATACACTACTAAACTCTCTCGCATACACTATTATACTCTCTCGCATACACTACTAAACTCTCTCTCACATACACTACTATACTCTCTCACATACAGTACCAAACTCTCTCACATACACTACTATAGTCTCTCACATATACGACTATACTCTCTCATATACACTACTATAGTCTCCCACATACACTACTATAGTCTCTCACATACACTACTATATTCTCTCACATATACTACTAAACTCTCTCACCTACACTACTATACTCTCTCACATACACTACTATACTCTTTACTCTCTCACATACACTACTATACTCTCTCACATTCACTACTATACTCCTTCACATACATTACTATACTCTCTCACATACACGACTATACCCTCTCATACATACATGTAAAATGACTATAATAGTGAGTGTGCATGAGTATAGTGGTGTATGTGCAAGATTATGATAGTGTGTGTAAGACCAAGTATGAATTAAGTTCTAGACGGCCCCTCATAGTCAAAGACTCGTCATCAATCATGAAACGTCATCAACGCAGCCAGTTAACATGGGAGCCAGTTGCCATGTAACACCGGTATTTCTACTGACATGCTTCCTGGTGACATAAAAACACAAATGGTTTCCCCTTGATATAAATGCTGACATAAGAGACATACTGTAAGCTATGCAAGATGGGTACAAATCCCAGACTGTCCTGGAAAATAAACAAGAACAAGATATAGGATGTATACAGTGACAAATTCAAGGTCTCAAAGTGTTAATGCTTCTTTCAAAAAATCTCACCAGAAGTTGTTATTTAAGGGGTTATTTTAAAAAAATAAATATTCTGGGGGAGCATGCCCCCAGACCCAGACCTCTGTGCTCGAGGTTCATAATTCAAGAACTAAGAGAATCATAAGGCTATGTATCTTGAAGTTCAGTACCGTATGTGATAAACTTGCTGTGCCTAAATATCTCCAACCTTAAGTATGCAGCTAATAAGGAAATATAATTGTTGTTTAAATAAGGCGAACTTCTCCCCACTGTGGAATGCTACAAGTAAGAGAATTCAAACACACTCAACACCTTACCATCTATTGATGTTATTGTGGTTCATTGAGATCTGTATTTTTTTTCTGTTAAAGATTGACATATAGGCAATAGGTCTGGTTGCCTGCAATAGCATGCAAGGTAATGTAGTGTGATCAGAATTTGTGTAGTCAGAGTTAAGAATCTTAAGAATCAACATTTACATTTACGTCATTTAGCTCAGTGGTTCTTAAACTGGCGGTTGCCAAAAATATGGGAGGGGTCACAAAATGATGGTTCTTAAGGTTTTTAGACCAACATGTTAAAAAACTAGGATATTCAGTAGCTTTAGATGTAGGCCTAGGCATCCAATTCACAGTGTTTCCATAATGTTCCTTCGAAAGTAGATGTTTAAACAAACTTAAACCTCTGCCTCTTGCAATGATGAGCTTGAAGATGCTGTACATAAGCTTACCAGTGACAGAACGCTAGCCTTTTTTCGCCACAGGAGCTCCAGTTATACATTGGATGAGTGCTATTTATCCTTTGGAAAATAATAAATCAGATTGTCAAAGGAAGCCATTGACATTATGCCTCTTTGGTGTTGACATAGCCTACCCTTGAGAGAAGACAATTTCCACATCCGCAACATTTCCCAAAGTAAAATCACATTTTGCCAGTTGGAGACAGGGGTCTTGGCCAGTGTTTTTCGGGGGGTCGCCAGACAAAAAGTTTAAGAAAATAGACTGACAGAGCTTTTAATTAATCACATTATAATCAATAGACCAAAATCATATGTGTGTTTTTTTTACAGTTTATCTGTGCTCGAGGTTCATAATTCAAGAACTAAATAAGAGAATCATAAGGCTATGTATCTTGAAGTTACGTGAGAAAACTTGCTGTGCCTACAGTAAATATCTCCAACCTCAAGTATGCAGCTAACAAGGAAATAGAATTGTTATTTAAATAAGGTGAACTTCTCCCCACTGTGGAATGCTACAAGGAAGGGAATTCAAACACACTGACTCAACACCTTACCATCTATTGATGTCATTGTGGTTCATTGAGTTCTGTATTTTTTTCTGTTAAAGATTGACATATAGGCAATAGGACTGATTGCCTTTGTCGGTGTCCTTTTCTCTGTGAACTTGCACAGTTAAACTTGCTCGTTGCTCCTTTACTTGCATACGACTTCACACCAGAGCTGACGCTTCAGCAATAGCCGTCACTGAAATACATGTGAGCTTCGTTGAACACAGCTGTTCTCACATTAGCTGAAGCGAAAAAACATTGTTGCCTATACCAATTACACTTGTGTGTAGTATCTACTGTTTTTCCAGTGTGCCCACACTCCACTCACATCATTAGATATACTTTATGAAAGTATATATATATATATATAACATTGATTGTTATATATATATATAACATTGATTACGTCTTTTAATCATGTGTCGTGAGGCTGCTCAAACTACACAACAAATCGGACAGACCAGATTCAAATCAGTGATATAAGTCAGCACCAATTAGAGGTTCCTTGCATCATTTTGTGCTTTTATGACGCCATCACATAGAGTATTTTGCAGTATTTTTAAAATACAAAAATACACACCAATAAAGTATTTTGATACAAAATACAGAGCCATTTTCTTCAACCGAATAAAATACAAATTACAAAATAATACTTTGTATTTGAAATACATATTTTATACATGTAATACATGTATCAGAAATACTGCCATCCCTGGGAACAGGCAGATTACATATTTATAGTTGGCCATATGATGACATACTTAGGTTAATATTTCACCAGGTCAGAGGGCTAGATGTGGTAAGTAGCAGAAGATTAGTCAATGTCCTAAATTGATGACCCAATGTAAGTTCGGTATGTAAACAAAATTAAGCTAGCTCCAGCATGAGTGATATTTTTCCTGTCACAAGTTCACATCCATTCTAGGCTGTCCATACTTTATTTCAGAGAAATAAACGCTACACACAGTATGTCAGATGTCGCAAGTAGTGTTAATTTCGTCAGACTAGACGAGAGGAAATATGTTCGTCAACGACCTTTTTTTTCATGACTAAGACGAGACGATGACGAGACGGCAGTAATGTCCTGAAACACTGACTAAGACTATCTTAAGATGCATTTATGTTGACGAAAAAAGACGAGACTAAAATGTTTTGCATGAAATAAAAACTAAGATAAAATCTCTCTTCATTTTCGTCTACAGAATGAGAAGACAGAATATCTAGCTGTTACGTTTTCAAAATATTCCGAATGAGTTCATACGCAACAGCTTTCCTGTAGGCTAGTCTACGTCCTGTTGCTGCAACCCTGTACCTAGAAATCTAGACGCGCCCCTAGTGGCAGCAACAGGGCTAGTCTAGCAACTCTCTACCTAAGCTTTATGCCACAATGCTACATACCCAGAAGTTGAATCTTCTCTCATACAAATTAACATCCCCCAGAATGTCCATACGAAAATGTTCATCATGTAATGTCAACTATTTAACTAGTTAGACTGATGATGCAAAGTTTGCTAGCAAGTAAGCTAATATGGAAAGTTCGCTAGCAAGTTAGCTATGCCTAAGATGGAGAGTCTGTTTGGGGAATGTGTTGTGTTTGGGCGCATATCGCCATCTAGCAAGGCGGAGTAAAACATTAATACTTTGGCCTATGACAGTGTTTCTCAAACTTTTTCAGTTTCAGGACCACTTAACTAACCCTAGCTAAAAAAAAAAAGATTAGACCTACTTCAACAGTAGCCTATAATTAGTCTACAATATAGGCCTACTCAATGAACCACCTTGCTTATTGTCTTTGCACTTTGCTTATTGTGTGGATTCATACTGTATGATTTAAACTGGGATATCTTACATAGACAGTGTTGCAGAACTGTTTTTACATACAAGTTGGTTCAATATTGCAAACAACTCATATATATTATATTTTACCACATCTGCTCGCGGACTACTTGCGATAGCTTGCGGACCACCAGTGATCCCCGGACCACACTTTGAGAAACACTGGTCTACAAATATGACAGTGGTCCAGTCAAATCTTTTACTGTCTATGGTCAAATCCCAGCCGAGCTATAACTGTAGCTCGACTTACCTGTGCATGTAAACATACTGACTGACAAAAAAAAAAAAAAAAAAAAAAAGTTTTAATAATTTGTTAAGAAATAATTTGTTATAAAAAAAAAAGACTAAAATGTGTTGACTAAAACTGACTAAGACTAAAATACCTTTAGTTTTCTTTTGACTAAAACTAGACTAAAATGACGAGACTTTTAGTCAACTAAAACTTGACTAACAAAAATTATATTTGAAAGACTAAAAAGGACATTTCGTCGCAAGACTAAGACTAAATTAAAAATAGGTGACAAAATTAACACTAGTCGCAAGAAAAATAAACTATTGAAAAATTCACATTCAGCAATCATCCCTTCATGACCGCTAGCTGCCCATAAGTGGAATTTCTTTGTGAATACAAAAGGTAGGGGTGAGCTACCTCTCTGGCATTTGGTCCTTAGTAAAAATATAATATTCGATTTTTTGCACAACAGCATCTGCTAATCAATTTAAACATAAAAATAAACACAAACAAATGCAACTGCAAAATCCCTGACTGCACCTTTAAGAGCCGTCTGTTTTTTAAAACACCTGTCTTTAGTGTATTATGCTTATTCTACCCCCATACTGCTTCTGGGAGGTCATTACTTTTTGTCACAGCTTCAGATTCATCATTATTTGCCACACTGGATAAATAGAATCCTGTGATTGAATTACGTTTGTATACCTTGTGATTAACAGCCACTCCCCAGGGAGTTACATGGTGGTTGGTGGTTAATACTCAAAAGTGGCACAACTGGTTTTGCCATCCATGATATCACTGGTACTAATATTGTGATCTTCTGTTCACAGCTCAATCAGACATGGGTCTCAGCTTAGGAAGCATTATTTTGCTTTGCTTTTTGTGTCACTGTAATTCTCAGCCTCTCCCTCGGCCAAGCAATGGGTTGCAAGAGTGCTGGAAAACCATGAAGATGCCAGCCCTGGGAGTGTCGCCGGGTGGAGGATGGGACAACCTTCGGAACCTGGACATGGGGCGAGTCATGAACATCACCTATGGACACTGTCACACTACTGAGGATGGGGTCTATCTTGTCCCTGATGAGGTGTTTGTGATCCCCCAGAAGGTGAGCGATGTGGAGATGAATGCTGAGATCCTCTCTTCGTGGTACAACGAGCACAGCTCCACTGCTCGCTCTATCAACGCAGATGCATCTTTCTTGCCCATTCTAAATGCAAAGTTCTCTAGTGATAACAAGCGAGTGAAAAGCCATCAACTGAAGGAAAGATCAGTCACCGCTTGTATAGAAGTGAGTATGAAAGCATGAAAACATATCCCAAAGAATGGACGAACTCGGTACACATGTGTTATTAACCCCTAGGTTCATTTTGCGCTGGCATTGTCCTTTAACAATGTTGATTTATTTAAATTAACCTAGAAAATAATTATGTTCAAAGTCCAAGTTGACAATTTTGACTTGAGATGCCATCACATTGTTGTAAACTTTGATTAACTCTTATTTCCTCTGAAGGTGTGCTATCACCTCTACACAGTTAAGGCGTACATGACTTCACTTTGGACTTTCGTTTTGCCCGCCAGGCACAAGAAATTGCAGATGCCTTGGAAAACAACCAAACCCGTCAAGCCACTTACCTCTCAGAAAAGCTGGTAATGAACTATGGCACTCATGTCATAACAACTGTTGAAGCTGGTGCTTTGCTAATACATGAGGACTACCTCAGAACCTCTTATGTTGAAAAGACTGATAAGTTGTCTGTTTCTTGGTTAGCCAGTGCAAGCTTTTTTGGCAAATTTGATTTAAATTTAAATGCCTTATCCAAACAACCAACTACAGAGGAACGCTGGTATATGGAAAACCTCACATACTCTTTCACCCAGAGCCATGGTGGAGCTTTGTTCTATCCGGGAATCACGCTGCAAAAATGGCAGGAAAGCACCCTTAATAATCTAGTGGCTATTGACCGTGCCGGGGTCCCATTGCATTTTTTTCTGAGCAGAGCATCATTTCCCCACCTCCCAGAGCCAACCGTTAATAAAATGGCAATATTAGTGCGTCAGGCTGTCGAGCGGTATTACAATATCAATAGCCATCCAGGATGTATCAAGCCAGACTCAAAGAATTTTAACTTCCAGGCCAATATAGACGATGGTTCTTGTGAAGGTCCGACAACCAAACATAGTTTTGGAGGAGTTTACCAGCGGTGTACTCAATTCACATCAGATGCAAATGTGATCTGTAAGGACCATGCACAGGTAAATCCAGACACTGGAGATTACTCATGTCGAGCACCATTCAAGTCCATTTTGTTGCAGTCAGAGTTCTTAGAGCAGGGTTACAGTGAATATGAATGCCACGATGAAACATACAGTTGCTGGATTATTTCCAAGTGTTCTAAGAGAGTTTGTAGGAATGGTTATCATGTCAGACGTGCTCGCATTGACACTTTCTGGTGTTACTCTGCTAATGTAACTGTGGAGTTTTCAGGATACCTCTTCGGGGGGCTATATAGCCTTTTAAAACAGAATCCCTTAACCAAATCCAAGGGCTGTCCACCAACATTTTTCCCTCTGAAACTGTTGTCCAGTGGGCTGATGGTGTGTTTGAGTAATGAGTATGAAGGAGGTGCCCGATACTCAGTGCCTTTTGGAGGATTCTTCAGCTGCAAATCTGGCAACCCTCTGACTGAAGGTCTTCAGCGCTGCCCCCCACAGTTCAGCCAGCATCTTGCAGCCATCAGTGATGGATGCCAAGTTCTCTACTGCGTGCAGTCGAATGTCTTCACAGCAGACCATTTGCTGCCCATCAACTTGCCCCCTTTCACAAGACCTCCTCTGGTTAAAATGCTTGGTACGAAAACTATCGCTGTCATGACAGAGGGAGACAATGCCTGGGTCAGAGTAGGAGAGACAAAGGCATGGAGACGAGCCAAGCCTGAGGATCTCAGAAACCTTTCTGAGGACCTGGACCCATCCAACAATATATCAGGGTGGCAGATATTTGGCAGTGTTATGGGTTGCATCGTGTTCGTCTTCATTATTATAGGAATCGTGCTTCTGTTGAAGTGGAGAAACCGAAGGTCTGGGTTTGCAGGGAATGTACGATGTGAAAGATTCAACAACGATGGTCAGACTAGTGATTGTGGGGAAAACTTGTGATGAACAGCGTTATTCAGTGAGCGTGAGGTTGCCTGAATAGCATGCAGAATTTTGAGCCCATTGTGCTGAATTGGATTAGATTGTTCTTTTGACAAAATTTGACTAAATACAATCTTCAACCTTTAACAAAAATATTTCCTTTGGAAGTTTCTTGAATAACTAAGAAAATACCATTATTGCTACAGCATGTTTAAAAGCTGAGGTTGCCGAAACTGTTTTTCTGTGTTTATCACTGTAAGTACACAAAGCTGTTCTCAAATAAAAACCTATGATTTAGATAGATAGATAGATAGATAGATAGATACTTTATTGATCCCCAGGGGAAATTCAAGGTCTCAGCAGCATACATACAACACAAACACATTCTTTAACAGCAGAAAGAGTAATTAAAGTATATAAAATAAAAACACAACTAAGCAGTAAGGACAGTAGAAGATAAAGAATATGCTAAATATACTAAAATACAAATTATACTAACACTTAATACAATATATAAAAATATACTAAAATACAAATTACAAAAATAGAAATTATACTAACTAACACTTCATCAATCAATTCTAAAAACAGTATCCACATAGTGGTGATTAATCAATCAGAGGCGCTTGCAATGATTTCACCTGTGTCTCTGCAATTTTATTTTGGCTTAAATATACAAATAGGGTTGAAACACTGAGGAATGTTGAGGGATTCAGTACTTGCTGTGTATTTGAATACTGCTTTGCTTTATGTATCCACCTATGTTCCTCATTTGCAGACAGAAAGGATTGGATTGAATAAAATGAGCTGAGATACAGGCAGGCAGGGCCTAGCTAATCATCTTTCCCTTCTCTTTCATGTTAGTCATATTTGGTGAAACACAAACGCACACACACACACACCCAAGGGGGAATCAGTGGCTTTCAAAAGCATGGATATGTATAGCTAGTAAGCTATAGCATGCTAAAGGCCAGAGCCGTAGCAACGGGACAGGCAAAGCAGGCAATTGCCAAAGGCCCCGATCTGAAAGGGGCCCCCAGAGAACGGCCGATTATGTACTTAATCCACACAATGACAAATGTGTGCATGACCATTTCAATTCTATGATCGGGCATTTGCAAGAAATTTGGGGGGTGCAAATCACAAATGAGTGGTTATAGCCCATGGGCCAGACCAAATGTCGGTACCACTCAAGGCAAAGGTTACTTATAATTTTTGAAAAGATCCATGTCTGTAGATAACATTATGGTAGCTCATGTTCAGGATATATATCAATGTTTTATATTATTGTGTTTGGTAACATTTTTAAGGGGACACTGAGCTTTCATTCAAGCCCTTTTGTGAATATGTATGGCAAGTACAGTACAGTGGACACTGGAGCTCTTCAAATTTTTAATCACACACACTTTCCTACAATTTCCACCTAATCATATATTTTCTTTTAGTCATGTGGCATCAAGTAACACCAGAGAGACAAAACATAACAACTGGGATACTGACACAACTCTAAGGATTCAGGAAATGTATACTTTGTCCATATTATGTCATTCTGACGGGGTGATTTTCAGCCTTATATTAGAAGGACAGTTTTATCATCTTTATACTTCATCATACTTTCTGGACTCCATCTGGACTCCTTCTGGACACCATCTTTATTCCTTCCAGTGTTGCCAGATGTACGATAATTATCGTATTTGTACGATAATTTTGACCTATGTACAATGTACGATCAATAATAAAAAAAATACCATAATGTACGATAATTTCAGTCGTTCGTCCAAACACACATCCTATCGCTTCTCTCTCTGACCCCGAATCATTTCGCAGGCTCGCCTGCCTGCACGCAAGCACGTATACACACACACACAGACACCACACGGTGTCGCCTGCACATCAACACTACACTACAGTTTTGCCGAAGAAGACAGTTCAGTTTAGATCAGTTTAACAAAACGAAGCAGTAACTTAGAGATCGAATTTGAATCTTTCTAGTGTTAATTGTGCACTTTTTTACCTCTGTATCATAATTTAATTATGGTCTAGTTCAAAATGTGGACTGTCGGCTTATCTTTTGCACTTACAAAAAAAGCAAAAAAAGTTATGCAGCCAGTTAGTGTGAGCATATAACACAACTTGTTTGAATTGGCTGTAAAATTATTTGGAAAATAAAATTGTTGGAAAATAGCTATATTTTATGCGTTTGGTTCATGTACGATTATTTTTCTCAAAAAACGACAATTTTGAGGTTTTGGTACAATACTTCGACATTTCTAATCTGGTAACATTGAATATAGTTAGTTTAGAATTAACATACAGTATGTGTATGTCTATTGTATTTCTCTGTAGACCACACCGACGCAGACCATAGGTACTGTAAACGCCAAATATATATAACTGTTACATACTTGTTTGTGCATAATCGTTTACTAAGGTAAGTAGTAGTAGTTGTTCTGTATTTCTGTTTAGAAAATGTATCAAAAGTACTAACTTCACATTAAATAAACTGTTACTGTACATGTTGAGACATTAGTTAAGATACATTTTGATTTACGGTTTCTGATTATATGTTTCTAGTTTCTGAATGATCATGGCCACCAGTGAGCAAGTAACTGTCTACAACCAAAGCAGCGAAAAATGGAATGCATTATGCATGCTGACAAAATATTTGAATATAAGTTACGAAGTTCGGAGTCAAAGCCCTAACACACACACACGCAAACACACAAATGCACACACAAATCTGACACACAAAAAAGACAATGTTATTAACATGACCAGTCAAAAAACACACGAGTCTCACTACACACCACACACACTCTTTCTCTCTCTGTATCTCACACACAGACACATAACAGTACACAGACACACACAATAACACTTACCTGCCTGTACCTTGTAAACATATAAGATCTGCACACACATATATGTATGCACATGCACTCATGCACATGCACGCACACACACATAGGCAGACACAAAAACGTTCTAATTGATGTCACTAGTCAAAACACACACACACATAAAGAGGCACATCATTGTAACCTACATATTTGGTGAAATGTCACACCCAACAGGAAGTGAGTACGTGTTTCCAATGTATAAAACTTGTAAAAACAAATTGCACACATGAGATATGTGCATTGACACTCGTGAAATTCTGAAAAAATTACCAGGTGTACCTATGTTACCCAGGAGACACACTGTAAAATTACTCTTATGTAAGATCAATACTTTCCAAGATACAGACAGTTTTACAGGGGGAGGGAGGTGTCGATTTTGTTCGGCCTCTTTTTTTTGTCAAAGTTCACAAGCCCACAGCGCAAGAACTAAACCATGTAGGAGGCTCAAAGTTTGCATGCTGGTACATAAACAGGAATAGTATGTAGCAAAAACGTCACGTTTGGTCTGGATAATCCTGCATGGTCATAGCTGTCCCTCAAAGTTGATACAAATTTTATTGGAGTTTAAGGCTGAGCTCTGTTTAGGCCTTCAGAAGACATATTTGTACTCAACATAGGCTCTTGATTTGTTTTCCTTACTGAGATAAGTAGAAACACTCTCACAAAAAACAATGAACAGAAAATAAATTCCTTCAGGGTCTGAACAGCAGACCTTACAAGTCTGAAAAATCATTTTGGTTCTCATTTTCAGAGCACCCAAACACCTTGTGGGAATATGCAAAGATTTTTTTTATATTTCTTTCTTTATTCTCCATGATCCTTTCTTTTTTAAAAAAAAAAAAAACAATTTGACTTGTCCTATGCAAATCTTTCTTTTTCACTTTCCACCCTGAACATGGGCAAAATGCACCATTGAGATCAATATGTTTTGTATAGAGCTACCACAGGTTACTCTATACAACCACAGGTGGCACTGTGGTAACTCAGACGCAGACGCAGATGACGGACGCCCTTCAAAAATATGCACGCCAGGGGGTGTGCCCCAGGGGTGACACCATCATAACCAACATGACAGGCTGATATCGCTGCCAGGTATCGAATGTGCTTTTCCCTGCTCAAAAAGCTCCTGAAGAAACGTCAGGACTTCCACAATGGAGCACTGGAAAGTTACAATGCCCCTAGGTTCACACCACTCCTCGAATATCCCCCATTTCATGTCATAGATCGATCTATTAGATGGGGCTAACATTTGGAGGTAGCCCTACAGAGCTCAGCTTTGCCCTTTCACGGGGAAGGCGTGTAGGTTCCAAACACCTGGGTTTGTGTGTAGGAATTCCCCCTCCAACTGGGACAGGAGGTCTCAGCAGCTGGGGAGGCGCCAGGGTGCTAGCAGTTGAAAAATCTCTGCCGTCCATGGCCTGCTTGGCCACCACGGGCATGGCGCTACTAATATCATTGTGTGTCCCCCCTCCCTCACCAACACGTGGGGGAACAGGTGAACAGGTAAACCCCCCATGCCGATTTATATACGACACCACTGCGGTGTTGTCTGAGCGTATTAGAACATGGTGGTGCAATAGCGTTGGGAGGAATTGCCTCAGCGCTAATAAGACTGCCATCAGCTCCAGAATATTTATGTGGAGCTGACGCTGTTGCGTTGACCAACGCCCGCTCACCACCTGGTCCTCGAGTGTAGCCCCCCACCCCCTCAGTGACGCGTCCATGGTGACCACCTTGCGTGTCACAGCAAGGCCCATGGGAACACCCTGTGTCAACAGCACGGGGTCCCTCCAAACCTTCGGTGGCCGGAGGCATGTCATAACAACCCTCTGAAATGTGGGGCCTTTCTCGCAAATTGTACTCGATAGCCCTGCTCTATAGAATTTACGTGCATATGCCAGGCTGGGAGAAATTGTGCGAGCGCTGGCTGACCTGCATTGTGAGAGCTCGAAATTATTATTGTGCTTATACTCCCCCCGTGTGGTTGCGAGCGGTACTGCGCCTGGTACGTGACAAGAGTGTTCTGATCGGGAGAGAAAATTTTGTTTCCTGAGAGATTCATACAAGCACCCGACTCGCCCAAGAGACTTATAGCCGTGGGGACAGGAGATAATTGTGTATTTTTATCATTTTTTTCCACTGACATAAATTCCCTGCCAATGGGGGGGAACTATGAGGTTGAAATCTAGACCCAGAGGTGAAACCGTGGGAACCAGACAAGTATGAGGCAGAACAGGGTATTACAGTGTTCATTTTAGGACATCCTCAGACTCAGGTGTCAGACTCAGAAAAACATCGGTCATCTTCAGACAAAACTGCCTCAGCGTCAGAAAAACCTCTGTCATCTTCAGACAAAACTGCATCAGCGTCAGAAAAACCTCTGTCATCTTCAGATAAAACTGCCTCAGCGTCAGAAAAACCAGACTCAGGTGTCAGACTCAGAAAAACATCTGTCATCTTCAGATAAAAACTGCCTCAGCTTCAGAAAAACTTCTGTCATCTTCAGACAAAACTGCCTCAGCGTAAGAAAAACCTCTGTCATCCTCAGATAAAACTGCTTCAAACCAAACTGCCTCAGAAAAACATCTCTAAGGAGTCAGGTCTCAGAAAAAACACTGTCAGAAAAAGTGGAGTCAGGTCTCAGAAAAAACACTGTCAGAAAAAGTGGAGTCAGGTCTCAGAAAATCAGGTCTTGTCGTGACTTTTATTGACATATATCCTTTAGTTTATATATATTTTATGTAGTATCTTTATTCTGTGTAATATCATTGTTTTGTGAAACTGAAGTCTGTAGTATGTTCAGTGTGGGAAAGGAAGACTGGTTTAAGTGAAAGAGCAGGCCTGGCAGAAAATGGCATAGATAAGGTTTGGTGCCAGGAAATGTAAGCAAAACCTAAAGAATGGCACAACCTAAAGAATGTAGGAATAACAGGATGAGAGGGCAAAGGTGAAGTACCATATATTACTTGGTCAGTTATCTGTAAACATAGAGGGTCTTGTCTGGGATGACTTGAAGGGGTATAAAGGCTGGACAACAGCCAGAGGATGTTATCTTACTTTGCTTTCACTTACTTGCTTGCTTCACTAATGCTCCGGAGTGCATTAAAGCCATCATCTGCAGTATACATCCACTGTGTGCGGACTTCTTTTGAGTTTGTATTATTTAATGTGGATTTGACACCACAGTCTCAGAAAAACCGCTGTCAGAAAAAACAGAGTCAGACGAAAAAGTCTCAAATGAAAAGTTATTGTGGGGACAGAAGAAGACGACGGATACAGAACGGTGAGTTTATTATTATGCTTAATACATTCATTCTGTCACTGGCATGTTACATTTGGTGCTTGGTTAGATTTAGAAATTATAAGTAAAGGTAGAAAGTGATCCAATGGTATACACATTGTAGGAAATCCATGTATGTAACTTAGCTAACCTCACTTCGCTAGTAACATTAGCAGCTGCTGTAAGGCACATACCGGAGTAAGCTACGTACTACATACAGCAAAATAATTTGTTTTTCGTAGGATTACGGTACATTCAATGAGCTAGGGAAAAGTGGGTTAAACATTTTTCCACCACGAAAGTCCAGAACGACACCTGGACCATTATTTCTTACTTTTGCTAACCGTTTCCCAGTTGTACACTACCTACCAGTAAGAAACCTGCATCATTATCATCACATCATTATTCCCAAACCCCCATAAAGACAAATGTGCTATGCCATGATGTAATACCAGACCTGACTCCACTTTTTCTGACAGCATTTTTTCTGAGACCTGATTCCTTAGAGATGTTTTTCTGAGGCAGTTTGGTTTGAAGCAGTTTTATCTGAGGATGACAGTGGTTTTTCTGACGCTGAGGCAGTTTTGTCTGAAGATGACAGAGGTTTTTCTGACGCTGAGGCAGTTTTGTCTGAAGATGACCAATGTTTTTCTGAGTCTGACACCTGAGTCTGAGGATGTCCTAAAATGAACACCGTATCGTATCTTTGTCAGTAACAAGTAAAAATACTTGTGTGACCAACATTGTGAGCGAACATCCCCAGAGCCGTGCTGCAGGATAGCGCTGTGTTTGGGCCACATCTGCCTCCAAGTGCCACGCATCACCGCGGGTTGAGCTGAGCGAGCCGTCGCGGTCTGGATCCACCTGTTGCTTGGCCATTGCCGCGCCTGCCTCGTCGCCACAGCATGTGGAGAAGGGCTGGCACCAGGGCTTGAAAACGAAATTATTTTTCAAACGTTCCGTTCCGAACGGTTCAGGTAGGCCTATGTTTAACGTTTTCGTTCTTGCATGCGTTCCGCCACAAACATATCGGTCCTGAACCGGTTCGGAACGCAAAATATCGTTCGTTCTTAAAGTTCCGGCAGTGTTTGGCGGGCCTATCAAGTCTATTTTTGTGGACTTTACCTTAGATGAGACGTAGGGGAGAGCCGGGACGATTGAAACACGGGACGAATGAAACAATCCAGTTTTCTCCGAGTGTGATGATGATAGACAGACGTCCTTCGGTCAAAACATAGAGCATGTTAACCTCCTTCTATCAGCCAAATATCTTCCTGCTATGTCATTTTATCACGGAGTGATAAACGAGTTTTGATGCGCAAAAGTAAACTTCATTAGTGGTTACATTTTTTCGATTATCAATGAGTGTTTTTCATTTAAAGGTTTGACGTAATGCTTATTCAGTAGACCATTTAGTGTTCTCCACAATCCCAGACTTTCATATCGCATGCTTGTTTACATGGAAAGCAAATCAAGCTGTAGTGACATATGTCTGTGTCGGGACGATTGAAACACGTGTTTCAATCGTCCCGACCAGGCTGTAACTCCATGTATTTTAATTAAATGCACAAATAGGTGTGTTTAAACAATTATTTATGGAGGTAAGACATAGAAAAACAGTTTTAGGAAGATGAAAATACATTTGGGCCCACCAGATAGGGGGTTGAGTTTCCCCATGTTATCCTATGGAGACTGACGGCCGGTGGGTCGTTAAGCCTACTTATTTGGATGTGCATTGGCCTAACCCACCTAAAAACCTAGTGAAACGATATTTTCAACAATATAAACATGATATAAATGGGAAAGCTTACCGTTCTAGCTATAAACATGGCAGAATCATCCACTTCTATTAGATATTAGATATTTCAAAAACCGCTGCATACACGCTTCATGATGATGGCAATGAGTTGTTAACAGACATGCACAAAGACGTATAGCCCTGCAACAATATATCTAAAATAAAAACTTTTGGGAGTACCATTCATGATAACGGTTTTGTTCAAAGCTGAAAATGCATCTGTATTTGACAGAGGACAGATGTAGGTTAGGTTAGATGTAGGTGACCAAATATTAGCTTTCTGTGTGGTACGATCGCTATGTAAATTACGTTTAATTGAAAAGTGTTTCAACTGTCCCGGCTCTCCCCTACTCATTATTTCCCCTTGATTTAGCCTACCGTAGCTATGCCCAAAAATAATAAATCACAGGCAGCATCCAAAAACATTCAGATGGGCTATCCATCCCATAGCCAGACTTACTGTAGGCCTAACCTATGCCTATAAATAATTTCTTATCAAAAATATTTCTGGATACGTGCTAAACTCCTTACCTGATTGTAGCCTAAGTTTTATCCATATGGAGATCTTCAAAGGCTTGCGCTATAATTCCAACCCTGTTTATAAACGAACCTGTCTGTTGCTGACAAGGCCTATCTCATATTTCCCGTTTAACTCTTCTACATAGAATAGGCTACAATTGCGCAAACATTTCAAATCCAGACTTTAAAAACAACAAGGCGTGGACAGGCAAAATAGGCTATTACGCATAGGCTACAAACAATTTCCAAATCAGTTTCAGTAGCCTACGCTACGAGCTGGCCTAAGATCCGAAGTGGCAGACGGATAGGTTACATTACAACAGCAAGACAAAATATACACATTTGGACCAAAGGTCCATTTATTCTTTTTTTTTTTTTTTTTCAAACTGCAGAAATCAAATTATTAGGCTGTTCGCCTACAGTAGTTGGCTACATAGCGGCTTGTTAGCTCACATTAACAGTGTAGATGCGGGCTTGTTTTTCGCACAACCGGAAATAGTCTCCCTGACATAGGATATGCTTTTGTGAAATTTTATAAAATATATAGAGAACAAAAAAAAAAAACGTTATTAACCGGTTTTGTGGATTTCAGAATAACGTTTCTGTTCCGGAACAGTTGAAGATCATTTTGTTTTCGTTTCCGTTTCTGCTCCTCGTAAAATTCCGTAAAATTCCGTTCGTTTTCGGTTTTCGTTTTCGTTCCTTGAACCGGTTCGGAGCCCTGGCTGGCACGTTGCGCAGAAAGGGTAGACGATGGGGGAGCCATTCTCCGAGGCAGGAGAAAGCTGAAGGCTTCGTTCTCCTTCTTCTTCAACTCCTCGAGACTGCATTGCCTCGAGTGTGAGACTGCATTGCCTGCACAGCCGAGCCGGAAAACCGTGTTCGGGTCGACCGGAGCATCTAAGAAGACGATCATTGTCAGGGATTTTCAACAGGTTTAACCAAAGATGTCTCTGGCCTACAGCCATCAATTCCATGGCCCTGCCAGTCGCCTGGTTAGTGCAGCGAGTGGACCTCATCACGAAGTCCATCGCGGTGCGAATCTCTGTTCACAACTCCTTCACCGGCTTCCCCTCTTCGATAGCAGCACCGACCTCCAGCTGCAGCTCCACCACGTAAGCGAGAAGCAGTGAGATAGAGTTCTGGGCTAGGGCAGCCTATCCAAAGACTTTGAAGCTCTTCTCCAGTAGCTGAGAGGTGAACTTCGGCTGTTTGTGAGGCAGCTGTGTAGGCGCCGCTGCACTGCCTTAGGGGAAATCCAAACAGTCCTGGAAGAAGGGTGCGGAGGGAGTCAAACGCTTTAACCACTGAGCCGAAAATGCACTTCTATAAATTTGAGAATATTTCAAATGTTTTACCAAAACGTGTTTCAGGAACAAAACAAAACATCTCCCAGGAATCTCCCCTGAAAGTCTGGCGAGACACACGTCGTCAGCAAGAATATGAACAGTCCTTGTCTACTGACAAAGAAAAGGTATAATGTATGTGGGTTTTGACACATTTGATCAATTGTGTATTGAGTATCTGCCAGCCCATAACCCCCCCCCCCCCCCCCCCCCCCTATTTGGATCCTGGAAAATGTCGAGTATACCCCAAAGTTATCTTGATTTTGAAGTTATTTCATGCTTAGAACTTTTGGGCCTATACCGTGTGTCCAGCTTGGTCCAACCTGGCTTGGATCAATTGCATTGATTACGATGAAATGGCATTAATTGCCTCGTTTAAACATCTAATTACAGGATGATCTGCAGAAGGAACTCCTTGATAAAGAAGAAAGACGCAGGAGGGGTATATGTCAGATTCGCAACTCTGAATGCTTTGGGATCCAAGAGGTGAAAGTGACGGAACTCTATTGTTCTTGCAATAACTTTTGAACAATATAGGGCCAAGAAGCCAAAAGCAGTAGTTATTCCATTGAAGCAACTAAACTTTTGCCATTTCTATGATTCACATTGCATTGCTAATGTAATGGGGGATTCTTTTTCCATCCAGGCCATACATAATAGGCAGATAAGGATGGCACAAAAACCTGAGGCTGGTTTTGGTGTGCCCTTGCGATTTAAGTACCCAAGTGGATGTATAAGAACAAGACGATTCCAGCTATCTGATTCCATCCAGGTTAAGTTCTGACTATTTTATCGTCACTGTGATACAGGCTGTGAATGTAATGCAGTATGTCCCTAGTTTAAACAGGTTTAATTCCTTTTAATGTTATTTTTTAGGTTTTGTTTGACTTTGTTGGAGGGAATGAGGATGCCACTGAAAATGTTCATGTACAAGACGCCTTGTCGCTGAACAGACTAAAAAGCATTATGGATGGAACCCTAATGGAGAATGGCATCACACGATCATGCACATTGTATGTGCACTGGATTCATTCAGATGACCCTGAGGTGAGACATGATGTTCAGACATTCAGTATATTGCTGACAACTTGGGAGTCAGTAACTCTGAGTTCATCTGTTAACATGTGAGTAACCTTAAGATGCCAACACAAATATTAAGCTAATTGATAAAACTGACTGATTGCAGTTTGTACCATTGGATTTCACACCACCACCTTTGTCCCCATCACCACCACCTGTGTCCTGTTCCCCACAACTTGTGTCCTCACCTGGCCATGATGGGTACTTACTTCAAGAGAGGCATGTTTTCATATTGTGTGGTGGGAGTATAATATGCTTTACACTACTTGTTTTTTCTTGTGCCTTTAAGCCTAATGTACTGTATGTCTTTTTTAGTTGTTTTTTTGTTTTGTTTTTGTCTCCACACAGGATCAACTTGGGCACCATCCTGAACTCGCTTAAGGAGAAAGCTGACTTTAGTTCAGCCCCAACGAGTAACCAAATCAATATCTGTAGGGACTATACAGGAAATGTGTACAACCTTTTGAAAAGTTCACTACAAGCTTTCAGATGCCGGTGTTTCAACCCACTGGCCAGGCTTGATGTCGTTTTTGTGGATGGGGAGGACAACGCTGAAGGTGCAGTGGATGGTGGTGGACCCACCAGAGAATTCCTACGTATTCTTATGAAGTGAATTCACCAGTCCTGCATATTTGAGGGACCTGAAACAGAAAAGTGTCTCACCCGATTACTATGTTCACTATTAAAACTTCCAAATAAGCCTGGGCTGTATGGACACCTTTTTGACCATCTTGTATCAATTAGCAGTGGTGTTCCAGCATAGCATGCAGAACTAGTAACAGTTCTGTAAAATATTCCTCAGTAATAAATATAAAAAATGTGTTTTATACTATTAGTAAGCAAGCACAATAATGAACTTCACTTCACATGGTCATGGTAGTTAGTGGATGCATAGTGGACTTTACAGCTTGGTATTTTCTATTTTCAGCCCTGGAAAAAAAACATACCAACAGATAGCACGGATGATTTCTGTGTGTGTTATTCATGGAGGCGTGGCACCAGGTTTTTTCTCTGACAGTATGGGCACCCCCCCCCCCGGCGACACTGGAGGAAGTGAGCAACGTGTCGTTCAAGGAGAAGCTTTTGAAGGTGAGTTCTATTGAAGTATACCAGTTGAAGTACTTGTTCTATTGAAGTTCTATTGAAGTACTTGCTGGTACCATGTTTAGTGCACATAGGCAATACTTTCCTTATTTAATATGACATTCCATCTTAGATCAAAGACGCAATAACTGTCCAAGAGACAAAAGCAGCAGTAGAAGAGGCAGAGGACTGTCTCACTATTGTGGGAGCATGCAGAAGAGAGATGCCCTGGTTAAGGCTGCCATTGACTACTTCGTCGAGGACAGACTACATGTTGCATTGCAACAGTGAGTATCTGTGTTAACTTGTCGTTATTAGATAAAGAGTTATTCCTTATCCTTCCCCTGTGAATTTCTGTGAAGGCTCATTAAGTGTGTGTGTTTGGAGGCAATGAGAGAACACACAGATCTATTCTATAACATGTTTGTAGAAAATCCAAGTCTTTTGAAGGCTGCTGACCTATCGACACTGTTTAAAATCCAATACTCGCCACCAGGGACCTGGGCACGAGAGTTAGAAACTCAAAACATATACTATTGGAGAGATTTGCTAATTGACATTGAATGTAAACCCTTGACAATTGGGGATCCCCTTGGGGATCAATAGAGTATCTATCTATTTATCTATCTATCTATCTGAAAACCATTGAAATAAGTGAGGAGAAGTGTAGGAGTTAATGTGTCAACTTTTATTCATTATTTTATTGCAGAAGGAGAATGTGCCCCATTGACACTTAAGAAGGTTATGGTATTCGTCTCAGGCTCATCAGTCATCCCACCAAATGGCTTTCTCCTCCAGCCAACCATAGAATTCCTTCAGCCTGAAGCCAACACTTTTCCAGAGGCCAATACCTGCAGTATCATTCTAAAATTGCCAATTCACAAAGACTATGAGTCTTTTAAGATGCAAATGGCCAATAAAATCTTGTGGGCACCTATTTTTGGCACAGCGTAAAAAGGATTTAATGAACCAATGCTAATTTATTTGTTAACACTGTTGTGAGTTGTATTTATTTATTTATTTATTTTGTTCACTCATTTAATGTACTGTTATTAAATGATTAGCCTTTTCATTAATCTGATACAGTCTTTTTACAGGTATTATCTCTGGAAAAGGCACAGATGGGTTTGGTAGTTTTGCCTGTTCCATTGTCGTCAAAGGACGAGGCAGCTCCAATTCAGGAACATAAACTCCAGTTGTTATAGATCTCTGTGGTTGGCTCCAGTCGAATCTGCCTTTGCCACCAAATACATCCCGCCACAGCTGTTCAATTCTAAAAAAACAAAACAAAACATAGATAGATAGATAGATAGATAGATAGATAGATAGATAGATAGATAGATACTTTATTGATCCCTAGGGGAAATTCAAGATCACAGTAGCATACAGACATACACACACACATTCACTAACAGCAGAAAGAGTAATTAAAAGTATATAATATCAAAAAACACAACTAAGCAATAAGGACTGTAGAAGATAAAGAATATACTAAATATACTAAAATACAAATTATACTAAATAAAACTTAATCTAAATCAACTCTAAAAAACAGTATCCACATAGTGGGTGATTAATTAATCAGGTGCGCTTGCAATGACTGAAGCAGGGACTGAGCCTGTGGTCCTCTGTGCATAAGGTAAGGTGCTCTTTGTGAATGAGTGTCATGGTGATGGTTCAAATGAGTATTTCAAACAGTCCAACAGTGCAAGAATAAAGTCTATATATCTATGTATAAATAACTATATTAAGAAAGGTATAAGTGTGGTCACAGTTCGGCTGTGGCATGGAGGGAGGGGTTGTACATATGTGCTAATAAAGCACGCAAACAGTGAGGCAGAAGACAACGGTAAAGCGGCTAGTGGACAGACAGTTCAAGACATGGAGGTGGTGAAGAGGCAGACAGACTATGCGGAGAAGTCTATTTCTCCTCTTCCCTTAAGTGATGCATTGAACAGTTCAATGGCCCTGGGAATGAATGACTTCCTCAGTCTGTCTGTTGTGCAAGGCAGTGAGCGAAGTCTCCAGCTGATCAGGCTCTTCTGCTTAACAATAGTGCTGTGGAGTGGATGACACTCATTGTCCAAGATGTTGATCAGTTTGTTCAGGGTCCTTTTATCAGATATTGAAGTGATGCACTCCAGTTCAGCTCCCACTACAGAGCCAACTTTCCTTACCAGCCTGTCAAGTCGCCCCGCATCCTTCTTCTTTGTGCTTCCTCCCTAACATACCACTGCATAAAAGAGGACGCTGGCAACAACAGACTGGTAGAACATCCTGAGAAGCTTTCTGTACACATTGAAGGAGCACAGCCTCCTCAGGAAGTACAGCCTGCTTTGCCCTTTCTTGTAGAGTGCGTCAGTGTTGGCTGACCAGTCCAGTTTATTGTCCAAGTGGAGACCCAGGTACTTGTAGGTGCTTACCACCTCGACATTGACCCCATCAATGGAGATTGGTAGCAGAGTGGGCTTAGACCTGCGGAAATCCACCACCATCTCCTTGGTCTTTTGAAGTGTTGAGTTGGAGATGATTGAGTTTGCACCATTGCACAAAGTCCTCCTCCAGGCTCCTATACTCCTGCTCCTGCCCGTTCCTGATACACCCCACAATTGCAATATCGTCAGAAAACATCTGCATGTGGCATGACTCATGCAGTGTTGTAGCAGAAGTCAGATGTGTACAAGGTGAACAGGACTGGAGAGAGCACAGTTCCCTGTGGCGCTCCGGTACTGCTGATCACAGTGTCAGAGACAGTTCTTCAGTCTGATGAACTGTGGTCGCTCCGTCAGATAATCTGTGATCCAGGTTACCAGGTGAGCGTCCACACCCATCTGCAAGAGCTTGTCTCCCAGTCTGAGGGGATGAATGGTGTTAAAAGCACTTGAGAAATCAAAGAACATGATTCTCACAGCACTTTTCCCCTTGTCCAGGTGAGAATGTGTCCTGTGTAGAAGATAAGTGATGCCATCGTCCACGCCCACTTTCTCCTGGTATGCAAACTGTAACGGGTCTAGGGCATGGCATACCTGGGGTCTAATAGCATACCTAAGACGAATCGCTCCATTGGTGTCGATTTTGTTCGGCCTCTTTTTTTTGTCAAAGTTCACAAGCCCACAACGCAAGAACTAAACCATGTAGGAGGCTCAAATTTTGCATGCTGGTACATAAATAGGAATAGTATGTAGCAAAATTGTCACGTTTGGTCTAGATAATCCTGCATGGTCATAGCTGTCCCTCAAAGTTGATACAAATTTTATTGGAGTTTTTGGCTGGGCTCTGTTTAAACCTTCAGAAGACATATTTGTACTCAACATAGGCTCTTGATTTATTTTCCTTACTGAGATAAGTAGAAACACTCTCACAAAAAGCAATGAACAGAAAATAAATCCCTTCAGGGTCTGAACAGCAGACTGGTTATCATTTTCAGAGCACCCAAACACCTTGTGGGAATATACAAAGATTTTTTAAATATGATTTTCTTTATTCTCCATGATCCCTTCTTTTTGAAAACACTAATTTGACTTGTCTTACGCAAATCTTTCTTTTTTATTTTCCACCCTGAACATGGGCAAAATGCCCCATTGACATCAATATGTTTTATGTAGAGTCACCACACTGCCACCTGTGGTTGTATAGAGTTACCTGTGGCAGAGTCCTGCACGGGTCCAATTTTTTAAATCCGCACCCACCCGTACCCGTCATGTTTAAAACCGCATCCGACCCGTTTTCCGACACCAGAGCTAGTTAAAATCCGTACCCGACCCGACCCGCATTAAATAAAACTGACACCCGACCCGTACCCGAGTTTAACAGACACGTTTAAGCAACTAATAACACAACCATTAACATTGCAGATCCAACTTCAGCTGAAGTTGACAGGCATATCCTACATGATGTATTGTGGTAGCCTGCGCTACTTTTCAACACCCGAGTGATAACATTTGACCACTTTTCAAGCAGATGCGTCTACAAGGCTATCGCCACGCAAATGCCTAATTTAGAATTCAAACACGGCTAGCCTACATTAAATGAAAGAATGATTCGGTCATAACCTACACCGGATTATGCATTAGCCTGTGAAACTTTATGGAAATATGCATAAGATGTGTGACACTATAGGAGAAATCTCGCTCGCTTGCAGGGATGTCAATCTCACAATCTAGGCAATATTGGGAATTAAGCGAGCATGCTCTCTCCACCATAACATGTCAAAAGAGTCATCTTTAGGCGTTTTTAATCAATGTGCAGCCACTTTGTTCTGAAAGACTGCAGGCAGATCCCGCGCATGTGATTTTTAAAAGTGAAAGTATAGGAGCCTGTTTTGGGAAGGCACATACGAAACGTGCATTTCAAATGCTTTTATCAACTTGAATTGCAGGCATATTATTTAGGATGTGTTACTATGTAGAAAATATTGTTACGTATGCACGTGATGTTTATGAAAGGCCATTTCCGACTTAGACCCGTGTCACCCCCGTGTCCGACCCGACCCGACCCGCATCCGACACAGTAGAATATTTTTCACCCGTTTCATCAAAATGTGCGGGTCACCCATCGGGTACCCGCGGGTACCCGAACCCGTGCAGGACTCTGACCTGTGGTAGCTCTATACAAAACATATTGATGTCAATGGTGCATTTTGCCCATGTTCAGGGTGGAAAGCATTCAGGGAGGGAGTGACAAAACTGTAACTAACAAACTAGATCCTAATAGAAAGCTGGGACCCACTACACAGTAGCTTAAGGTGTGTTGCTAAAGCAGCCATAATGAAATGAAGGTGTCATTGTTTGGATACTTCACACACACATGCTTTTTAATTTCACAGACTACAACTACCAAGCTGGAATCAAAGCACATCGATTCCCCTCTCACACCCTGCACGCACTTAAAACAAATAAACAGGCGTCTCAGTCTCACGCACTTATAGGCAAAACTGTATCAGACCAGTGTAACGTTGGTAAATCTTCCATTGCACAGAATGATTTTTGTAGCACGTGCAACAAATGACAGTAGAAAGATACAATTACAGTGCTGCTATACATTTGCTTGGTATAACTGCATTTATAGTTTTCTACAAATGCAATCAATCAAATTGGCCTCCATCACAACCAACTCTAATGGTAACATTACCTAGGTCCTTATTGATATTATAAGATTAACGTACCTGCAGTAAAAACCAAGCATGTCCGATAAACATCCTCGGATTTATTTTGGCTTCAAGAAGAAATGGGAATTACATTTCATGTGAACATCGTCCTACCCTTATTAGACGTTCTCTGCGGTAAACTACAGTCCTTGTAGGAAGCGTCCATTGTTTTTCCAACCCACTTTTAACTTCCAACAAAATTAGGCTACGTCTCACTGCAACGATGCGCAATCTAGTGGACAAACGACTAGATGAATATTTATTTTGGCTTTCTTTTAATCCTACTGAATTTGTAATTATGTATCGGCCATTCTAATACCGATAGTATGTGGGTGCCTGTGTGTGTGTGCATGTGTATATGTGTGCACCGCCATCTAGAGGCCAATGAGTGTACAGTCACTAAATGTACACATAACCTAAATTTTTTTAGACCCCCCCCCCATGGATGAAATTCTACAAAACTTGGCATACCCTCAGAGAATGACAGGTCAATCATACACATAAAATTTGGTGCAGTTCTGAACATCTTAACTAAAGATAGGGGCGATTAAAGCAGAATAATATTGCATTTTCATTTTTTACCGGGGGGGTGCAAATCACAAATGAGTGATTATGGGCCAGGTTGATGTGGGCCCTTGTGACCAACATACCGTAAAAGATTCTTCATCCTCAGTGCCACAGTTCAGGTAGTTATTTAGGAAAAACTGCTTTTTTGCGGTTCGGGGGGGCAGCACGGGGGGGAGTGGCCCCCGGGGACGAAACTAAATTTTTCCGTAAAAGTCTAGTGGGGCTACATACCCACCAAATTTCATGTGCACCGGTGTTTCGGTGTCCCGGGTATCGTTGACCAAAAATTCAGGAAGTAGATGATGGGGGGGGGGGGGGGGGGAAATTGACAATCATTATATGACCGCTTTGCTAGCGGCGGTCATAATAAGCAAGTTTCAACCCCATTAATTACAATGGTACCATGACAACAGTTGCCATGTGCCCACTGATAAAACATGTAATAATAAAATAATAAAACCCCTAACTGGTACAAATAACTGTTATGAAATGAAGGCAACAAAAATGAAAATGTATTCAGAATATTGAAGTAGAAAGTCCTGCAAAGCCTAAATGCTATGTCCTCATACGAGGACGCAGGGTCTCAGGAGGTTAAGTCAAGTGTGAAGATGTAGCTCACCCTATTCACACATGTCAGTCTAGGGATCTGCCAATGAAGTTGTTTTGACATCTTACATGTGTGCGTGTTTATAATGGTAACCAGCATATACAGTACAGTAGCTGTGAACCTCCCTCCATATGCATTATCAGACGTGCTATTGACAGGCAGTGTAGCACCCAAGGGTTTTCTGCCTCCTTGCTACTACTACACCCACTTCCCCATCTGAGTATAGGCTACTGCCTGTGTGGGTTTGTGGGTTTAAGCTGGGCTGAGTTGCATAGTTAACGCAACACAGGTTACTTTTACACAGAAACACTCTCATACAATTATTATGTCATGGTCATCATGCATTAACTCCCACACTATATTGTCATGAATCATCCTGACAAATTTATTATGATGGCAAATAGCCTACTAGCATAGAACTTTATTCATTCAGGCTTTCGCTCTCGCTCAGTCTTCGCTCTCGCTCACTCACTGATTTATTAGTCCACAGAACAGATGGAGGCCAAACATTAACTACTTCGGTAGAATAACAGAGGTCATCCTCTGCAATCTCCCTTCTTATTCCCAGACAGAGGCCACAGGCTAAAGTACACCAACTCAAGAGAGGGCTGCAGCACACTGCGGCTATTTTCAAAACTGAGCTTGTTTACTGTAAAATGACATTGATATCCTTGTATCTCATGTGATTATCGTTGCATGTACCACTATGACAATGCATGTACCACTATGACTCTTGACATATTGACTCTTGACATATGACTCTTGACATATTGACAATGACTTTTTCCTTTAGCAGATATGACTTCCTTGCAGTGCAGTAAACTGCTGGGCCCTGGGGAATCTCCTAAACTACTGATCAGTGTGTCTGGGATATGAATGGGTTGCATTGAAAAGCTCTTCACGTGCACATTGGTCTTTCTGGCAATCAAAGCAAAAGTAAATTAAGCAGAACGATGCATCTTTTTATCCACCCATGTGATTGCTTTTTTCCATTGATATTCACCATATTTCTATCCCTACTTATAAGCATTCAAAAAGCCTATAAATCCAATCCATTCTTGTTGTAATTCATCGCAGAATGTAGAGTGCAGAGCAAAGAAGGTCATTGCTTTAGATGCAGGTAGGTCAGCTGACAACACCCATACATGATGAAGTGTGTGTGTGTGTGTGTGTGTGATAGAGAAAAACAGTGTGTCTGTGTGTGTGTGTGTGTGTGTGTGTGTGTGTGTCTCTTGTGTGTGTGTGTGTGTGGGGCAGAATGCCAGTTGACCGTATCGCGTAACAGGAGCCAGGGAATTCTCTCCTTGACTTGTGGATGCTTTTTGAGGTATGTGCACCATATAGTTAGACACAGATACACACACACGCTCAGACAGGCACATGCGCACACACACACACACACACACACACAGTTTTTATTGCTGGGGCACAGAGATCATTCTCATTCGTAGTTCCTCCCACTAAGCTAGTGCACATGACTCCAATCTGACAACTCCTTTGAACAGGGATAGTGTCACACACATGCAAATAACCTCTCTATATGCATACACCCATACACACACACACAGACACACACACACACACACTTGCTCCCTCACTCACTCCCTTACATACACACAGGTCTCCAGTGCTGTCATTCCTTCTCTCTGGATTAGCTTGTGGCAGATGGTGCAGAATGTCTTGGTCTGTGTGGATTCTATGTGTTTGTTTTGGAGCATTCACAGGTAAATTGTCTTTACTGTATATATTAGTTCTGTTTTTTCATTTATGTGTATTGTGTAAATGTTCTGTGGGAGTTCATATGCTGTCTTTCATCAGCCTCTTGGTTTAGTTAGGGAATTAAATCTGCATCCTGTAATCCTTTTTGCTATGTACTGCATAACAGATCGCTGAATCTGTTTCAGTTTGTATCAGCTGGTGCATGTCAATTGTTCTTTGTTGCTGTCCCTCCTGTGCAATGAGTCTTTATCAACTCTCATGTCTCTCAAATACTGTACCTTTAGTGAAGTTGAAGAACCATGTAGGAGTTTTCATTAAAGTGATAGTTCTTCCAGATCTACAGCCTGGATAATTTAACACTAGTTTAAGATCTAATTGTTATTTCCTGTACTGATTTCTTTGCAACTTTTTGCAGGAGCCAGCAGAGCTCTCGCTGAAGGCTCACGCTCCACAGAGAGGAACTGCTCCGCTGTTCCACCAGTAAAATCTCCCTCTACCCACTTAAAATTCTCTCTCTCTCTCTCTCTCTCTCTCTGTCTCTCTCTCTCTCATTTCTCTATTTTAGCCAGCGTTGTGTCACTTAGTCATATCTTGTGTTAGTCTGTCACTTCATTTCCGCTGTGTCCATTTCTTTCTCTCTTCTGTCATCTTACCCCTCCCTCTCTCCCTCCTTCCCTCAGTCTACTTTTTATGGCTTCTTATATCCTTGCTGCTGTGCTACATTTACGGCACACTGAGATCAGTATCAGACTGGATCAGTATCAATATCACTATGTCAGCTTGCAAATGTAATCCAGTCCCTGTAATAAGTATCATCATTTGTACCATGCTGCATGGCACAGTAACTTTAATCTCTGCGGTGCCTCTGATTTACTGTGCTCTCTCTCTCTCTCTCTCTCTCTGTGTGTGTGTGTGTGTGCGTGTGTACAGTACCTCCCTCCAACGGCAGTGAACACCACACTAAGGCTGCAGGCTCTGAGAGATGTCATGAGGGAGCAGAACATCACAGCCTACATCATCCCTGGCACAGATGCCCATCTGGTAGTAACCTTACCTCTGCCCACCCACTCCTCATGTGAACGTTCCTCTTGCTTCTCTCGTTCACTACCTCCATCCCCTGTTTCTTTCTTCCCTCCAAGACATTTTATATTTCTCCTCTTCTCCCCACAGTCACAATTTGCTGGTGTTCTGACTCATGCCACATTTTTTCTTAGAAGCTCTGAAAGAAGATCACTTCATAATACTGAATAGCCTTGATGTCATCCCTTACATAAAAACACCCCTTACATTCTGCCATTAATCATGCCACTTCTGATGGCATGATTAATGGAGGGGAAGGAGAGAGAGGGTGGATCCCAGGGACAGAATAATTTCCCAATAAAGAGATGTTGTAGGAAAGGCACACATATTAATGTGCATTCTATTTAGTTCTCAATTGTTGGTGTTGTTTGTATTAACTGAACTATTTAATGGGTCGTTACCGATCAAGTTATTTGTTGAACTCCATTTTCTATCCAAGGGCAGGAAAGGCATTCTCCCTGCAATTTGGCAACAATGCCGTCTCTAAGTTGAACAGCTGACAGCTGGAACAAGATATATTTGCTGCCAAAATTGGGATGCCTTACAGCGCAACACAGGAAGGGCAGAAAGCACACTTGGATGCATTTACATCTGCCTAGAAATCACTCAGCAGAATGTGTTGCACTGTAAATAGGATAATCCTTTTGCCCACCTTTGCAAATAAGTAATAATGTTTCGATATCAAGTGTATATATGTCCTTGGTTTTATGTCTTTGTGTTTTTCATGGAAAGAACGATCTTGGGATTTAGATTCAACTTTATTATTTTTGTCCCATGGTAGTTGTGCTTCAGTATCTAAGCCAGTGTTTTTCAACCTTTTTTGTGCCACGGCACACTTTTAACACTTAAAATGTCCCACGGCACACTAACATCCTGTGTGAAGAAAAAATAAACATACCATAGCCTAAAACTTCAAATAATACACAGATATGGCCTTATTATGGCTTTAATGCAAGACCTGCTCAATAAAACAAGCGCCTTCTGTTTCATTTGTAGGTGACTATATCTAATTTAATTGTTGTTATGAACTGGATATGTGATGATTCTGTGAATACTGGATATGAGGCCCCCGTTGTACAATGCCTGCATACCACAAATAGTGCAATCATACAATCAATGAGAGCATGTGGTTATAAATTATTTGATGCAACAGTTGCTTTTCTGGATCAGTGAGTGACATTTGGGTAATTTTCTGCGGCACACCTGATGATCTCTCACGGCACACTAGTGTGTCCCGGCACAGTGGTTGAAAAACACTGATCTAAGCCATACAACACTTTTTGCTTGCTTTAATAAAACAACCTCTGTAGTCTGTAAGATATATTTGTTTTTGTTCTGTTTTTCTCTTTTCTCACAGAGTGAGTACATTGCTCCACGGGATGCTCGGGTTGCCTTTATGTCTGGCTTCACTGGTTCAGCAGGTTAGTTTTAATGACATTTCGGCCCACTGTTTTTGGAATGACACAACATAAACACATTTGTATGCACGACCATTGGTTTCCCATAACCACCCACAGTGGCATAAAACAAATTGATTTTGTCCCTGAATTCACGACTTTGGCACAACATCCGCCAGTTAATAGACAATATTTATGTCTGAATATGTACGTAGTGTGTTTGTAATGGTCTGTTATTAGTCCCTCATTTGGATGTGATCCTCATTGACAGGCACAGCTGTTGTGACACTGACTAAAGCAACGTTGTGGACAGACAGCCGATACTGGGTCCAGGCTGAGCGTCAGATGGACTGCAACTGGGAACTAGAGAGAGATGGTGAGGGATCCCCCACCCACATATAATTTTATCAACCCGCGTCAGCAGGCTGATAGTTAATGATGTCTTACTAATGCACGGCTGCCCTGTCTGGCCCCACAGTCTCCATACGCAGCATCACGGACTGGCTCATCCGAGAGGTTGAGGAGGGGAAGGAGATTGGCTTTGATCCCTATGTCTTCTCAGTCAGTAAGGCCACATGCAACATATGCCATTTTGTTCTCATTATTTATGGGGGAGTCCTTACCTCACAAATGAAATGCTACTCTAAAAACAACTTTAAACTTTAGGACACTTTAAGGGCTCTACATTAATCATTTTTAGCATTCTATGAGGTGAAACTGAGGAAACCTTAAGGTTTTTACTTTCTAGACTTTGGTAGTTTTGATGGAAAAACATGACATGACACTATCATGACACATGAACCCTCACCCTAATCCTAACCTTTAACCCTAACTCTAACCCTAACCCTATCCCTATCCCTATCCCTAACCCTAATCCTAACCCTAATTTGTTATGACAAAAACCGAATGACACTTAATAACAGAAGCGTTATGTCATAAACATTTATGACTTGTTTATGACACGTTCATGACAGTGTCATGTCACTCTTATGTCAACACTGTCAAGTTCAAGTTTATTTATATAGCACATTATCATACAAAGAATGTCACTCAATGTGCTTAAAAGAAAAAAAGAAAAGAATAACAGTAATAATAATAGTAGTTAATACAATAAAATAATAAAATAGATCAAGGGGGAAAATAAGACTGAATGAATAAGAGGTAAAAACAAACAAAAAAATCAATAAATCAATAAAAAATAAACCTAAAAACTAATCAATAAATGCAGAATAAAAAAGTTCAGTTTTTAGTTACTTTTTGAAACACTCTATTGTTGGGGAAAATCTAATATCTATTGGAAGCTGATTCCAGTGCTGTGTGGCATAATAGCTAAATGTGATTTCTCCTTGCTTGGTTTTAACCCTGGGGACTATAAATTGACAACTTCCAGTAGATCTGGTGTATATTGGGGAAGCATTTCAGAAAAATCTTGTCTAGAAACAAAATCTCTGATCTGAAGTATACTTATACTTAAAAAAGTCTGCTGCATCCAGGTATTTACTTTTTCAAGGCAAAGACATAAGGAGTCAATAGGACTCAATTCATTTGGTGACCATGCAAGGTAGACCTGTGTGTCATCTGCATAGCTATGACATGCAATCTGATATGCAATGATATGTACTCTTGAAATATTTCACCAAGGAGGAGCATGTACAAGTTAAATAAGAGTGGCCCAAGAATGGATCCCTGTGGCACTTCATATGGCATAGTATGTTTCTCAGATACATAGGTACCAATAGGTAGATGTCAAGTGAAGTGTAACCAAAATTATATATATTAAAAATAATATTCTGTAGTTTTAGCAGTTTAATTTAGCACTGACAGTAGGACAACCATTAATTTGTATGGAACAACTTATCTTTGAAGTTTTATTGGTGTGCTTTATTTAAATTGTGGTCATTGGTTCACATTGATGAGTCAGTGATGCAGGATAGAGTTATTGATTAACATTCAGACAGTCTGTCTCTCTCTTAATCCAAGTGATGTTCTTTGCAGAGACGTTCAACTTTTATAACATCAACCTGTCCCCCGCCAGCCGGAACCTGATGTCCATTCCTGCCAACCTGGTAGATAAAGTATGGACCAATCGGCCACCTCTCCCCCCAGACAACCTTGTGCGTCTGCCGGACAACATCATCGGTGTGTTGTTTTCTGTTTGTGTGTGTGTGTTTGATTGTGTGTGTGTGTGTTTGAGCGAGAGAGAGAGAGAGAGAGAGAGAGAGAGAGAGGGAGAGCATGAGTGAGAGAGAGGGAGAGAGAGGGAAAGTGTGCTTTGTGTTATCTTGGGTTCCAGAGCTTATAAATACCTGCAAACAGAGCAGATGTTCATAAACTGGTGACAAACAGAGTAATAAATGGCCTGTTTGGAGACTTTACAGCCAGTTATCAGTTTTATCACTGTAATGACCACTGAAGCAAGACATGACCAAGGAGTTGTATAACTTCCAATTTTCCTCTTTATGTCGCTTGTAGTTACAATAACTGTGTGTGTGTGTCTGTGTGTGTGTGTGTGTGTCTGTGTGTGGGTGTGTGTGTGTGTGTCTGTGTGTGTGTGTGTGTGTGTGTGTGTGTGTGTGTGTGTGTGTGTCTGCTGACGTTGGCAGAAAGGACTTGGCTAGAGAAGGTGAAACATATCAGGAATATAATGAAGGAGAACCCTTACCAGCCCACCGCTGTTCTTCTCTCAGCACTTGACGAGACTGCCTGTAAGAACACTCACATGTACACACAAACGCACACAACATATATACAGTATATACAGTATATATCTATATAAATGTTTTTCTTTTCATTTCCTTCAACCTGAAAAAACTTGCAGTATTGATACAACCAAAACAGAAAAATCAGTATGTCCCATATACATAGACACACAAATCATCCACAAACAACACCAGTAACACAAGCAAGTACTTGTATAAAGTATAGACCTGGCTAGGGCAGCCTAGTTGTTCTAATCTTCTTTTAGTTCTTAGTTCCATGACCTCTCCGTAGGTGACATATATAGAGTATGACTAAAAGCTGTTGCTTGTTGTCCCAGGGCTCTTTAACCTTCGTGGGAATGATATTCCATACAACCCATTCTTCTACTCCTATACCCTGGTGACTACGGATGAGATCTGGCAAGTGTCCTGCCTCCTTCTCACCTTCATGTCCTCACGTCGTCCAGTGTTGTCAATGAGCTTTCTAGTCCAGTCACAGTGTGGTTATACTGTATGTGTTTTAGCTCTGTTTTGTTGTGAACATGGTATAAAACATGATATTTGTTTGGGAAAATCAATTCCAAAGTGTTTGTGGTTGAAGAATACAACTAGATGATATACGAGATAATACATCATAGAGGATTTTTCTAATTATCTTTCTTCTCTCTCTGTCTCTCTCACTCACTCTCTGACTATCTGTGTCTGTCTCTCATTATCTCTCTCTCTTACTTCCTTTTGCTCATTCTCTCCATAGGCTGTTTGTGCACACAGCTCGTGTGCCAGACGACCTGAAGACATACTTGAACGCAACCTGTTACACGCCCGACTGTGTGCAGCTGATTGAGTACGGTAACGAGCGAAACCTCCTGAAATCCTACCTGCTGCGGCCAAATACAAGGGTGTGGGTAGGGACAGAGTACACCAACCAGGCGCTCTACGAGCTCATCCCGGAGGTAAGGCCTTGGATCAGCATGAGTAGATCCTCTCCCACAGAGATGGACTAAATTGGCCATATTTTTCTCCTCTAGTCTGCTTACCATTACCCTTACTGTCAGGTGTTGTTAGGCCTTATCTCTCTGTTTCTTGAGGTATTTATACCATAACCTTGTGATGAGTACCAGCTGTGTCTTATCATACTCTGAACCCATTGTACAATTTATATACTGTTTAGATAAGTATAAGGGCGTTTTCATACCTGAATCGGAATGTGGAGCTTTCCCCCAAAGATCAATTCAATTAGGTATATGTGAAAGCAGCAATCGCTCTCTGTTTTGGAACAAAACTAACGGACCGAGAGCGCCTTGAAGAGGGGGTGTTGGCTCGTTTCCAATCAAACTTCATACTCATAGCGGTTCGTTTTTTGATTCGGAACAAAATAGCTCCCTTAATCAGTTGTTTGTTTGTTTGTTTGTTTGTTTCAGGACAAGTTAATGACATCTGATTACTCACCAGTACTCACCACCAAAGCTGTGAAGGACCCCACCGAGCAGCGCATCCTCCGAGACGCACATGTAAGATTAGATTGTGTAGTCATAATGTCTTTACCCCATTTCTGCCTCTGTCTCGCCTTTTTTATTCTCAGCGTAACATAAGAGCCTCATTTGCATTCCTAACCCAAATGCTTTCAGTGAAATTAAGTAACTATTGATCCCCCCTCCCCTCCATCCAAGAGAAAGATTATGTTGGATGCAATTTTCTTGTGTGTATGGTTGACTGCAAATAAAAAACATTTAGCATAATTTGAAAACTAAAAAATGTAATTCCACTCTTGATGATAAACCCAGCAAAGTTTGATGTTTATTGTTTTGTGCTCTATGGTTTGGGAGTTATCAGTACTATTCCTATGGTGCCCATTGCCATTGAGGTGATAAAACACAAATCAAATATCGTTCTGGAACCAGTTATTAAAAGATAGAGTAAGAAGTGAAATAGCATTCTGCCACAGCAGTTTTCAATGCTGAGCTGCAGTAATGTGGTGTTTTTTCTCGGAAGGCGCCTGTGATGACAGGATGATGGATGTCCCTGTCTGTGGGCAGACTTTACCTTGCTGTAGAGTTGTGTGCTATTTGTGCTGCTTGCTCCCTTTGTGAATGAGTGAGTCCTCTCTACTATTTCCTGTGTTAGGGAGTGAGTCCTCTACTGTTTTCTTGTGTTAGGGAGTGAGTGAGTGAGTGAGTGATGGAGTGAGTGAGTGGGTGAGTGAGTGGTCTCTACTGTTTCCTGTGTGAGTGAGTGAGTGCTCTCTACTGTTTCATGTGTGAGTGAGTGAGTGAGTGGTCTCTACTGTTTCCTGTGTGAGTGAATGAATGAGTGAGTGAGTGAGTGAGTGCTCTCTACTGTTTCATGTGTGAGTGAGTGAGTGCTCTCTACTGTTTCCTGTGTGAGTGAATGAGTGAGTGAGTGCTCTCTACTGTTCCCTATGTGAGTGAATGAGTGAGTGTGTGAGCTAGTCCTCTCTACTGTTCCCTGTGTGAGCTAGTCCTCTCTGCTGTTCCCTGTGTGAGCTAGTCCTCTCTACTGTTCCCTGTGTGAGCTAGTCCTCTCTGCTGTTCCCTGTGTGAAGGTGAGGGACGCGGTGGCAGTCATGGAGCTCCTGATCTGGTTGGAGAAGAGTGTCCCTGGGGGGAAAGAGACCGAGCTCACAGCAGCACATTATGTCAACGAGCGCCGCAGGTAATTGGAAATCAGACACACACACACACACACACACACACACACACACACACACACACACACACACACACACACACACACACACACACAAACACACACATTTATGTATGCATACAGATAAACATATCCACATGCACACATACAGGCACAGTTACTATTTGATTAGTATATCAGTGTTTTGGAATGGAATGTCTCTTTATAAGTTGAGTGCTTGGTCAACTGCTGATTTCATGACTTTGCAGCAAACAGAACTTCAGCAGGGGTCCCAGCTTTGAGACCATCTCTGCAAGTGGACCCAACGCTGCTCTTGCACACTACAGGCAAGAAGCACCTGCCCTCACATTTCAATGTAGTATATTCTGAGTGAGACTAATGTGACTGAGTGTTTTTGAAAAGCGCTGTGTACATGATATGTTTTATATGTGTTATTATTATTATTAGTAGACTAGTAGTAGTATTGGTGAAGTGTTTCCTGTATTCACAATACCCTTCTATTTTGCAGTCCTTCTGAAGGGACGTCACGAGCCCTGACTATAAATGAGATGTATCTTGTGGATTCTGGTGGCCAATACCTGTAAGTATGATCAGCATGATCAGCAGCTGTCTAGCTAATATGTTTACAGTGAAAAGGACTTTTTAAATGAGACATTACTTGTCTGCAGAGTCTGACTGACCTGTGTTGTTGTCGTGATGATGTTTTGCCCCAATAGGGACGGAACAACTGACATCACCCGAACAGTACATTGGGGCACTCCCACTGACTTTCAGAAGGTAAGCCAGTGGGGTTGGCTGGCGTTACACTGTAAGAGTGAAGGCCATGCCTGCTCTGAGTTGAATAAGATGTTAATGTGTATGACTGTGTGATGCTCGTTTAAGTGAGATTTGCATTAATCACGGTCACAGTGCATCCTACAAATGCGCATAAGAGTTGTTCACTTTGGGGGGCTTAATGTATTCTACTGAGGCTTCTGTCTGACCTTTAGCTGAACTATATCCGTGTTAGCTGTTTAAATATGAATAACTACGATGTTGTGTCCTCTTTGAAGATTGAACGTGTGTCCTCTTTGAACATTGACGTGTCCTTGTGAGAAAGTTTACTAATTTTTCTTTTTTTCAACAACCTGTAGGAGGCCTTTACTCGTGTGCTGATGGGTAACATTGAAATTTCTAGAAACATCTTCCCTGATGGAACAAGAGGTTTGTGCACACGTTCAATTGAGTTGAATTGCGTGATTACTGTAGTCCCTCCACAAGGGGTCTCCGTAATGTCTCTGGCGGCTCTCTTGAGTAATTTCATGGCCGCTCACATTGATGTTCATGTAGGTATCAACATGGAGATGCTGGGCCGCCGGGCATTGTGGGAGGTCGGACTGAACTATGGTCATGGCACAGGCCATGGTGTGGGCAATTACTTTGGAGTTCATGAATGTGAGTCTGGCACAAACTTCGTGATGTTTTGATGGCTTTGCCAATTTCAAGTTACGTTAGATATTTCAATGTTTAATCAGTTGTCATGGCAGAGCATGTCACCTTACTGTTTTTGCATTTAAGGGAGTGGCTCATTGAACTTATGCCTGTACATAGTGTCGTCGACATATCTGTTCATTACGCTACTCTGTGTTCTGATGCTACGTAAAACAATTCCAACAGGGCCTGTGGGTTTCCAGTCCAACAATATCCCCTTTAAAGAGGGCATGTTCACTTCCATAGGTAAGAGCACTCCTGTTTTTAGAGCCATAACCCCTCACATTCCCTTCTCATGTGTTTAACTCAGTCCAGTGAAGGTGGATTCAGTGATGGTGGCAGATTCTGACTGTTTTGAAGTTCAGCAGCCAGACAGACAGATAGATAGATAGATAGATAGATAGATAGATAGATAGATACTTTATTGATCCCCATGGGGAAATTCAAGACAGACAGATACATTTATACAGATACATTTTAGTATTCTCCTCAGAGTCCCTCACTGCAGTGTAGTCTGGGCGCTTGGTGAAGAACAGCCAGACTGGGATTCTTCTTAGTTGGGTCTTAGGGGGCCTGTTGTTTGCCTCTCACTGATCCCACATTACAGAGCCTGATTCAGACTCACTCAAACTATCCACTATACTGACAGACACCTGGTGAAGATAACTTTACTTTACTAACTGTTTGGAAAGAAAGTCTTTAGAGTCGACTGTGTTTTTATTATTGTGTTAAGAAAGGAGACCTCACCCAATATCATATCCTTTGTTCACGAATGTTCTGATGACGGGCAAAGACAAAAACATCAACAGCGTTGACTTCTATGAAGTGCATGGCAGCAGCAGTGAATCTTTTCTTCTGCTTTTTTGTTTGTTTTGTTTTTGTTCCCCTCCCCATGTGCCACCAGACCTATTCTTACAGATTCAGCATATAGTGTTGGGTTGAGTTTATTTTAAGCTGTTAATATTTATTACCTTTTTATTCATTAGAGCCTGGATATTACAAAGAGAATGACTTTGGCATTAGAATTGAGGATGTTGCTGTCTTGGTTCCAGTTCAAACACCGGTAACATTGATTTTATTCCACTGTATGTACTGTGAAGCATCCATTGTTCGCAAAGTATTTTTACAACATATATTATTATTTTTATCATTATTTTACAATTTTACAATTATTTTATTATTATTACGGGGCATACATATTGTAGTTCATAAGATGCTCTTATGATTCTGATGTTGTGTATGTATGTATACATATTTTTGCTTATTATACTGTACATGTAGGTTATAGACATACATAGTTGATCCATGTTCTCTCTCATCCAGTATGGCAATAACTTCTTGACCTTCGACACCGTGTCTCTGGTTCCCTATGACCGGAAGCTGATCGACACTTCAATCATGAGTCCGCAGCAGGTAAACGACTCTGTCAGCCTTCAAGTCGCCTCTCACGGTGTCCTTGTCAGCTTGTGTAGCTGGGCTCCAATCCAGAGGTCTGACAAAATGCGGTGACTATGATGGAGTGGCAACCATACTGTCTGCCTGCCTCTCTGGCGCATTGAGATTTATGCAGAATTTATGCTGAAAGACAAGCACAGGAGAGGGAGCCAAGGTAACATATTGTGCTGCAGGAGGTGTGTGTGTGTGTGTGTGTGTGTGTGTGTGTGTGTGTGTGTGTGTGTGTGTGTGTGTGTGTGTGTGTGTGTGTGTGTGTGTGTGTGTGTGAGTGGGCGGGGGGTGGGTGTATGTGTCTGTGTGGAGCCTGCATTTGTTCAGTAGAGCTTTGACACCTCTAATCCTTGTGGTGTTGAGGTTTGCTGCTCTCTATGCTAATGTGCTGGCTTCCTTTGAAAAACCCCCGACATCTCTCTTCTCAGAAACTTTCTAGATGCGCACATCTGGGCACAGTAATACATATTTCACGGGTTTTTATTAGTTATCTACAATCCCCAGTTACTTTGGGTAATTTTTTTATTTATTAAAACCTTGATTGATCTTTGTTGTAAACCTCACTTATTATTACAAATCCACATAAGATCTTCACATTTTACTTTTATGGTTACTTATATGATGATAGCAATAAATCAGAGTAACTGTAATTACACAATACCTTTAGGATGACAAGGAAAGGGTACATGTCATCCAAATACAGACACACTCCTTGGCACAAAAGAATCATTAAAAACTGAATTTACTTCTGAGCCATTATAGTTCTAATTACAAGCTTAGTGATTGAAAAGGCTGTAAAAGTTGATAGGCCATTAGAGGGTGATTGAGTGGATTAAGGAACTTAAAGGTTTTACCAAAGAACTTTTAAAGCAAGTAGTTAGATGTTTCAAGTCCTATGGAAAGTGCTCTATATAGATCATCTATAACAACAGATTAAAATGAATTATCCTTCTCTGGTGTGTGTGCATGCGTGGTTGCGCGCACGTGTCTGTGTGTGTGTGTGTGTGTGTGTGTGTGTGTGTGTGTGTGTGTGTGTGTCTATGTGTGTGTGTTGTGTGTGTGCGTGTGTGTGTGTGTCCACCCCAGTTGCAGTGGCTGGACCGCTACTACCAGACCATCCGTGATAAGATGGGGCCGGAGCTGGAGAGGCAGGGCCTGAAGGAGGTGCATGACTGGATGATGGAGCACACAAAGCCCTTCCAGACCACCAGCGCCTCCGCCCCCATCTGCTCCCTCTCCCTGCTCCTCTACCTCATCCCCACCGCACTCCTCCACCACTTCCTCTGAGATCCTCCTCTGCCCCACTCTTTTCACTTTGATCTTTATTTTTGTTTGTGTCTTTCACACACGGTTTCTCTTCACATCATCATGTTGTTTTCACTGGGACTCCATCACCTGCTTGTTTCAGAATGTTTTCCCCTAATGTCTGCCCCTCTGTTCTACATCTTTTACTCGTTCTTGGTTTCCTACCTTCATTCTCTCGCTTCTGTAGTATGTGTTTCGATCATAAACAACCTCCTCATTTGTCTGTGAGTTACTGTGATGTGCTCATAAGTCAGCATTCATGTTCAATTAAGTTATTATAATTTTGTTAATTTTCTTCTTTTACTGTATTTTAATTTTGTTTATGAACTGTAAAAAGCCAAATATGTGTGTATTTAGAAAAAAAAGTCTATTCTTATTTATAATTTAATAAAATATGACAACAAGGCTTACACATCTATATGAGGGAAAGTGAGTGTTTGGTTGCTTAATATATGTTTCACGTTGACCTCTAACTGTGCTATAACCATAGAAACACTGACTGACATGTGGTGACTGACATATAGACCAGTAAACACTGACACGTGCATTGAAAGTGGGGATTTAAATAGCGTGCTAATTCTCAGAGATGGATGGCGGCGCTGTTTCACTGGTGGTTGCACAACAGGAGGCCTTCTCACGGCACGGCTTTAAACGCTTGGCCCTTCATCTCCAGGAGCCTGGGCGCATCTTGAGGTTTGTCTCTCTCTGCCATGTGAGAAACACTGCTGCCAGCGAAGGTGCCTGTTGCCAGGCAACGGGTTCCGTCAGAGCCGCGGGAGGGTGTGAATGTGGTTTCAGACGCGGCCTTGCGCTGCACTTGCACACTTCTGCTGGCCTCGCAGGCACGGAAGCGGAATTAGAGCAGCAGAGTGGCAGGGCCCTTAAAGTGCCACAGGGCCTGTTTCTGTCTGTAGGGACCAGGGCCCTTAAAGTGCCACAGGGCCTGTTTCTGTCTGTAGGGACCAGGGCCCTTAAAGTGCCACAGAGACCTTTTCTGTTTATAGGGCTCAGGGCCCTTAAAGTGCCACAGAGACCTTTTCTGTTTATAGGGACCAGGGCCCTTAAAGGGCCACAGAGACCTTTTCTGCAGGGACCAGAGTTCTTCTCCAGTTTGTGCATATTATTCTTGTTGTTGAGTGACACATTATATTCACATTTTCATCATGCAGGGATGAAATGACAGGTTTCGATAAACCAACAAATATATATCATGTTAAAGTAAAGGTTGGGCACCCTCAATATCAGTGGTAAAGAACAGGTGTAGGAAAAATGTGTGTTGGCTTGTGGATATTCATCTTCACCTTGCAAGTCCACTGCTGTGGTCAAGTTTTGGGTGTACTGTGTAGAAATGACTGTTTTATGCAAGTGTCTATGTCTCAGGGGAGTGAACTGTGAAAAGTGCACTGTTTTTATAACTGTGAGACACAGAAGAACAGAACAACAGTGTGACTGCCGGCCACCTCTTTTTCTAGATAGACGGTAAATCCAACAGAGGCACGAACAGGACTGTAGAGAGAGAGAGCACTACCAAAGTACTTTTAGGCAAGTCCCTCCACTCGGCGGCCATATTGCAATGCTTTTTGCGCACTTATAGGGCATCTATTCGGGCAGAAATGCACGTCCCCAAGGCTTCACAACACCAACCTTGCCCCAGCGGCGAGATCACAACACATGATTGGCACAATGTATTCACAAACTATCCCCATGCATTTCTTTGGAGGATTTTTTGAGTGCTGTGTCTCCTCATTAGAAAGTCTGTGGCACTACTAGAGAGCGCACAAGCGTGCTTTTTAATGATGACCATACAGTATGCGCTGTGGCTCTGGTCTGCAGATGGAGCCTGGAGGAGCGGAACTATGGAAAGAGGAACTTAGTGGGAAGAGATGAAATGATCTCATCGCTGTGAGGTGAGAAACCAACAGAGGGTTTATAGGAAGGTTCACATGTCACGTTCGCAACTCTGCGAGTTCTGCAGCGCTCGATGAAACCTGTTGCTAATGTGAGTGTGAGTGTGTGAGCAGCATTGAAGTTAGCCATCAGCTGTATGCATGGTCAGGCTTGAACGCACCTACTAGTTGCATTTGACACTAGAGCCAACGGAGCAAAACTAGGGCATCCTAGTATCATGTGGTCTGTCGGCAATGCAGAAATATCCAAACACACACACACAGGCACACACACAAATACACTGTCATGCACGCAGACTTCCTCTTCAGTCTATTTTCACATTTTTGTCTCATTAGGCAAGGTACATAGGCAAAGCAGGGTGCATTTCCCCAGTTTCTACTCTGTCTCCTCCACTTGAGTGCATCTGCTATTCTGTATTAAAGAGAGTGTTTGTGTGTATGCGTTTGTGTTCGCATTTGTCTATGTCTGTGTTTGTATGTGTGTGAAAGAGAGAAAAGTGTGTGTGTGTGTGAGTATGTTTGAGAGAAAGAGAGAATGAGAGAGAGTTAAGCCTGTACGTTTCTGAATCTCTAATATCTAAGGCAGAAACATCAAACCTTAAGTCCTACCCTTTGTTTTTCTTCCCCCCAGCATTAGACAGTTCAGTGGCCTCTCTCACATTGTCTTTTTACCTGCCAGAGAGCACTTAGGTTTGTAGTCTAACTGCACCCACAAAACCTCACTAGTGCTTTCATTTTTAAAGAACAAGGACTCTGTGGGTGTCCTGACAAAAGATAAGTCACAGGTACTATCAAATCCACCACCCAGCCATTAGACTCTATGGTCTCTGCACTTTGTGCTCCCTGGCCTGCCAAACATTACTGTCACATGTCTCAGTCCCCAAAGCATTCCTCTGCAAATCAAAAATGAAAAAGGTTTGCCAGTTTCATAATGAAAATGGTTTAAAATGATGTTAGATGTTAGGACTAGGATGTGATCAGAAGAAATTGTAGAAGTAAGATGTTGTTGCCAGTAAGTGCAAGTTGTCGTGCTAAGTGTTGGATGACTCATTTTGAGTTGTATTTGTTTCAATATAGATGGTTTTGCAAGAGGCAGAAACGTCAAGCGAGGAGAAATGACAAAAACATGTTCTGCAACTGTTGTCACGACATATGCAGCAACGATGTCCTGAGTGATGTTTTTCTCAATGTGTTTGTGTAAATTGAGCAATAAAAATATGCAGTGTGATATAATTTCAAAGGAAAATAATTACATTTAATATAGGTGTTATTCAGTAGCAGCCAGTAGTGTCAGATACAAACTTGTAGAGGAATCCTATTACTCAAATCAAATGAGTTGAATGTTTTGATCATTTTGCTGCATATTTGAAACTAACTTTACCACCTAACTTCTACCAACTTACTGAAAGACTAACTTGACATGTCCTTTGTCAAAAAAAAGAAGTTCCTGCTTAGTCATGTGACTTCCTCCCACACTGCGCTTCACAGCGAGGAGAGAAACAAAGGCTTCTGTTCACACTGGGCTGTCAGTCTTGTATCGGCACACATCTGATCTGATCCGGAGTCAGAGGAAGGACTGGATTTCCACTTTGACCCCCCGGCAGTCTCCTAGGCCGTACGCGCACTCAACACCGTCCAGAAGATGTTGCGGCGAAAGCCCTCCAATGCCTCCGAGAAGGAGCAGGTGGCGGGCCAAAAAAAGAAGGTATGTGTGTGTGTGTGTGTCTGTCTGTCTGTCTGTCTCTGTGTGCAGGCTATAACTGTGTTGCCTGATTGACATAGTGTTTTGCCATGGGATGTGTTTATGAAGGGTACAATCCCACTGTAAGAGTGAAGGCCATTCCTGCTCTGAGTTAAATAACATGTTAATGTGTATGAGTGTGTGATCTGGATGAAGTTGGCAGAACACTACAGATGGGCTATTGGTGTGTTAACCGTTAAGAATGATTTTTTTCAGCATGCATAAGATGATTTTGTCCCTCAGTTTACTGTTGCTATAACAAAAACAGGTATCAGAGAAACAAGATGTACTCCAGGAGTCACATATTTACACTGCAGGACTAACTCTGCTCTGATGCTTAGTGAGAGGAGTAATATAAACCGGCACTCTGCTCATCTGCCAGAACAACAGGATGTGTGAGGTTGAGTAGACCACAGCTCTTTTAGGCTGGCATATGTTTCACTCTACAGAACAGCATGCATATGACATACTTAAGGCTTAAACATTTCCTGACTTTTATCTTCCCTTAACAACCATAGATTATTTATTTATTTTTTAAAATGTCTTGTTTGAGTCATTTGGTAGCAACAGTAGTGAGTCTGGATTAGATGGAAACTTATCCATGGATGGCTGATTTGGTAGATAATAGACGAGCACTGTTTCCTGTGTAAATGAGTAGTCTGGCCTTGACGCACAACCGCTAGCTGACAAAACCTGCACCCTTGCAACACCAATTAGGAGGCCAGGGGACACAACCTTTACACCTGCCGTTTGACTCAAACCGAGGTTTCTTCACAGGCTGTCGTGAGCTGGTACCAGTGGTTCCACCTCCTCCTACACAGCTCACCACTGACCTTCTTTTCAATTGGATACTTGTCTTTTGTGTCTTAACCAGATGTTGTAACAAGTCTTCTAGAGTTGACTTAGACTGAGGAATAAGTTGGCTAATGACATGATCCAAGCTATACCGTAATTTCCCAACTATTAGCCGAGGTTTATACATTGATTTTGCAAAATTTCTTCAGCTAAGAGGTTAATACACGGCGGGAGTTAATATGGTATTAATATGTTGTTGTTTTTTTTTACTTGCATAAAACACTGTCCTGTGGTTTATACACAATGCAGCTAAAACATAGGAAATTACTGTAATAGCAAATGAAATGGTGGATGTTTTGTGGAAGGGATGAGGAAACAGCAGAGACATGTAAGTGCATCTAGTTGAGGTTAGAAATAATAATTGAGGAAGATGATCTAATTTCTCTGTAACTCTGAATAGTGGTGCAATGTTCAGCTCAATCCAAATCTCATCACAGGGGTGTTACCAGTTGCAGTTTGAGAAGCCCCGCCATAGCACGGTTTCCTTGGTGACGATGGATCATTGACTGTAATAACAGACACTGGATATTTGTAGAGCCAGAATGTTCCAGTAGGCCTAAAAAAAAAAAGACCAATATTATTCACACTGACTGTGATGGCAATGACAATATTTTCATGGTGGACCAAAATCTCTTTTTGAAAATACACTTGTACTGATACAGGTTGAAGTGATGCTGCTAACACAAACACATGTCTCCCCATATTTAAGTTTGTTTAAGTGTGTTTGCTGCTGTTGCATTCAAGTAATGTGACATGTGAGTCATACATATGTTTGGTTAACGTTGTGACAATAAGGCTTTAGCATGACCATGATAGTACTACACACACTAAGTTGGTCAGATATACCAGATAGATTATTTACATCCCCTCAGATAGTATTTGTGCTGTGCTGTATTTTTCTCTAGTTAAACCACATGAGCAGCTAAGATCAGCTTAGAGCAGCTAGATTTGATTCATGGAAATCTATGTCAGTTTTCTGATGAAAAAGTGATGAAACTTTGTGTGAAGGGCGCTTCCTGCATCCTGCCAACAGATCTAGTTTACAGTTTCGGCTGCGCATCAGCACCGTTGATGTGCTTTCCTCTGTGTTACTTACTGTAGCCTGAATTGCTGACATCTCGTCCCACCAACATGAAACATAATGAAAGCACCTTACTTGCTTATATTTCATGCAAGCCCTCAAATCACTTTATGTAATCAACTGGTTGAGGTCTAGACAGACGAGCTTTATGCCGGTGGCTTCTGCACGGCAGTTGGCGCTGAGTCTCCTGTTTCCTGTTAGAAGAGTGAGGAGCGACGATAAAAGAAAAAAAAAGAGAGTAACTGACAGAAAGTAATGCGACACTTCAGCACTTAGAGGTCACACTCCAATCACCACCATGGGTTGAGTTGTGGGGTTCTGGAGTTGGTCCATTGTGTAGTATCATAGACAGCTGCCATAGTACTGTTCTCTGAGACTCCACCAAGCACTCAGCAACAGCATTGCTTCAGTTTGTTTGTTGTGTGTCAGATGTTTGTTGTGTTGTTTGTTTGCATGTCTGTGTGTTGAGACTCGGACCATTACTTTACCACAGTAGGGTTTTAATGGTTTCTTGTCAGTTGAGTCACCCCCACACTCTGACACAATAAATTGCAGTGCTACTTCTGCTGGTGCGTCACTGCTGCCTTACTCATAAGCCTTTTGGGAAGCAGCAAGTTATCACTGCATCCTGTACATGGCTCTCTCTCTCTCTCTCTCTCTGTCTCTCTCTCTCTCTCTCTCTCACTCTCTCTCTCTCTCTGTCTGTCTCTCTCTGCAAATGTGTGTCATTATGGACAGTAAATATTGATCAGCGTATGCACTCAAAGTCCAATGGAAGCATTTAATGGCTAGCATTACAAGCATCTAGTGATATTGTTTTATCTAATACAGCGTGATGGACATTGATGCTTGCTGTGTAAAGATAAAGGATGCTGTGCACACAGCTGAATATCAGTATATGATCATGTCTATCTTATGTTTATCTTAGGTTTCGGCCTACGCCTGAGCAGGGTCCTTATCTAACTCTCGTTCTGTTCATGAAGAGGGTTTTTTTTTAATCTGTTTCTGTTTTGATGGGCTGCAAATAGTAATGGTTAATGAACCTTGAAGCAGTAAACATTTTCTTTCTGCAACTAAAAGGAAAACTGATTTCTGTGATTAAAAACAAAGGGATGTCCAAAATCACACAAAGTATGATTGTCCTCCTATGCCTATTTAACAGATGGGATTTGTCATAGATAATTGTAATCAATGTAGCATTATAAATATTGACATTCCTTGCTGTTTTGGTCAGTGCACACGGTAATCACCACTTACACTGATTGCCCAATCTGCTCAGCCTGCTATCTAATTGCCCTCCTCCTCTCTCTCTCCTCTCTGCATGTCTTCTTTGTCTTCTCTCATACAGCTGACCCTGCAAAGGTCCAGCAGCTTCAAAGACTTCATGAAGCCCAAGCCATCCTCACCTGTGGTGGCAGACCCAGAATCCATCCTGGATGAGACCGTAAGTGTCCTACCAAACCAGCTGCAATGACCCACACCATAACACTACACAACCATACGTGACAATATGTCCTATGATGAGTATTTCTGGGTTAGAGTTAGGGTCGTCCCTCATCTTGACAGTGGCATGGGGGGGACTTGACACTGAAAAACAAGATAAGCGACGACAAACAGACATATGGAGTGGAGCGAGTTCAGTCTAGTGTAATAAAGTGATTACTGATTGCTCTTTCTGAATTAGGGCTGTTTACCTGTGCAGACATTGTCATAATAAGACACACTAAATGTCAGGCAGAACATAAATATACATATAGGAACTGCTCTGTGCTTCCTAAAAGTGCACAAAAATGGAAGTACTAGCAATGAGCCATAACAAAACTCAAACAGTGTACAGAAAACCTTTCCCCTCGTAAGTAAAACAAACAACACATGAGAAAACTATTGAAACAACCTTTAACTGAGTTTGATAAGAAAGACCTTATATGCTGCTTGCACTGGTCTATACAATATCATGTATTGAGCAATAAGATCAACTCCTGCAACACTATAGGGGTTAGTGTGTTTCCCGTTATGAGCTATCTAGTCCAGAGAAACTGCAGAGTTCAGTTGAGATGACAGTCTTTTCATTTAGTGTGTCAGAGTGCAGCAGTCACTAAATAGCCTCCATCACACTGAACCATTTGTTCCACATTAATCAGGCAAGGCACATGCCATCATTTAAGATTATCATGTGGACAACACCATAAATAACTCCATCTACGTCTGTACATTTGGCCTGAATACACTGTCACACTTTATCAACGCAGAAGTGGCTAAGAAATGTGTCTTCTCTCTGTTTGCTGTGGTTTCTCACGTGAGCTTCCACTGAATGCCCTGGGCCCACCTCTCATCTCTCACAGTGCCTGTCAGCCTTGCAGCCTGAGGCCGAGGGGCTCTGGTGACTCACTGTGTGGTGACTATAGCCTATGGTGGTGGTGTCTACCAATACTGTTATGCAAGAAGATGAAGGTCATTGCAAACCGAAGCTTCAGTCAGCAGATCAGAACATCTTGTGCGCTGCACCTTTTAGTGGGGATATCCCTCTCAGTATGTCTGTCAGGCTTGAGAAGGTGGATGAGACCGCATGCATGTGTGTGTGGAAAAGGCCCGATCAGAGATTAAGGGAGATGCAGAGGTGCGACCTTATGAGTCGATCGTGAAGCTGAACACATTTGCAGAAATGTCTTTTGTTTAACAGGAAGTCTGAGCTATTTCAAGTTAACACACCAGGCGGTTCAGTATTGTGGTGGCTGTGCGCTAGCTTTTAATCTGTATCATTTCCTGTGCCTATAGTAACATTTCTAATATGTCTATGGACTCTTTCAAGAGAGTTCCATTATCAGCATCATAGTTGGCCCCACAAGACTTCCATTTTAACATTCCATATGTTATCTTAATGCAGAGGAAGTAGATTGGGGCCCAAATAGAACGTTCAAGCATTGTTTTTGTTTTTATTGATGAAAGGGTCTATAATATATATTGGTTGATAGTGTCAGGAACAAAGATTGAATAGAAACTAGAAATGCTCTCTAATGTTCATTTTTTGGAATTCTGTATTGTGTATATTTATTACTGTTCATCATTGCACCTCATGCTTTTTGTCTATAACAAATACTTTTTAAAATGTCACCACTTGATTGAATGTCACCATATTTAGTATTCTCGCCTTTTCTGAACTGATTGAGTCATTTTCATATCCCAAGCATTTGCATGTCTCTGTTAGCCCCACTGATAAGCTTGACAAAGCAAACTGCTTGTCTGAATAAGCCAGAAGTAAAATCCCATAATAATAATTGGTTCATGTTTTAAGGTCCTGTGTTAACAACGTTTCCACATGGAATTTGAAGTCTTACAGCTTAATCAGCAGTGGCCCTGACACAGAACACCGTCTTAAGACTTCATATGATGTTCTGTGCAGTGTTAGACTGAAAGTTACACCTTTTGTCATTATTTCATCACCACTGTCAGTGTGTGTGTGTGTGTGTGTGTGTGTGTGTGTGTGTGTGTGTGTAAAACCTGCAAACCTATTTCCTATCCTGTTTGTGCATGCAGTTCAGGGAGTTCACTTTGAACATTTCTGCTCATTTCCTTCATAATAAACAATAAGATAAGCTGATTTCACTACAGCTGACCTGAACATGAAAATTCTAATAGAACCCAAGAATCTAACTTCTCTCAACTAAAAATATATCCTACTGATGTATGACCGCTGTCATTGTCATCTTGCAGGCTGAGGGGCCAGGCCATGAAGACACTGGAAAAAACAAACCAGGGAAGTGGAGGAAAATCATCACCCGTACCATGACTCGCAAAACATCCAAGATGGTCCAGAAGGCTCTGGCAGAGGAAGGAGTGAGTGTCGGACACCAGTTGGTCACATGCTGTTGTTTGGTCGCTTGAAATGTTTGAACAGATAGTTGATCTGTTGTGAATTGTGGTAATGGACCAAACATTCATTCACTGATCCATGAGTCTCCATTTTTGTCACTTTTAAACAATAACAGATAACTGCATTGCAAAATAAATAACCAAGAGGCGGAGAGCTGTGCTTTCAAAAAGATTGACAAGTGTGCCCCCTTGTGGCCATATTAGACATTGCTGGTGTGTTCACTAGAGGCGGTGACCCTCCTTTTGTCTATGAAACTACAGAGATATTTTCCCACTGACCATTTCATTTGGTATCATTTTGCTGACCTTCTTGGTTACGAACAAGGGTGACTGACTGAGGTGTTTTGTGATGTTCTGCACAGATAGACAGTGGGGAGGACGGACCTGTGTCCCCGGCGTCCAGTGACTTCACTCCCGATCTGACTCCAGGACAACGAACTTCCGTCTGCTCCAATGGCTCTGGGGACACGCTGCCCAGTCCGGTCTCTCGACAGCTCTCAGGATGTATGCAAAGCCCTTCTCTAAACACACACACACACACGCACACACACACACACACACACACACACACACACACACACACACACACACACACACACACACACACACACACACACACAAATCAGATCTTGAATGCTGTGATGAGTGACATGCTCATATGCTGGGATTCACACTGACCATATGAGCTGGTGTGTCTTTCAGGTGGGGACAGACAGAGTCTGGACAGTGGCTACAGCCAGCGAGACAGCATGAAACTGGACGACAGCACGCCGGCCCCATACAGCGGGCCCTTCTGTGGCAGAGCGAAGGTGCACACCGACTTCACCCCCAGCCCCTACGATTTTGAGTCCCTGAAACTACAGGTGAGACCAGCTGACTTCAGACCAGCTCAGATCAGCCCATCTTTCTTTGGTTACTTCAGTGCAAGAAACATAAAGGGAAAGTCATGCAGGGAATAACATCATCAGAGGTTGTGTCCCCTCCCTTTCTGTTTCTGCTGGTTATGATCATTAAAAGCCTCTGGCTTCAGTTCATTGGGGGGAGCACACTTGGCATGGCACAGACTTGAGACTTAGATATGCTAGCTCACCCTCAGTGGAGCCCTAGATATGCTAGCTCACCCTCAGCGGAGCCCTAGATATGCTAACTCAACCTCAGCGGAGTTCAAGTCACAGGTTGATGATTGAAGTAAATATGGTCCTGGCCACTCCTGAATACTGCTACCTACAGAAGCACACAGTAACTGTGTTGAATGTTGCCTACAGGAAAAAGAAACCTCCACTTTTTGTTCACTTCCAATGTAGGTCTGCATGGACAAATATCTGAATTCGGACTGTATGGAGAAACATCTATTTTATGTAATTTGGCATTATCTGATTTGATTGACTGTACAGTCAGATGTACTGAATGCTGAATATATATCTGCACCCTTTTCCCCTCCACAGAAAGGTGACATCATTCAGATCATTGACAAGCCTCCTGTTGGCACTTGGACCGGCAAACTTAACAACAAAGTAGGCTCCTTCAAGTTCATCTACGTCACCATCATGCCCGAGGAGATCGCACCGGCCAAGAGGAAGCGGTTCTCCAGCCAGGACCGCCGCAACAAACCCAAACCCAAAACCCTGGAGGAAGTCCTGGACAAAATCGGCCTAACCGTAAGACCCACTTCTGTAAACTCCTGTTTGCATGCAATCTTGTTTCCCCCAACACAAACACATGGGAAATGTGGGCAAAGAAATTCACAGCATAGAAGTACATGCTCAAAACATGCCACTCTGATCTTCTCAGAAAATACATAGCCATAGCAAAACAATGCATCTGTCTAGGGCTGAGGTCTTAGAATGACAGGCTCAACCAATCTCCAGTCTCTCCAACTCATTGTGTTGTGTGCAGGACCTGGGCTCCCTGCTGTCCATGCAGGGCTTCCAGTCTCTGGAGGACTTCGGCAGCCTGAAGGAGTCCCACCTGAATGAGCTGAACATCACTGACCCCGAGTACCGCACCAGGATACTGACCGCCGTGGAGCTGCTGCACGAATGTGAGCTCCAAACTCTTTAATAATAATAATAATAATAATAATAATAATAATAATAAATAGTTAGAAAATAAATAATGATACAACTACTACTTATCATGCTATTACTATTATTGTTCCAGTATGCCTACATCATTTTAACCCTTATAATCCTAACAGTCCATTAAATGTAAGTCCATACCATGTGCTTATGGTGACTCTGTTTTCTTTGTCAGATGAGGGTGAGTCTGATGTGGAGGAAGAGGAAAAGACAGAGGAGAAGCCTGAGGTTCCACGGGACTCTGGGTGTTTCGAGAGCACAGAGAACCTGGAGAATGGACGTGAAGAGCCGGAGACGGAACCGCAGGCTGAATCGACTCCAGATGTGGAGGAGCAGGAGAACAAGCTCAAGGACGTGCAGGAACAACTGCAGGACCTGGCCCTGGACCAGGGTTCCTGAAAAGCAGAACCTTTACAACAGGAGAATCTTTAGAACCTACTACTAGAACCCCTGTGAATTTCCGGCAATTTCTTCTGAAGGAAAAAGGCATTGCTCGTCATGTAGAAGCACATGTCAGAGTTCAACCTGTGCCGAGGTGATATTCCCATGAACAATGAAAACTGAGATTTCTACGCATACTTTGGTCTAAGTACATTTGCAAGTTTTATGCAAAGCTTTGGTACTTTGAGCACTTGTGTATTTGAGTAAACATGAAAGTATAATGTGTATGAATTGTGTCATTTCTGAAGGATACGGCTGTAGATGCTTTACTTTTAACTGTTAAACTGTGCATTTCTTTGTCTGTCTGATATACATGTACTGTACTGTACTATATATGTACTGTATGCCCATTATTTTAGGTACCCTCTCTTCATCCATTTTAAAATTGTGTGTCTGTGCTGGATACTGTATGTCTGTAACTGTGCTATTGTTTTTGCTATTGTTTTATTTGTTGTTGTTTTTTGGTGTTGTTTTATTGAAAATATAGGAACTTATTTCCTATAAGAGTTCCTTAAGAGTTTTGAGTTGAGTAAGTTGTTGAGTAAGTTGAATTAAGTTGTTGAGAAAGTTGTTTGACTTTAGTGTACATTTTACATTGCTTAAAATGGACTGTTTGACATTGAATGAGTATTACACCTGTTTTGTACCGTTCTCTGCTTTTCATGCTATAAAGTGTAGCACTCTGTACAAAGCTGAATATCAACTTCAATTGTTGACTGCAAGGTGTTTGTAGTGCATTGTGGGTGTAATTTAGTTTTTCTAATGGATGTAAGTCTAGTTTCAGAGGTTGGGAGAAATAATGATTGTAACTAACTGGATTTTCTTTACACCTTTCCTCTTGTGGCTGGAATAATATCTTTGAATAAAACATACAAAAATCTCCGAGATCAACTACGAGCATTTTATACACACTTCTGAAAAGCCTGTGAAAACTCAGTAAACTCGGAGTAATAAGACAATATATAATTTAATGAACATACACACCAATGTATCCATCATGTAAAAAGAAGTGAAGGATATATGGGAATTTACATAAATCACAGTGATAATACAAAGTAAAGTGAACATAAACAGAATCCATTTGTGATACATTTGTAATGTATTTATATATACTGTATAATGTACCGTATAGATTGAGACCAGGCTGTTTAAAAACCTTACATCTGGTCTGTATTAGGTATTAACATCAAACACGCATAAACTCCATACATGTACGCACCACTCCAGGTGAAAATCAGAATTTCCTGAAAGCTAACACTAACAGACAGTACAGACAGTACTGACACAACTTCCTTTTCCATGTCGATTTTATCTCAACTCTCTTCACTTGATTTTTAAAGGGTCCCTCAGAATAGCAATAAAACACCAATGAAAGTCCACGATTTCACTCACTTCTGTTAATACCCAAGCAAACAGCCATACAATGCCTTTAGTCAATATGCACACAGGTTAGATGTTGACTTTAAACATTACTCATATTTGTGCAGAGTGGAGTCAGGCAGACGACAGGTTGTATTTGGTCTGTACTGATCAAATAAATAAAATAAAAAAATGTTACGAAACACTTCACTTTTCTTCTGGATTTTACCCATTTTTTGGTTTGACTCATCTCAGTACAAAAACCAGAGTGCATGCTTTCACCCATGTTGTTCATGTAAATCCTGATTTAGACAAAAAAAGATTAGTCAAGATTAAGAGTCATCAACCATGATTCAGCCACACTTACATCTAATTCTTCAATTCCATTTCCTGCATGCAGACAGGTTAAGCAGAACACACACCTGTCGCTTCTTGATAAATGAGGTTAAACTGAGGTCTGATAATCAAATCAAAATCTAAATCTACAGTTTACCACTGTTCACTATCAAATATTTTACTATCAGATATTTTACTAAATGTGTTTTTGTTTTACTGTGAAGGCCAGGATTGTAGCTACAGTGATGAAAACACAGAGAGAAAAACTGCAGCAAAAGAGAAGCAATGTTGTTTGTTGCTAAATGTAACCATAAACCGACTATCCTCCTCTAGTGAGATATCAAGAGCATGTTATCATCCAGGGAAATAATTCTGAGCTCAGGCTTTAAAATATTTCAACAACTTAGACATTAATGATCCTCTGGATGTCATAACTTAGGGAAACTGGGGGTAAGAGTATGAAGTGCATTATGCCCATTATCACAGTATACAGTCTTCACTCTCTACACGCCTTCACAGAACACCACAGTCTGACATCATACCAAATATACCAGAGCTGGAACACACATCAGCAAGGCAAATTCTGGAAGCATTCAGTGAATGGCCAACCTCCTAATGAAAGATCTATTCTTGGGATCAACATAAACATACAGGGAGATAAATAAATATTTCTTCTTCAGACGGCTGGGGAGTGTGAGAAACCCCTCTGCCATCAATCCAACCACTCAGCTGTCAAACCCAACCACCATGCCACCGAGCTGGCAACCAATCAGGGCCAGGTAGTGACACTTGTGCTCCACGCGTGGTGCCACTGGCCCTCCCCTCTAATGGTGGCATGGGTTGGCCCTGCCCTCTAATAGTGGCATGGGTTGGCCCTCCCCTCTAATGGTGGCATGGGTTGACAGATGTTGAATGCAGCAACACCTACAGTCTGAACTCACCCAGACAACACTCAAGCATAATAATACTGGTTCAGCGCTTGCTTTCACAGCTCATTTACTTTACCCATAAAAAAACACACAGAGAGAAAAAGAGAAAGAGAGAGAAACGAGAAAGAGAGAGAGAGAAGGCGAGAGAGACAAAGAGAGAGAGAGAGTAGCATGCTATCCGTTTCTTGACACAAGCAAGAAATAAAGAAACTAAAGGCTACACAATATGTCCTCACTATCTCATTCTTTCTCATACTGTACCACATATCTAAAGAATGTAAAAGAATACTTTTTCTTCTGGGCGCTAGAAAAAGATAAAGTACACATCGTAACAAAGCCAGATGGCGGCCACTAATGGGGACAAGTAGACACAACTGCTCTAGTCACACTATACCATAACAGCCTTCACTCTTTGCAGACTAACACTGCTCCAACATCTTGCACATCAAAACATCTCTTTCAATAATGGAATGCAGTTTCTCTATCATGCCTCTGGGTTGCCTTAGCAACCAAATTCAGCCACCACCCCCCCCCACCCCTTCCCACTCCACACTACCCCCAACACATCCACTGCTGCAGTGAACTCTCTCATTCCTGTCTCTTTCTCCACTTAGTGTGAAATGAACAGAGAACAGATGGGTGGAATGGATGGAAGAGTGGGGCGGGGTGGGGTGGGGTCTCTCATGTCTCAGGGCTAGATAATGAGAGTGCCGCACACATCTTCAGAGGCTGGTGCAGCGCGGCACTCGAGTGAGCATACTTTCATCCACCGAGTGGGAGAGAACCCCGCTGCTCAGTGGCGAGAGAGAGGAGAGAGAGAGAGAGAGAGAGAGAGAGAGAGAGAGAGAGAGAGGAGAATGACAGGAGGAAAATATGAATGGCAAAAAGAAGAGGTGAGTGAGGCTTCATGGGAAGCGGTCTGGTATGTCAAGAATGAAAATGGCTCCCCTTGGAGGCCTTGAAAAACAGTCAAGCATGCACAGATAAGGACAAAGTTACCTATCTGTCATTCCTCCCCCCTCCTCCTTCTCCTCCTCCTCCAAAAATGAAGTGAATATGCACGCAGAGACATACAAATGCTTTTTGACCAGGCTAAAAAAACACTATTTTCATAACGAAATAACCCAGAGGAGTTTCAAACACATGTGCACTTCCACACAGCATATGCAATTATATACATTTACACAATGGCTTTGCATTTTCACTTCTCATGTCTGTGCATTTCGATGTCTCCATGGTACTAGTAAAAAAAAACAGTTAGAGTATTCCTTCCCTAATCTGCACACTGTACAAGTAGACGTAGTACCACGCATGTGAGACCTGGGAGAGTTGGTTTGCAGATGGCCTGGATAGATGATAGTGCAGCTTGTAGATAAGGCACTGTTACTAGTAGTCGATCAACAGCAGTCCTGGTGTGTCCTCAACAGGACACAAGGGCAAGGAAGGACACAGCGTCTAATGTTATGTATAAAGAAGGAATCGGAGGACTTCTGACTCAAAACTCCCAGAGAAGCCAATGGTTTGCTCTCAGGAGAAGGGACCTTCAGTGCAAACACTACTGAATGGATCTGGATTGTGGCCTAAAGTCCTTTACTCTCCCTTTGCTCACCATTCACCAATCCTTCTTCATAGATTCCTAGATGGCATTGTACATGCTTTATTATGTCCTAAAGCTCATATCAACATCAAATTCCCCTTTGACTGCTTCCATTTTTAAGTTTTGAGTATAGAGTGGAAAGACCAGTAGTTTGGCAGCATTATTTAAACATCAAAGACCTCTTCATGGTTACACATTAATATGATCTCTATGTGCAATCTACCCCATTGCCACTCCAAATCTATGAGTAACTTTAAAGTTTGCAGTTTAGAGACATCTATATATATTCGACAGCTGTGTTGGCCCACTGTCTCAACCAAAAAGCTCTAGTGCCTATCTGTAGGTATTGCATAGGGACATTTGGGTACTGTAAGCAGAAGCCGAGGGCTGATTCTGAAGCATGTTTTGATGTGTATGCACATGTCCACCAGGGGGAGCACTGTCTATTACAATTGCGCTGGATACAATTGCAGAGGGCAGATATTCACATTTGAAGAACAATCAGTTGATTTGATTTGAAAAAAGGGGATTAAGGGAACATCAACTGATGGCAATCTCAAGCCGTACAAAATAACAAAAGAAAAACAGACACACAGCCAGCAGCTAGCAATCAGCTCAATGGAGAACGATCAGCCATTTCAAAGTGAGTTCACCAACACCCCATCATTCGCTTGTTTGTATAACTGTTTTTTTTGTTTTCATGCAATGTTCAAAAGGAAAGACAGTAGTTCTGTTGCCGCGGTGCAGGCTATACTCTGCTGATCCTAGAACAGTTGGCTGGATCCACACTCTAAAAGGTTTTCGTCCACGCCCAGTGTGTAGCATGGAGGATGTCTCTGGAAGCCTCTCAACCAATAACAAACATAAACACACTCTCTGAGTCCAGGTCCAAGGTTGAGGTTTAGACCAGGTAGATTTCAGCTTGGGTTTAGGCTTGAAACGCCCAGTGCATTTTGAAAGTGGAGCAGAAACTCAGAGCTGAGTCTCCGAGTAACCTTCTTCTACAACTTCTGGCTCAATTCCTTGGAGCCGTCGGGGAATCGGACATCAGTGGGGGACTTGGAGGGCACGTCCGCTGGGGAGGCTGCTTTCTCCTCTTCAGGGGGGGAGTGGCTCTTCTCCGGCAGCGCTGCAATGCTGGGCTTCGCATCGTCTGGAGTGTGCTCATTGGGAATCAGTGGCGCTGTGGTTTTCTGGAGAAATAAAACATTTATGGTTATGGTTATAGCATTTTGCAATTTTTTTAATTTTATAATTACAAAAAACACAAAGCGAGTGTTCTAACTTTGACTAAGGAGTCAAAGTCACAGAGCATCATAAATGTGTTGATGTGAACCCCTCAGCCAAAACTGATAATACTATTTTGAGATGCACAACTAATTGCAGGATATTCTACATTTGCTTTGCTTGCCATGGCTTCTATGTTGGTCCCATCGCCTGATGTCAGCTTTAAGAGGTCCTCAAAAATATGGATGAAGTGATCCATACCATCAGACCTTTAGCCTACAGTACTGTACAGGAATGACACCACTAACTCTTCCCTTAATCGTCTGTATGAGATAAGGCAACCAAGTGAAAATGACAACACTTGTCTTGTCTGGAATAAAAGAAAAAGGAAAAAGGGGGAAAAAAACAAAAGGTCACCAGAAGGCATTATGTTCTGAAAACTATATTACTATAAACAACCCTAATTTGGGTTGGGAAACATTTCAACATGACTGTTAAAATGCTAAAGGACTCCACAATGTCCAGCCAAATGCATTTGCACATAATCAAGAAAAGAGCAACTAATGAATGAATCTGTTGTCTATTGCTTGACCACTGGTCATCCCTTTCTTCTTCTTCTCCTCTCCTCTCTCTCTGTTTGTTCTCTGCCCACCCGCTTCCTCCTGTAATTGATTTTGGTCCTTTCATTTTTGGAGCACGCTCACTGTACTACATCCGCTTGCTCTGGCAGCATGCAGTGGCTTGTGTGCCAGACACACAGACGGTCTTGCTTTGTGAACAGTGAGAGAGATAGGGAGAGATCATAAGTGTATGTTTATTTGTAGGTGTCTCTGTATGTGTGTGTGTCTGTGTATGTCTGTGTGTGTGTGCGTCTGTGTGTGTGTATAAGTGCATGTGTGTGCGTGTGTGTGCGTGTGTGTGTGTGTGTGTGCGTCTGTGTGTGTGTATAAGTGCATGTGTGTGCGTGTGTGTGCGCGTGTGTGTGTGTGTGTGTGCATCAATGTGTCCGTGTGTGTGTGTGTGTGTGTGTGTGTGTGTGTGTGTGTGTGTCAGTTGGCTCACTGTGGTCTGTGGCACAGGGTTGCTCCCCTTGTTGACAGCAGTGGAGGCGGCAGGAGCATCAGATTTGGCCAGAGCTGCCGCGTCGTCCAGCACCACCCCTCTCCTGTCCAGCACACTACACACACACCGCAGAAACCACCACGCCACATGAGCTACTGGTCTGACATGCACTCAATACCCACAGCAAAGCAGTAGAGCGGAGTATGAACACAGAGAGAGAGAGAGAGAGAGAGAGAGAGAGAGAGAGAGAGAGAGAGAGAGAGAGAGAGAGAGAGAGAGAGAGAGAGAGAGGGAGAGAGAGAGAAAGAGGGAGAGAGAGGGAGGGAGAGGGAGAGAGATAGAGAGAGAGAGGGAGAGAGAGAAAGAGGGAGAGAGGGAGAGAGAGGGAGAGGGAGAGAGAGAGGGAGAGAGGAGGAGGTGGAGGAGGAGTAGAACAAGGAAAAACAAGACTAGAAATGTCAAAAATGTAGGATAAGGTAGGATGTGAAATGCACACTGCATACATACCTGGGATAGGGCGGGCCACACAGGACCTCACAACAGTTCTTAATGATGTTCTTGTGACTGTAAGGGTTCTGCACCCGGTTCTTCCCCGACCACGAGCCTTTGATCTGCGGAAAGTCAAAAGCAGCCTTGTGTTACTGAGCCCCAAAAAGTAGGACAGAGATGAAATCCACCCTGGATTCTGGCAGCTTTATCCTGAGCCCAACAGCTGTTTAGCTGTTTCCTTGTTCTCTCTCTCTCTCTCTCTCTCTCTCCATCTTTATTGCTCTCTTTTCCTCTCTCTTTAATTCTCTTTCCATCTCCGCTTGGTTGCTTTCACTTTCACCAAACGACTCCAACTGCTGCGGAAAGACCTCTCCTGCACTTACACTATAACTTACCTAAAAGCACCATTTCTTTCTCAGCCTGTGTTCCTGCAGTGTAGCACTTTACCTACAAAAAGACACGGTGAGGAATTGAAGACACCTTTTCTCCCCTCAAGATCACACGCATATAGCATGGACTGGTCAAGGTTGTCCTCATCAGAGCTCTATCCCTCAGTGTAACGCCTGAATCCGCAGATGGATGTTTAAATAAAGACAGACTCCAATCTGCATACCAAAACACACACTCGGACCAGATATTTTGGAATTAAGTGCTGTCATACACCAACATAAGGGATTTATTTCTTGGATGTAACAAATTCTTGAAGGCACGATGGAAAACAATATTAAAATGGGAATCAGATGGAAGATTAGGAGACATTTTAAGCAAATCCTCATCATCAACTTAGAGTTTCTTCAGCTGCATGAGGGGCTTAATAGAAGCATACAGACACTGATGGAATAAGATGGCCAATTCTGGGGCTTCTTCATGTGTCGCTGCACTCCAGCAGCCTCAATACTAAAAGAGCAGTTTTATTTCAATGCAGAAACCTTTTCAATGCAGCACCTGAACCAGCCACAGCAGTATGCAAAACCTAATGGAAATACCCTCTCCATAACCTCTGTCATTTCATATCACACCACTATGTCTGAAAAGGGGCAAGTGTGTGTCATTGTGTGCGTTTGTGTGTGTTTGTGTGTGCGTCGTTGTGTGCGTTTGTGTGTATGTGTCTGTGTGTCAGTGTGTGTCTTTGTCTGTCTGTAAGTGTGCCTGTCTGTCTGTGTGTGTGTGTGTGTGTGTGTGTGTGTGTGTGTGTGTGTGTGCGTGCGTGCACTGGGCAGCTGAGCCAGCCCTAAAGGGTATTGATATGTCTAAAAACAGCATGACGGGGCGAGACCTGGCTAAGCCACTCTGGCTGCGTGCCCCTCGGCCTCACGCTGTGACCTGGTGACCATCCATCCCTGACCTGCGGACAGGACAGCCACCAGTCCACACACACAAAACCTGTCCGGCACAGCAACGTTCATAAATAAGTCATTAAGCCCCCATTAATGTACTGCATCCCTTTACTGATTACTGGCTAATTTTTATCTCACCGGTCATCGTGCGGTCAAATTGAACCCTCGGAGAAATGTAAGGGAGGGAGGGAGGCAATCGTGCCGCTGTGTGGAGTTGTCATCACCCCGTCATTACTCATTAAACCTCTCACACTGGACTGCACACATGCCACAGTAACTGTGCAATGTTGTCTTTTGTGAGTCAAGTCTGTAGATTTGAGATACAGACAGAAGCTGGCCTTGAGCACCCACTGTAACAGACCACACAGAGCTAAGGGGATTGAGAAGGGGAGAGATAGAGAGATAGATAGATAGATAGATATAGAGATATAAATAGAGAGAGAGAAAGGAGGAGGAGAGAGAAGCCTGGTTAGCAGTATGAACACTTACGTCTTCGTTGGTGGTCTGGTTGAGGGAGATCAGGTATGTGTGGAAGCCGGTCAGCCCCACCACGGACCAGAGGGTGAAGAAGCACACCACCACCTCCAGCACAGTGACACAAGAGTCAAGGCAACAACAACAACAACAACAACAACCACCACAACAACAACAACAACAAGGTAGCACCCATTCAGCTTCAACCCATCACCCTGGACCGCCATTCAAGAATCCTGAACTAAGCTTATGGTAGTCATCTGTGACCAATGACATACTTCATGTCACCAGCATATATAGTGAAGACATTATGGATATGTTTGTCACTTTCACTGACTTGTTAGTTTGTTTAGTTTAGCTGTCACGTCAAAAGCTTAATACAAATTTTACATTTGACTATTGTGAACATATACTACTCATATAATCAAACAAGAGGTGTCTAAAATGGAGTTGTTCCCCCTCGTGCATGTTGCTTGAACTAGCAAGTCGTCATGAGTATACATGACCTATATACTGAATATTTATCTGTATATGAAGTTTTCTGCTAACTTCACAAACATTCCATAGTGTGTATGGCAAGGATTAAACTCTGCTCCTGATTAGTTTAGACTGGCCAGCTTAGCCTAATGCAAGAGACATTCTTGGAATTCTAAACAAACGAAAGTACGACTTCCTCCTCAGGCCACCTCTGTTAGTCAAACCAGCCTGTTGGCAAAACGAAATGTGTAATCAGATTAAAAAGTCTGTCAGAGCCAGTGTCAAACATTTTTAATTTCTCGGCTGGTTTGGCGTCCAGAGGGAGCGCTCTCCTGTCAGACGTGGTTTGAAAGGATATGTTCCAGGGGTCTCCTTCAGCGTGTTCACAAACCCGGAATCCACAGAGCCTGAAAGGGAGGGGGGGGGAGATGCCATTGGATATGCAGCACGACAAGCTAGAGTTTACATGGTTTAGAACAACAGAGCAGTACACAGGAACAGCCTCTGTCATGCACGAATTGGGCAGTGTCACGCACATGAACACAGACACACAGACACACACACACGCATGCAAGCCCACACACACGCACACACACACACACACACACACACGCACACGCACACGCACACGCACACGCACACGCACACGCACACGCACACGCACACGCACACGCACACCTATAAGGAAAAGCTTAAGAAAAAAAGGGGTTTGGAACTAATCAGTATTGGTCCATGAGCTCAATATACAGTGAGCCAGCTTTTCACTTACGTAGCACCACGTGGACGATGTCAAAGGCAAAGATGTAGATGGTGAGCAGGGAGAGGGAGAGCGTAAACAGGTAGAAGTAGCGGTAGTTCCTCTTCCCCACGCAGTTCCCCACCCAGGGGCAGTGGTGGTCAAAACGGTCTGGGGTGGGAGAGAGAGGGAGAGAGAGAGAGAGAGAAAGAGAGAGAGAGAGAGCAACGGACATGTTAGTGCAGGATCCAAACTATGCAACATTCCAACAGGAGCCTTCCACCAGGAACAGAGAACAGAACGTTCAGTCATTCATACCAGCTGAAACATTTGAACGCTGTGCAAAAATATGAAGGGAAAGCCTCAACAGACTTTCAAATCACTGTTTTTAAAAGAAAAACATGAAACCCAAAAAACAAGTCCATCTTTGAGTATAGTGCAACACTTAGATTGAGTTTCCAACATTTGTAGAGAGCCTGGGGGCTTGTGGGTATTGTAGTATCTCAGGGAAAGCCCTCCCTCGGCATCTCTGTCTGTGGCCGCCAGCTCTGAGCTCTGCCAGCAGACAGAGGGACACGGATGAAGGAGAGTTCAGTTCACCCACGCGGCTCGTCTAATGGAGGGAGCGATGAGCCGAGTGAGTGGACAGAAGCGACAGCCTGCGTCTGTGTTTGGGGACACTGGCTGGAGAGCGCCATATTCATCGCCGCACGTTTTTTTTCATCTGATGACAGACCGCGAACGGATCAGAGGACTCATGACAAAGCAGCCGAGTGTATCGTGCTGCGTCACATTGTGTGTGTGTGTCTGCCTGCATTTGCATCAGAGTGTGTGTGTGCCTGCGTGTGTGTGTGTATGTCAGTGTGTGTGTGTGTGTCAAAGACAGACTGCAGCAGGTGCACAGGACTCTGACAGACGGCTTTGTGTTGGCTGTGGCTGGGCAGAGAGGCTGATACTGAGACTCCTCTGTGCTCGCTAATCTCCTCAAACCACTCATGGTGTATGTGTGTGTATGTGTGTATGTGTGTATTTGTGTGTGTGAGTGTGTATGTGTGTGTGTTTGTGAGGGAAGTTCATGTGTGGTGTGTGGTGTGTGAGTGTGCGTATATGTGTGTGTCTGAGTGCAGTGCATGTCTGTGTGTGTGTGTGTGTGTGTGTGTGTGTGTGTGTGTGTGTGTAGTGCATGTGTGTGTGTGTGTGTGTGTGTGTGTGTGTGTGTGTAGGTGTGTGTGTCACCACTACGGTCATATTTGAGTCATCCCTGACTAAATTACTGTTATTACGGAGAAAGATCCAATTACATGGCTGTGTACATAGAAAGCAATATAATAACACTGGGCCAACCTTTAGCTGTAAAAACCTGTGGTAGACAACTACTTCACACAAGTAAACACTCTTGAGTCAACCACAAATTTAACTAAGGGATATTAGTTCAGATCTAACTAAGGGATATTATTTGAGATCTAACTAAGGGATATTAGTTCAGATCTAACTAAGGGATATTAGTTCAGATCTAACTAAGGGATATTATTTGAGATCTAACTAAGGGCTATTAGTTCAGATCTAACTAAGGGATATTAGTTCCCTGACGGGAACTCAATTCAGTTCTCTATATCTCTGATAGTGGAGAACTGCGCAAATTAGAACTGTGTATATAATAGCCTGTTTTAATTTCAAGTAACCTCTTTGAGGTGGAGTATTTGTGTGGCTAGGATATGTAAGTGTGGAAAAGAAAACACACACACACACACACACACACACACACACACACACACACACACACACACACACACACCACTAGCTCACTCACCCACGCAGTTGTCACAGATGCTGCAGTGGGAGGCTCTGGGTGGGCGAAAGATCTTGCAGGTGTAGCAGTACTTCAGCTTCACAATCTGGTTGTTGATCTGGACGTTTCTGATGCGCGGTGGGGGCCGCTGTCCCGCAGGCACGTTCCCATTGGCCGCCTCTGTGGAGCAGACAGGAGAGGAGAAGAGCATGATATCTGGATGCTTTGCTACTTACAGACAACACACATAAATTCATACTGTAAACCACAATGGCGGTGTCTCAACTAGTGTTATTCCATGTTTGACATTCCTGGGGGTGGGGAAGTTGGTCTGTATTACACAGTTCAGCATCTACTGAAATACACCAACCAAACCAAATTTACAACAAAAAATGTGTAAAGTTCACTTGGCAAGATATAACAACAGCACAAAAACAAAACACCACAATATGTGCATGTGTGTTTGTGTGTCAATGTGTGCCAATGTGTGTGTTTGTGTGAGTGTATGTGTTTGTGTGTGTGTGTACATGTGTGTTTGTGTGTGTGTGTACATGTGTGTTTGCGTGTGTGTGTGTGTGTACATGTGTGTTTGCGTGTGTGTGTGTGTGTGTGTGTGTGTGTGTGTGTGTGTTTGTGTGTTTGTGTGTGTGTACATGTGTTTTGCTGGCGTTGTCTCCTCATGTGCGGACAAGAGCAGCACATGGGGACTCTGGCGCTGTGATAAATGCTTGGTGGGGGACCTTGGGAACGTCAGCGCAGACGGCACACGACCACGGCATCCTGGCTGCTGCCTGCTTATTTACGATGATCTGTTATCACAGCGCAGCCTGCATGACGATTTACACTTTTATTTATGTCCTTATTTATGGCTCGAACGCCAAGGACTTCGCTTAATATGACTTCCTGTGTCCGGATATGTCGAGAAAATCAAACAAAGTTGGACAGTTCAGTATAATGCCTTCACGTCACTCAGGGAGGCCTTGGATGGCTATTAGTTGACTCTTAATGATGGTGTCTACAGGTGAAACAGGAGGACTAAGCCACAGTTGTTGATTTAAAGTCTATTTTTCTCTAGTTTTATCTATTTATTCATTTTGCATTATTTTATTTATTGTATTTTAATGTACCTTCGTCTCCCTCTACTATGTAGTGTATAACCATGACAAAACATGACCATGCAATCTCGGCTTCATTATAAATGAGGGCTTCTCTCAATTAACTTTCCGAGAATGAAATAAAGGTATACTACTAGTAAGTACTAAAAGGTATTTCTATATAAATAGAGCAAGGCTTACCAGTCTCAATTTCAAATTAGATTCAATACAGAAAGACAAGTTAATAATCAATTTTACTGCAAGACAGCAGGCTTGGAAGATGTAGTCACCATGAGTGGACTTTGGGCCTTGGAATAAACAACGGTGGCAGCACACTTGTCATACTGTAACCTGCCATTCCGTTTGAAACACTCGTGTTTAACAACCTTTATATCAGCAGGGGAAACAAAGCTCTTTTATTTCTTTATTGATTGTAAGCCAAAGGTTTAATAATAGCTCACTTAAGATAGAAACGTCAGGAAGGAATACTTAAAAAAAACTGATTACCATAGGAAAGAACATCAATGTACTATATTTCTTAATTTGGAATGCCTTCACCCGAACAATACAAAAATACTAAAACAAATAAAACACCAGGGGTTTAACACCATCTGCGGCCACACCTAGAGCCAAACAGAGTTTGTGAGGTCACTGAGGGCTTAGCACACATCCTTCAGGGTTTCCGCGTGTGACTGCACTTCCCTCCGCGCCATCGACGTGTCACGCCCTCGCATGCTGGCCGGCTTTGTATTCTCCCCTCACCGGAAAAAAGGGGCATTATCCTCAGGAAGCCATTCCGTATTCCAGGAAGATACTTCCTCTGATTAGCATTCCTGAAGGACCTGGTCATTAACTAGCTGTAGCGACGGCGGAACACAACAGCCACGGGCTGGTGGTCGCCTGCAGCACGGGCGTGTGTGTGTGTGTGTGTCTGTGGAGAAATTCTCTTGCCTGCGCTCAGTCTAACCCACGCTTCATCACAACCTTGACGACAGCCAAGAATAGTGTTTTAAACCTCAAAGGCACACAGACACATACAAAACAAAACACAGAGAGAGAGAGAGAGAGAGAGAGAGAGAGAGAGAGAGAGAGAGAGAGAGAGAGAGAGAGAGAGAGAGAGAGAGAGAGGAGAAAGACAAAGAGAGAGAGAGAGAGAAGAAAATGGAGTCCTAGAAGAGTGAGAGCAAAATAAGTCAAAGTGATCCATTTTCCTGAGCACTGCAGCACCCCCTGTAAGCTGGGTAATGGAGTGGCACGAGTGCTGCAGGGGCCAAGCAGACAAAAAACACACACACACTGTGCAAACTGAGCCTCAGGCGTGGCAGTGACAGCACCCAACTCCTTATCTATTTATGTTATGATTAATAGCGTCAGCTCAAAGGTTTAATGACAAAGATTGTGCAGCAATGGGCCAAACCTGAACTGCTTAATTGCCAATAGCTGTCACTCCAAAACACGATTTACAAGAACTGTGAGTGTCTTGGTCTTCATATCAACCTGTTGGCTGTCGTAACGAATATGGCTTTGGGCTGATTTCAGTCTTTTCTTCAGTGTCTCGTTTGAAATGAAGATCTTTTCCCCCGTCTCTACTGTCAGTGGAGGGGCGAGTCAAGGACAAAGAGACAGAAATCCACACCACACACATACACACACACACACACACACACACACACACACACACAAACGTGCGCACACACATTCATGGACATACACACACACACATTGACACACACATGTCCATGCACATCCAGACATACACACACATGCACACACAAACAACTGAAGTAGAACATTGACAGCATGGCTACTGCAGACAGACAGACATTTTTGCAGAAAAGGGTGAGGCTAGACTTAGATATTGATAGATATTGCTTTTACATTAATTCTCCCAAACTACCTGGGATTATGAGTTATGAATCAAAATACTGAGAAATATTAGCCACCTGTAAGATTAGTGGTAGTATCAAATAATAAACCCTTAAAAGAGGATTGCTGATCTCAATGAGTTATTCTGTTAGCAGTTTACTAACCAAAAAATCTGCAAAATCTGCTTTACTCAGTGCTTCTATGGTGTAAAATACTAGTTCATGTCAGCTTCTGTTCTGTTCTGTGAACTTAAACCCCCTATCTAAATCTGATGTGACATTATTAACACATAGCACATAGGACTTTAATCCCATGTCATGACGTAACATGAAGTAACGTAACCATGTCGTAAACATTACAGATTAGATACTGTAATCAAGTCATTATGTCATGTTATGTTATGTTAAGTCGATTACTTAAAAGCCAATAACAAATGACAGGATCTGCCATAAAATAATGTTGTGATGTTGCGTCAGTCTTTGTCTGAGTTAGGTTTGCTTAGTCATGGTTATTTATGTTTTGAGGAGCAGTAGTCTTTAGAGAGATTCTTTGACCGGGCAAACTTCTTTCACTCTTACTCAGCTATGCAGAGAGTTGACACATTTGACCATTTGCCCTCCAGTGTTCAGAAACTTATCTTCTTAGTGCAAATCACCCAGCTCTGTGGGCCTACTGAAGAAACAAGTTCGATATACTTATGCAACTGCAGAGTTTCAATGTTATGCTTTTCTCAATTGCTTCATTGTAAAATAAGGTATCTACACTGACAAAGAAAATATATTTTGATCTGATCTATTACTTGATAAATTGGTTGTCTGAATTGTAATGGAATCAAACATGGCACAAATATCTGGTAGGTCCTTTGAACATGAGTGAACAGCAGTGGTGGCTGGCCAACCTCTGATCCTTACAGATGAACACACAGACCCAGTCTTAGTCACCACAGGGTCACATTGGCATAAATAAATCAACAGAGATGAAAGAGCACTTGATGATGACGCGTTGGCAGTAACAGCACTGTAATGCTTTGTTACTAGCTTGATAGGTGTTCACTACGGATAACATCTCAGATCCAGATTCAACCAGAAAACATGTGATTACTCATTACATCTCACTGGGTTTAATTATAATCCTCCTCCAACTGACTGGACCCTTGTTCGCAGCCTCTCAGTTGAATACTTGTTCTTAGTGGCGAGGTCTGGAGAGTGTAAACTGTGCGCTTGGTGAGGCATCTAGCCAGGGCCCTGCGTCCCCTCACACATCCTCCAGGTCTACAAGTGGTAAGACACAGAGTGAGGAGGAGAGGGAGGAGGATGCTCCGCTGATGAATTTAAATTCCCCGTTAAGATGGCAGAGTGAGGGCAGCACGCCAAATGAGCACATTAAAGGGCTAGATTGAGGTTGTGTGTCGGAACTGTAGAGGGTGGATTTCAAGGACCTGGTCCAGGCATCCTGCCATTAAGATGGCAAAAGGGCTTCTATTGGATTGGTGTATTATTTCTCTTAGATGTCTCCTCCTCAGAGGCCCACAACATAAAGGGTGGAGAGAAGAAGCTACAAAAGGAGGAGATTTGGTATTGGAGGAAGCAGCTCACCGATCTCCATCTCGATGAAGGCCGCCTCCTCTGGAAGGGCTCGCGGTAAGACCCCCGGGTCACTGAAGCTGGTCCTCAGCAGCATGGCCATGACGAAGAGGAAGAGGACGATGGCGAAGACGGGGATGGCGGGGGAGAGGTGGACCGCCAGGTAAGGACACCTGCAGGAAGGAAAACGAAAGAGAGGAGGTTAAGGTTACGGTATATAGTTAAAGATGACTGATTTAGCAGACGCATTTATCCAAAGCAACAGACTCGCAACTGTGGGAATGAAACCCGGGTTGACCAATGGTGACCTCTGCTCCACCATGCCCACCTTACAAGAGGACTGCCAAAACAGGGCGTGGGGGGGGGGGCAGAACCTATATAAAAACTCAGCTCTATGTGAACACATAGTAAACATTTTGATCAGAACTCATTTAACATCAGCACACAGCTGTAAAAGCCTTCCATCAACAATGAGAAGCAGCTGCCTTTTTCATCTCAAGAGCTTTTGAGGAGGACGGTCACTATTAAAGGCCAGCCAAAGGCTCCAGCTGCAGCCTGCCCGAGAGAGAAAGCATCATGCATTTGGCCATTATTCTCTCTCAGTGCCATACCAGGGGAGTAACACAACACTCGGTAATTACTGTATTCAGCCAACTACCCATCCACCCTTAGCCCCACCCGCTAGCACTCTTTCACAGGCATCTGGTTGGTTGACATACTGTATAGAGCACATAATGCTGCGTGCACTTAAAAAGCACTTCCTTGTCGGTGGTGGAGGAGGGCGGGCAGAGAGGCCAGGCGAGCCGCAGGTGACTGGCAGCCTGCGCAGCAGTCCTGCACTACAGCAAGCGCTATTTATAGAGGAGACAGCCTCTCTCTCTCTCTCTCTCTCTCTCTTTCTCTCTCTCTCTCCTCCACCCTTGCTGAGGGGAGGTGGAGTGGGGGTGGGGGGGGGGGTGATGCGCGCTCGTGATGCGCTGTGATGTATGGATTAGGGATCGGCGTGGCCGGTGTCTCCTTCCATGTGCGTTATCCCCAAAGGACGCGGCAGCCTCGGAATGAGATTGCTCGAGGACGCCCTGCTGCCCGTGTCCTGCGCGAAACGCTGAACAGAACAATCTCATGAAGTCTGAGGGGGGGGGGGGGGGGGGGATTTCATTTTGAGCCTGGAGGACAACAAGCAGAGAGAGGATGGGGCCAGTGCCTTCTCTCTCATACCTGCTGGATATATGAGTACCCCCCCCAACCCCCACCCCACCCCACCCCACCCTCCACTCCCCCCTCACATCCCATTTGCCCTGACTCATGATGAGAACAAACCCTTGACTGGCTCCTGTGCCCCCGTGAGCAGTCTGCACCACCCACTGCACTACAGAAGAATGGGAGCCACATATTATATCCCAGTCTAAGTGATCTGAAGCCTAGTCATGTCCACTGGAAGAGTGCCAGCGTACTCTGAGTGTGTGTTTGCGACTGTGAGTGTGTGTGTTTGTGAGTGCATGAGAGATAGAGATAGAGCGAGAAGAGAGAGAGAAAGAGATGTGGCAGAGAGCGAACAGTAACAGGAATGTTACGCTGCTTGGTTTTCTCACAGATTTTCAAGGAGATGATCTGTAAGGAAAATGATCCACCTGCCCTGAAAGAATGTTCTGCAGGTACAGGCCAGTGAATCAGCATACCAGAGACGTGGTGGGCCTGTTTGGCAGGTTTGGGCCCCACTCTCCTGTTTCCTACTCTCTTTCTGTTTCCTACTCTTTCTCTCTCTGTATGTCTCTCTCTCTCTCTCTCTCTCTCTCTCTCTCTCTCTCTCTCTCTCTCTCTCTCACACATACACTCACATACTGTAGACAGCATTGGAAAAACTGAAACCATGAATCCGGTCGATAAAACTTTCCACTGGTCACAGCAGCCTGACAGGAATACCTCTGAGCTCTTTCCATCAAGTACAGCAGAGCAACAATCAATTCCAAAGGAGTGTGTGTGTGTTTGTGTGTGTGTGTGTGTGTGTGTGTGTGTGTGTGTGTGTGTGTGTGTGTGTGTGGCATGAGAATATCCTGAGTGTGCTACTCGTGTGTGTGTGCATACAGTAAGTGTGTGTATGTGTGCATGTGTCACGTGTGTATGTGTGCACTTATGTCTGTCTATCTGTATGTGTGTATGTGTGTGTGTGTGTGTGTGTGTGTGTGTGTGTGTGTGTGTGTGTGTGTGGCATGAGAATATCCTGAGTGTGCTACTCGTGTGTGTGTGCATACAGTAAGTGTGTGTATGTGTGCATGTGTCACGTGTGTATGTGTGCACTTATGTCTGTCTATCTGTATGTGTGTGTGTGTGTGTGTGTGTGTGTGTGTGTGTGTGTGTGTGTGTGTGTGTGTGCGTGCTTTACACATCAGACATCATCAGTTCCCATCAGAGACCAGCGAGCTGAGAAATCCTCACCCTCCAATGCCATGAATCAATACAATTGAGAGACGATGTTTGAGAAGGTTTCAAAATGAAAGTGTTAACTTTTTTATATTACCGTGTCAGCGATGGAAAATGTATGAACTCAGCATTTCATTATTGCTCTCTGTACTGCCTGTGGGTGGAGAAAGGTGAGGGAGGGGGGACTACAGGATATGTTTCCTCTATAACCTGCCATGAAAATAATCCAATGCAAAACTAACCTTAATATGTACATGTAAACATTGACCAATGGTGCCAACATGGGTCGACCTGGGTTGGTGACAACAGTGTTCTAACTATGGTGACTATGGTGTAAAGGGTTGGGGACAATATGAAGGGTTGTTCAGTTAAACTGGCCAAACTAGTCTGGTTAATGGAAATTGGAACAGTTAACAATGGATCTACCATTTATAATACTGCCAAAGTGACAAAACACACAAATCCAGACACACACACACACACACACACACACACACACACACACACACACACACACCCTTAAACAGCACTCAAGCAAATAGGAAAACGACTTGCACAACCACAGCACGTGCTCCAAGTCGTCCATCTTGTTTGCCTTGGCCGTGCAGGAAATGGGGAGAGAGGAGATTGCAGGGGAGTGGACAGAGGTAGCCTGACAACAAGCTCAATCAATACGGCTGCAACTGCTGCTGCCACTTGCAGCAGACCACACCAAGGCCCATGATATGGCTGAGGTAGGGCGGACAGAAAGGTCTAGAAAAAAAATCATCACCCATAATTGTCTATTTATCGTCCTCCACAGAATGGACAGTGCCCAGTAGGAGGATGAGGATGCAGGTGATGAGAGGGGATCCCATTCACACCTCCACATTAGCACGTTAATCTCTAGATATAAACAGCCAAGCCAGCCAATTAACACAATCTAGCGTGTAGCCCCGAGCATTGAGTCCAAATGAATATGACAGCGGAGAGAGCTGCTTCCTCTGATAGATGGTGATGGCTTATTTTTCAGGAAACAGAAGCATGTTTGCCGTTCGTTCCCTTTGCATTAATACAGTGGTGGAGATGGAAAGAGGGTGGGTTGAATAAATAACCGTCTGTTGCTAAACGTGGTGCAAAATGGCCCCTTCCTGATGCAACAGATGTGCTTCCATTATCTGCCAGGATATTTCAATTCCTTCTGCTTCTTTGGGCAAACTGCCACAAAGCTAAGAAAGCAGAGGTTCTCAAATAAACAACTAGGCTAGTTAACCATTAATGAAGCGTGGGCACATCTAAAATATCTAATAATGATCCTGCAGGTTTTGACCTGAGTAACTCAACGCCCTTTGGTGCAAAATAAACTGAATCTATGCCATAACACCAGATTCTCAGAAAGAAAATGCAAGAAAGAATGCACATTCAAGGACACCGACTCTGGTTAAGGAAATCAGCATAACCAGTCAGAGTGATTCAAAATATCTAGTTTGACTAGAACACCCAGTCTTTCACTTTGGGCAAACCAAAAACAGCAGCCTTTAGTTTTTCATCTGACCCAATGGTCCCTCTTCTACTGTGCAAATGAAGCATATAATGTGGTTATTTACTACTGCAGCAGCAAATCACCAACATGACATTTTAAAATAGGAGGATTACGGCCAGTTGGTAAACCACTTGGAAATAAAAGGAACCTCCCTCTGTAAATGTGTAAACAGCAGCATGATAGCACTGCAAGCATGAAGGTGTTGCTTTTTCAATGTGAAGGCACCTGACATAATCCTAGCATTGTCCTGAACTTGGAGTGCAACTGATAGCACACGTTGGAAAGGCATTTGCATGGGCAAATGTTAAGGTTTGATAACAGATATTACACAACGGCACATTTCAAGGTATGCTCTTCAGGTTCTGGAAAATAATTCCACTTGCAATCTCTCTCTAGTCCTTTAAAACAACGCTGGTGTCTTCTGACCCTTTAACAACCCATACTAAATCCCTCACTTATATGTGTGTGGATGAAGCAAAAAGATATTATAAACAACACTGACTTTCTGATGACAGTGGAAATGGCTGGGCAAGGCTCATGGCTTTCCCTCTACAACGCAGGTATCTGGGCCTATGCCTAAAATAACCTGACAGCATTGCAAACTACTTTTGAGAAATCATACAAAAAAACAAAGACAGATATTTAGGCCGGTCTATAAATACATGACAATAACACTTTGAAGAATGCTTCCACTGAGTCAGTCATGTTTGATCATCTCTGCCTGTATGATTAAAACTAAATAACTTTGGATAAAAGTGTAAATATAATAAAATAAATGTAAATGTAACTAAACATATTACTTTCCCATTATTATACCACAACTTGAACCTAAATGTAATGTATGATGAAGCATTCTTCAACGTGCTATTGTTATGTTATGTTATAAAATAAATTCCAGTACTGGATTAAAAAATAATAATAATAATAATAATAAAAAAAAATAAAGGGTGTTTTTGGGTTAGGGTTAAAAACACCCTTCTAGAGATGATTCACCCTGTAAAGCTCAGTGTAAAATGCCACCCTTCCTAAGATGAAAATTCACGAGGTCATAGCCCTCATGCTGGAACCTTAGCCATCACCAGCAGGGAAAGGTCTGATAATGAATACTTAATTCTGAATGTATCTATTTAGGAGCCGAGTGAATCACAAGACAGATTAATTATGTAGTGCCACTACTTAGGCATTCTGTTCAGGCCAACCCCCACTTTGTACAGCCCCTCTGGCAGCTCACCTCAGCATCCACCCGGGAGTCATTTCCAGCAAGGAACAGCGGCAATGATGATGAATGCTAAGCACCCTTATAGAACAAGACCCATCCATTTCCCGCACACTTCCAGGCATGCTTATGGGCTAGAGAGCCATTTTGTCTATTTCACCACGGTGACTTTGTGGTGGAGACATTTTCCGATGGCGAAGGTGTTGTTCTGGCAGAGCCCCGAGCATGCTGGGACCTCCAGCCATGACAACGCCCCATCCACCACGACGACTACAAAAAAAAAAAAAAGCGTGTCAAACGCCTCCCCAGTAAATGAGGCAACGGAAAACAATGAAGCCGTCTGGCTGACTTGGTGCTATTGCTGAACAAGAATCTCTTATTTTCCCTGTGGGAGAGAGCAACCGACCTCTGTAATGAGTCCGATCCACAACTCACACAACACAGCAACTTATCAAACGCCCACGGGTTCAGCGCTGAGGCAGCTTATGGCAGCATAATAGAACTAACATGATTCTATACTCAGGGAAAGGCTGGGTTATGATGAAAATTAATCCTATACATTGCACCCTGTGCCTCTGTTCAGAATGTAGAAAATATGGAAGACACTGTGGAGCTACTGGAAGTACCATATGGCTGAATCAAGACCTCTCCATGAACAGACACGTGGCACTATTCACCATGTTGGGTCATTTTTTTAATGATTACATTAGGAAACCGAACGGAAATTTGAATCAAAATAACGTCGGTGATGCGATTATAGCCAAAGGAAGACAGCAAACAGGGTAAATTGCATTTCCCCAAAAAATCAATGCTGTGTGCAACCAAGAAGAAACTGAAGCAGCATGACTCAGGCTGCACATGAGAAATAGGAGCGCAACTCTGACAGTCCCTGAGAAACACTGGGAAATAAACACTGAAACAGCAGTACTACCTCTCAATCTGACGCTTCATGAATAGTCAAATGAAACTAGCGAGGCTATTTTCGATTGGGGCAGACTACCAGAGTGTCCTTGCTGACCGCGGACGGCAGACAGGGTCTCCGTGCCCTAGTGCCCCCGGGCCTAAAGGGGCCATTGGCACAGAGAGGCAGGCTGGGGACACACCATGGACGGACACTCTTCTTTGGCCGCGGCCAGTCTGCAAGGTCAGCACGGCACAAATCCTCTAGCTCATTTCACAATGGCAACACAGACATGTGTGTGTGCATACACACACGCACAGTTCTACTTGATGGAGCGGTCAGCCGGTGGTCTAATGCCTCTCAGTTGTTGGCTGTCTTCCACTGCTGTGCAAGACACACACACACACACAAACACACACAGACACACACACACACCACAAACATAGACAATTTCCATTTACAATTCCCATTATGTGCTATGCACAAACAGCACAGCCTGCCTGAGCCAGCCACAGCACAGGAGAGCGGAGAGTGAGCTGAGGAAGAGACCCACGGGCTTGCTGACACATTGCCCCTCTCTCCAAGGCTACTATATCTCGAGAGCATAGAACCGTGGTCTCTCCCCACGGACAGCTTGAGCTGTAGTCGGGAACTGCATAGGCTACACAAAAGCAGGTGACCACAGCCCACCAAGAGTAACCAGAGCCACAACCAGACACTCAGCGCAGAGAGAAACATACTAAGGACACATATGAACAACTCATTTTTGAACCATGAATTTAGAAGTTGTATATAGGCCACATACAGTGCACACAATGGGTTAATCACTCCATGAAGCGTTTCAGATCCATTAACTCGGCCTGGGAGAGTAGGGAGATCTTTTAGATGCAGCTACTAATTAAGGCGTAATATGTTTGTCATGAGCAGTTTAGTTTGTCCATGTGAATAAACAGCCCCCAAGACTGGGCCCGCCTGTCCCTGCCCATCTCCCACTGATTGCTGAGCGATAAGAGCACTACCCAGTTGTTCTTGGACGAGCGCCAGCGCGTCCACAAGGACACTGCCGCTCTGTTCTCCGATCTCATTTTCAGCTAAATCACAGACTGCATCATCCATTCGATGCCGAAAAGCTCACACAAAGAACACATCTCGAATTCAACCAATTTCCCCTGCAAAAGCCTGCCAGCTGGAGTCTCACAGATCATGAACATAAACTCAATTAGTGACACGGACTAAAGAGAAATTTAAACATTGTCTAGAGTTTAGTATCATTATGGAAAATCAAGTGTAACATTGCTGTAACAAAACTGCTACATTGACTTAATGTCTTATCTGTTCATTCTTCACATACCACTGAACAAAAAGGCATCTGCTTCATTTATTTTAAAAAAGCAGCCTTAGAAGTATCATATCCATTACTGGGAAGAGCAAGTGCAGGCTAGGCATCTAGCCAACACATCAGAATATCTCCACTTTACTCGCATTACAGTAACATACTGTCGGCTACCTACCACCATTATGCTACTGGGTGGGTGTTACATCTAAGAGGACTAAGATGGCTCTGAAAAATGGCTTGTGTGTTTGGTCAGCAAGATCCCAATTTTCCATTCCAAAGTGGCGTTATAATTATGGATGTCTGTGATACAAGTGTTGTGTACTAACAACCCTCTTGCCATCAGCGTCTGCTGACAGCCTGCTGGCAATGTGGTTTCATTTGTGAGCTGGAAATAGTTGTTCCCTCAGTAAACATCACAAACAAAATGTGAGGACGCCCAAGGGCCCAGAATATCAGAATTAAGTAATGAAAACCAGATACACTGGCCTGTGTTTTCACATTAATGATGTTGAATCACTTTAGGATCGACACTAGCCCTGAAGTAGTAAAACACTGAAGACTTTTTAAATCTTTTTTTTTTCTCACAAAAAAAAAAGTCTGAAGACATAAAAAATAGACCTCTCAGGAAAAACAACTGGAGAATCACACAATTCAATGCATGCTGGTCGAGAAAAGAGATCACTCAAATTGAAGATCACAGGGCTTCTGGGATTTCAAATATTTACATTTGCTTTTAGCTTTCATTGATCCAGAACCTCCACACTTCCAAGCACACTAAGTGCTATGTGTGTGTAGAGGTTTTTAAAGATCAGGTTTTCACATATGGGTATCCATCAAGCAACACCACAGTCTCGGCCATCTAGGGCTGGGTCAGCAGTGAGTGTCACTAGTCATCAATTTCCTCACATCACTTAAAGCCTGATGCACATAGGTCGGGTCGGGATCATAGGTTAAACTCTCAATACCCTGATAAATAGGAGATTATATCATGCATGACACAAGCGTGCATTGTCCAATTGCATCAGGATGGGAACGAAAGGAATCATGAACAAACAATGGGTTTTATGATTATCCAACCACAAGCAGACGCCTCTATGAACCAACCAGAGGTGGATATTGTGAAGTATTGAAGATCACGTGTGAACATATGACTGTAGGCCTGTTATGCCAGTGCATATCTTATAAAATATAAGCAAAATAGAATGTAACTAACAGGTAATAAACCGTTTTACGCAAATGTAGTCTTTTTTTTTTTATGGTCTTCTCCCTGTCATCTTAAGCGCATCAGTTTGAGGATGTCAACACCTACTATCCTCGGCTGCACAAAAGACACAGCCCAGGCCTTCGTTTGTTTTGATTCCCTTATATGGTTCAATACTACATTACATCAGCATAAGCAGCGCAATAACCGCCTTTACATGCTTTACTATCTTCATCATGTTCCCGTGAATCGTGAACGCTATTCATATTGGTTGCATCAGTGCATACTCACTCAAAAGCGAAGAACAAGGAGCAGGTCCCGATGATGAGGAACAGAGTTAGGTAAAACACGCCTTTCTGACGGGCCATCATAACGCGGCCGTCACAGCAAAAAGTGTTCTTTCCCGGGAGCTTCTCCCATTTTCGGGTACCCTTTCTGGCTATCATTACAGCCGACATGATGAACAGTGATTACAAATAGTCAATAATGATGAAATAGAAAATATAAAAATCAAATCGTTTAATATTGCTGGGCTAACTGTTTGAGTAAACTGTCAGGAGTGAATTTGTCACAGTCATTGCCAATCGAAATTTTCCAGATATATCGCAAATTCATGGAAATGTCAGCGTGCAAGCAGCCCTACGAATCATATGCTCTTGTAGAATATCGCTTCTTGTCTTCACCATCCGACGCTAGCCTTAGATAGCATAGGCTATAATACCGAGAAGGTATCCAATTCAGTAGCTTTTAAACAGCAAATGTATTTCTTCGTTCAGAAAATGTGGAATTGTCTGTACAGTACTTTAAAGTCACATCATATAGCATGTCTGGTCCTGGATGAAAAACGAAATCCATATTTTCTTCTCAATCAAAGTTCTTCTCAATGCGCAAAATCAAGCGGTGGTCATAAATCTCACATTCTGGCATTTCCAGGATATCTGTCTTCACCCCAGTCGCGTTGCCTAGGTGAGTAAGGCAGGTTTTTATTCTCGTAAACGCACGTTGGTAAATCTTGACACTGGCATCAAAAGAGTGGACCTTGACCCGTTGACATTCATGCCATTTCGATGAGACGTCCTGTACAGGTCCACTAACGTGGTTAACAATCTTCTAGCGCATTACACATTTATTTCAAAAATCTTTTACGTCGTTCTTAATGCTCTATTTCATGAAGATTCACCCAAATTGCGACAAAAAGATTCCGTATAGGAGCGCTTTACCTCCCCACTGGATGGGAGCTGGGTTCGTTTCTAATCAATGGGAGGGAGGAAACACGCCTAGATTGAAATGTCTTTTCTTAAAGGGATAGTACCTTGTATGAAAGAAACTGAGAACAAAGGCGGTGAGCAACCACGAACGTTTGCAGCTATTGCATTTCTGTACAGGTCTCGCAACAATTTTTACACCAAACTGCATGACTAAAAATTAGCCTATTGTAATTGGCAACATTGTTATACCCTTCCAAATATGTTACTAAAGGCGTTTGCTACCTGCAAGTCATAACATTACAAATGATAGTGACCTATCTTTGCTTGATGGCACATTAAAGCTGGTTTCACAGAAGGCATATTTCTGTTGGATATGATATACCATAGGTCATGCGGAGCCCAGTTGAATTGAACATAATAATCCATGCTGAATGGATGTCAGTGGAAATCTCACTGATGCATGGCCACATTGGACCAGCCAGGATGAGGAGGGTAAAAAGAAGAGGCCCGTTCATCCTCCTCTTGCTCTCCTCCCACCGAGGATGGAGCTACCGGAGGCTGGTAACCTCCATCTTTGCATCTTCACCAGGGACTCTTTCTATTTAAATCTGCTCTGGAAGTCCATGGGTAATTTATGATTTGTCAGAGCCTGCCAAGGATGAGCAGTAAAACTGCAGCTTATCACATCCCCCTGTGTGCTACACACAACTGCTTACTGAATTACATGCAGTCAGACACTCCTGGGAGATTCGATTCTGAATGGCAGGTTGCTGGTGTTTTTGTTGCTTGTTATCTAAACTGAGCAGTTAGATTTACTTAGACAGACACAAAGCATATATGTTATCAAGACTGAGGATGTAGAAGATGCATGGATTTCTTTTTACCTGCATTATTTTGAATTCATTTATTTATTTGCAGATTATAAATATGATTAACTTGGCATCAAAATTGCTTGGGTTGCTTGACTTCAATCTGAGTCTACCAATAATGCTGCATTGCTGAAAATACAGAAGAAAAAAAAACAGTTAACAGCTAAATCTACGTCCTTGAAAAAAACCCCAGAGAAGACCTCATCATATACCTTTCTGTTACGCCTGCATTTTAATGGCTAGGGGCACACAGAGGCATAACACATTGATTTAAACTTAAGAGCAAAAGCAATGCACTTTATTGTTATGCCACTGAGAGTGTCAAACATATTTTTCATCAGAAAGAAATGTGCAAAACCAAACTGTGATGCATTATTAAATCATAACTGTATGTTCTAGTTTGTTTTCATTTTTGCATCCACTGCATCAATCTCCTATAACACTTCTGTCACCCTATTCTTGTCTTTGCGAAGTGAATGGGAATTGGGAATGTTACACCTCATTCTATAGGTCTAGGCTTTCCATCTGAGGACGTATCATGTCCAGCTCTGTATGTGATTCTGTCCCTTGAAATAAGAATGTCAGGGTCCACTGCTCTGTAGTGACACCTAGTGGATCCAAAAAAACTCTGCAAACGGAGTATTTTCTTGCATCCAGGCAAGTATCTGCACACTGCAGCCAAGGGCTTCTCCATTCGGGGGGGGGGGGGGGGGGGGGTTTGGGTGAAACCCATAGGTTTCAAAACATACCTGCTCATCTGTGGAGCACGGTGGGGCTTTAAGTATGTAAGACATCCCTGTAAAAGCCGCTTTCTTGTCTACTTAAATCCAATCAATGGAGGCTGCAAGCTAGTGTGTGGTGAGCGTTCTGGCGCATAATGGCTGCCGTGCATCACACAGGTGGGTGCTACACTATCTTCAATAACCTCCTGAAGACCCAACTCTTTCGAGGGTACCTCCTCTGCTAGCACTACAAACAATTGGGCATGCTTAATCTAGCATTGAACGGTTATCCCATTCTATGCGAGTAGTGCTTATTGCTACACTAACATGTCCTAGTCGCACTGTACCTTTATTGTTCCCTTTTTTGTCGCTTTGGATAAAAATGTCACAATACATGACCTTGCATATGATACAATTTGGTATTGCAGGAGCCAAAATTTATATTTTTTTAATTATTTATATATTTAAGGGATATGTTCATGAGTGTGTGAAAAATGACATTGATTTATGGTATAATATTTAACTGTATAGTTGGTAGTTTCTGATTTCAATCTCTTTTCACCTAACAAAACCCATATGTGTCAGATTTTTCTTTAATAAATGGCCACCAAATCTGAGGCCTCTACGATTCTAAATCTGATCAGACCCCCTTTGTGATTTGTGTGTGTGTGTGTTAAATAAAAATGGTTAATTTATCACTTCATTGTATGGGCCACGACCTGGGAACATACAGTCCAAATTTGGTGAGTTTCTGATCATTACTTCCAAAGATATATGTGACAAAGCAAATAATGTAATTATTGTATTGTAATTAATAAAATAATTAATGTAATTATTGTATTCTAATTAATAAAATAATTGGGTGGAGGTATCTTAAAAAACTAGGCCATTTGGCCCTGGACTAATAGGGTATTCTATTTGTCCATTCTATTGGCTCCATTCTATTTTGAAGACTTGTGCTGGCCACACAAGTCTAATTTAAGGCTCTCACAAATAAATAGTATGACTATATTTTATATATTGTACATTTTCTGAATCATCAGAGTGCCTTGAGTATTGAAGTTGTTGAGTTTTGTGTCCCTGGTGTTCTTTCAAGCCACAGGGATAAAAGAAAGCATACAGTTTAGGAAATTGTGAGAAAATGTGTGTTATTTCTGGTTTAAAGAAGTCATGTGGCGCCTGTGTTTGTCAGACAGATTCAGCACTGGGCTTAAATGAAAGCCTAAAAGGTCCCCTTTCCAATGATACCAAGCACCATATTATAGAATATTGACAATATCCCTACCATGAGCACAAACAAGATATACACCAGATTTTAAAAACGGAATTTATCTTAGGGGGTTAGTAACTTCATGAGCTGAAAAAATTGATGATTTCGCTACCACCCCTGCACTGCTATCGTGATTTTTCTAGTACTAGGGCTGTATACCTTGCCAAAAAACAATGATAGCATTTGTCCCCCCGATGATACCGATCAACCCCCCTGGCTCATGGACTAAAAGGCCTAACCCCTAGTGTCCCCACTCACAGACTTTGAGGCACACTCCTGCTAAGTTTGCGAGAGCTTAGGGCTGTCCCAGAGTCAAATTGTTTTTGGTGTCGTCAATTTAACTTCATATGTCACAGGTGCCATCCCATTCCTGTTGATGGGAGAGGGATTCAGTTGAGATCAAACCAAGTGACTTAATAAACCCAATACAATAAATGCATAAATGACTTCCAGGGGTGAGAAAGATACTACCTATCAATTATCAGTCACAGGTAATTATCAGTATCAGATAATTATAATTATCAGAGCATCATTTTTTATTCTATCCAATCAAACTACATCCAGGAAATGTCCTTTCCTCTGCCAGCTAATTCACTGATTAATGTAATAAGCTTGCACTGTAAGTAATTATGACTAAATGTAAGATAACTAACTGTGTCTTATAGATTCCCACTTGTATACCAATAAATACCATCAGTGAATGTCACATTTCTTCTGGATTCAGCCCTCACCCTGTAAAACAAAGATGATAATATTAAATATTCTAATAATTTATTAATTTATTATTAATAATGACAATCACTCAAAACTGTTTTTATAATTTACTCATATACAATATGATAAAACACATTTACCCTCAAATGACCTTCCTGTAACTATTAAACAAAGTTCCTTCAGTGCAGATTCGGAGGCCATATTCCTGAACAATACTATTCTAGAATAACACATTTGTAGACTTGTTCATACTGTGGCATTACATAAAAGCTCATTCCTTATGCACCTAGAGAGGCCTACGATGCATTGACATCATGCCATTTTGTTGGTTTTTTTTGTCATTATTTCTGCACCGGTGAGACTTACATAAGTTATTTATCTGGTAGGGAACAGGATATACGTAATTTCATGAATTTATTAAAAACTCTCTACTTCCTGAACATGTACTTTTTAAGCATACTTGAGTTTGTTGTGTGTGCTGGGATTTGGTGATGATTGTTGGGGTGGGAACACGCTGTAATTTCCCCCTACAATATTCATTTCCCCCTCATTTGTCTAGCACTAACCACCTTTTACCATTTTCTTGTTAACAAGCTTCAAATATATTACTCTCAATCATGAAGTTAGATTTTAGCCGAGAATTTACTCTGAGAATATGTAGGCTAGCATGTAACATTCCCATGATTGGTACAATATTGCGGTTTCCATGGTTGATACAATATATAAAACACGCAACAATGTAACATATAATTGGCAAGTAGCCCAACTCCGACTTAGGTCTATCGGGTAGGCTACTGCTTAATGTACGTTGTCGTTATTATCCCACCTCTTACATTTATCTACTGCCAAAATAAATCGTTACAATAACTCGAGGAATTTTGATGTCGTATGCAATGTCTCCGCCTAGTGAGGAAAACCGCAATAAAGGTCCAATGTTCCTAATCTAGCTTGCATAAATTGATGAAATTGTGACCAAAATATGAAAAAAAAATCTGAGAAGAAAATTGAAGCAGCGTGCCAGTTGAGACTAAAAAGTTCTCATTCGAGATAAACCCCACGTGTGCAGCACTGTTTATGTTCCGGGTTTAGGTGCTACAGAAACAGTGGTTCTCCTAGCTCAGGAGGACGTTGCTGAAACTACGACCACTCATTGTCTGTAGAATGGAATTCGTGTTTTTTTTTTTTGTCATCATTGGTGTTATGCATATTAATTTAAAGTAGAAAATGAAAATGGTACCTTCGTTGAAAGTTCCTCAAAGATACGGCCAGCTTTGCAGGTCAGTAACTCAGTCAGCCCATCCATTTAGCTATGCTAGTCAGGCTAACTGCGGTTGTTTTACCGTTACTTGCTTAAACGTTTTACAATGCAAAGGTTATACCTAGGTATGTGAATTCCTCTGACAAGATAGAGCAAAGTGGGCGAATTTCCAGACGTGCAGGGCAATAGCCGTTTCGTATAGACCTATTCCAATGCAAGTTAGCCGAGCTCAAACCAGCTGCTGGAAGGTTTACCAGTAAAATGAAGGAAGGGGCTAAAGAGAGAATAATTCAGTTGTTCATGTCCTCCTTGTAGAAAACACTTGCAGAGTAAAGGTGCCTTGGACCTGAGATACAGCATACAGAAGCACTCGGATGGAACAGTGACCTTGCCAATCGTGCCATCCTCATTGCCACAGCTGGATCTATCAACTCTTCAGTGCAGTGTGGCCCACGGTAGCATGTGTGAAATTGTGCAAATCCAGGTGGGCCGATGCAGCGGTATCTAATTAAGCACTTCATTAGATTGTCCATGTTTAATTAGCCCATCACCGTGGATGGAAACGCACGCAGATGCGAATTTTCTTCATTTTAATGAATGCGCGAATTAAATGAATGGAAACCCAATTAGTGTAATTTTAAACTATTTTTGTATAATAAATTAAATAATTGAATAATTGAAGCATAATTTAAATCAATTTAGGCTACATGTGCATTGTTTACTTTGTACATCTCAGTTGTGGAATATGAAGTTCAAGATCTTTTCATTGTGTTGTGTTTGTGTTGCTATTTCCTGACAGGCCCAGCCATCCAAGAAGGAAAAAGCAAAGTGTTGTAGTGAGAAACTTGTTGAGGCTCTACAGGATCAGCTGTCATCTCATGGAGTCCGCTGGAATGAGGATCTGAAGAGTGACCTACCTCAAAGCTGGCAGCGCCATGGAGATTTGGTTGTTATCGGAGAAAACTGCTTCACTCTACCTGCATGGAAAAATATAGGTGAGTCAAAGTTCAGAGTTTTAACTTAGGCCTATACATAATCTTACTTTTAACCTTTTGTCCCTTCACATCAACCTTGATGATAATGTGTTTATTTTAGTAGCTAGTTTGATTCTGGTGTGATTTGTTGTATGCAGATTCTTTCTATTTGAATTTTTGTTTACTGTAGGAATAGAGTTGTGGTCTACAGTTGCTCATGGCCTGGGTGCAAAGCGCCTGGCACAAATTAAACAGATCTCAAAGGATTGCTTCAGAACTCCACTAGTGATCATGTTGCTGGGAGACAGCCATGTTACACATGTGGACAATAAGATAAGGTAAAACTACCTTTTTTCCTATCTGAACTACTTAATGTTCAAAACCAAGAATAGATGTCTCAGTTCAGTTCACACAGAGATATAGACTCTGATTTTCTATTTCACAGATAAACAAGAGGTGCTTACTTAAAAAAAAAATAGGAGAGAGATACGTGGACATTTATTGTACGTTGATCCGGTCACCCAAATTTATTTCTAATGTACTGTATCTCAGATTTTCGGAATTCTAATCCAATGATAATTACATTTTCAGACTACAACACAAGGTCAAAATGCTAGTGTTAAAAGTCATGTAAAATATTAATTTATTTATAACATTGGTCTATACTCCTTTATATTTCAGGTATGAGTTTGACATTACCAAGTGTATGTTCTCATTTGGGAATATCACTGAGAAACTGAGAATAGCCTCTTTCAACTGCAGCGGAGAAACTGTTGTGGATCTGTATGCAGGTAACACATTATAGCCACATGGTGTTGAACGGTGCTTTTAATCAGCTTGAAATTGTGTTTGTGTTTGCATTGGCTCTGGTGCTTAATGCTTTAACTGACATGATCTTCTCACTCACTTCTACAGGTATTGGATATTTCACCCTTCCTTACCTGGTGCACGCAGGTGCTGCTCACGTCCATGCGTGTGAGTGGAACCCAGATGCTGTGAAAGCTCTGAAGAGGAACCTGCAGTTAAACAAAGTGTCAGACCGCTGTACTGTCCACCAGGGAGATAACAGAAAAGTAAAACATGTCAACAGTTTTAATTATGAAATACATTTACATTAACATTAAATTTACCTTTCAGATGCTTTCCCCCCCAAGGGATTTACAGTGCACTTTATTTCTATCACTTTATAGTCTTCCTTGGAAATACAATCCATGAACTTGTTATTTATTTGCATCTTGCCTTTCCAGTTTAGTTATTGCGGCTGATAAATATCTTTTGATAAGCTCTTTCCACTGTAATTTTATAAGCTCTTTCCACTGTAATTTTCATAAAGCAGTATGCCCATTGGTGGTGAATGTTGTCAAGGGAAGGTTTCCCTTTGAGTGTTAGTTAGCTTGGGCTCCATGTTTTCATGTTGAGTGTTTGATGATTAGTTAATTTGCCATTTTCATCTAATTTGAAAAGAAAATATATTGCAAAGTAGTATCATTGTCATCGCAAATATCAGAAATGTCTTTTTGTAATATCCTAATAAGTCAGAAAAGGCACTATGGCAAATTTCTGATCGCAAAAAGATTGTAAGTCATGGCCACATCATGATTGAGATCTAACCTAAAAGCTGACAGGCCATGTCATCACTGTCCTCCTGCAGCTCCCCCTGGAGGACCTAGCAGACCGGGTTAATCTGGGCCTCATCCCCAGCTCAGAGGAGGGCTGGCCCGTGGCTTGCCGTCTGCTGAGGAGAGACACGGGTGGTGTCCTGCACATCCACCAGAACGTCAGCTCGGCAGTGCCCAGCACAGACACCAGGCGTCAAGCTGCTCTGCCCGCCGCAGATGAACAAATCGCCGCTGAGGGGGAGAACAAGACGCGGGTTTCGCTGAACGCTCCCCGGGGCAGCCACAGAGACAGAGAAGCATGGAGGACCTGGGCAGAGGACACAGCCACACGGTGTGCTAAACTATTGACAGACTTGGCTGGAGGGGCGTGGAGGACTCGTATTATGCACATTGAGCATGTGAAGTCCTATGCCCCACATATCCATCATATAGTGCTTGATTTAGAATGTACACCACTGTGACATGCTCGTTTTTCTGTATCTGCACACTTACTATATGTCTAATTGCAACCATGTGTGATGTCTCAAGTAATTTCAGGAGTCATATCTGTATGTTTATACTTATACCACTCAGAACTGCAGTTTTACTTATTATGTTAAAGGCACAGTCAGGGATTTCGCGTTTGTTTGTATTTATGTTTTTGTTTAGATTCGTTAGCAGATGCTTTTTTGCAAAAACAGTGTCATACAGTGCGGAATGGGCAGCTAGCGGTTGTTAGGAGATTTTTGTTTGCTGAATGTGTAGACCTACTAGCAATTCGATGATATATGTTGTGGATTACTATCCTCTTATAAAATCAAAACACAACCAAAACAAAATAGCAATGGTAAATAGGCCTACCTAGTTCAAATAAATGTTATACTTCATGCCACTGACAGAAAATAATAATCATTCCTTAATTATAATAATAATGCGTAAGGATGCAGATGCGTGTTTTTTTTTATCCTTACGTAGACTACAAGTGAAAAGGGTGGTGCTCATTTGCGGATAGAGTTTCATCCATGGGCCCATGTAGACACCTGTTACAAAACCTCTTAGCACATAGCACAGTATCTTGAGGGAAAAAAAGTTGTCCACCTTCCGGGAATGAGATTGTTTTGGCATTGCTCAAACGACTTGTAAAGGAGGTTTCGTGGGAAACACCAAGAGGAAGAGCGTGGAAGTGGTGGACAGACTACTTGAAGGGCTTTGGTAAGTAACCTAGACTGCTTGGAATAATTGTTTGAGAGATACTAGAATGTTACAAAGTGGAAACATTTAAGTCGGTTTACTTAGACAGGTATCGTTAGAATATTTTACTCGCGAAGGGAAGCCTGTCTTCGACACTTCAGTTCCTTCATACATTTGTAGCCACTTGCAAACAGATTTTATGCGATTTTTTCGCCTCTTGTGTAACATTGTTGACTAATCAGTATACTTATATCCAGCTGATCATAATCGGCGTGTTACGGAAATAACTTGTATTTCCTCGATATCTTGTCGGCGATTCAGCTCGAGTGGAATCTGTGTGCTGTTTGACATATTCCATTCGTTTTTTGTCTGACCGTCTTGGATGATGTTTTCTGCTTTGCATTTGAAGCTAATTTATGGTTGCTTGGTGATGGTAATAGGAAAATATTATTTTTTAATATTCGTGGGCAGGCTGTTTATCTCACTAGTTGTAACAGCGTTATGCTGTCCTGTCACCATATTTCCCCAACTTTTTAAATGGCTTGGCTATGTTAGGGGTCCATTGTGTTGTGTTGCCAAGTTGCAGCCTTGGTATTCACCGCCATAAGATGTATTTAAGCAGGTTTGTTTTCTAACAACACAGTTGATAGCCTGATAAGCACTTTAGAAATTCGTTGTAGGCTACTTTCTTGCTATATTGATGGAGCATAGGCTATATTTATATTTTTTAATTGCGACAACTTCCCTTTCGCTTTGACGGGTGGTGTCCTTGGCGTTTTTAGTGGATGTGGTATTAACAGGCGCAAATAAGGATACTGCAATAACGATTGAGTCACTCCATGGAATAGATACTGTGCATGTCAAGCTGTCGCCAGCAAACTAAATATCAGCATTGAATAAATAATTATCTACGGCACTCCACCCTTGCCTGTGTATCCCTAGAGGGTGGGAACCCAGTGATATGCGGTTGAGCTCATGCTGCCCTTGTTTTTTTCCCTGTTCGCCTTCTTGAGAACGTCTGCCAGGGTGAGCCTGTGGGACAGGGCACAGCCAATTCCACCACCGGCCTCAACATCGTCCTGGCTGCACCCATGAAAGGAGGTCAGCCTGTGACGATATTCCCATGCCCTGCCTTGTCTCTGTCAAACCTGGAATAACACAGAGCAAACTATGACAAATTTAGCCTACTTGGCCATGAAGGTCACTGTTCAGCATTTATTTAGAGCTGTCTAACTAAGATCGATATTTCATTCCTCTCACCTCTTTGGTATGTTTTTGGAAATAAATAATTTCCTTGTTCTGGATACTATTAGTGTGATATTAACTTGCTGTAGCTTATGGCCTATGATCTTCATTCAAATTCAATTCAAATGTGACTATTAAACAAATTGGTTGGGTACAATACAATATATAGATTATCCATGTTTGGGCCTTGAAAGTTAATTTCAGCCCCCTGGTATTTTGTGTTCATGTAACTCAATTCCACTCCCAAGATGTTTGAACCATCCATCTGACTGTTTATGTTCAGACATGAGCACTTGACTTCATCCTGCTTACAGCAAACCTCTGCCTGACCCATCAGTGTTGTTGTGGGCATGTTGTTTAATGCTTCTGTTTTGTTATCGTTGCGATCTTAATTAGCCTGCCCCTGCAGGGCAGAGTGTCGAACCCCTGACTGGCTGGCAGCAGCAGGCTCTCTGCATGGTGCCCTTCCCACATGGGAGAGAGAAGGAAAGGTCACTTTATCCACTGAGTGCCCTCTATAGCCCCCTCTTAACATTCCCTTCCACCGCTCTCTATCCCTTTACCATTCTTTGCCATCTCCTATGGCCCCTATAAGATGCAGATTTATTGTTTACACGTGGAGACGCTGGCAGGCAAGAACAGAACCTGTTTAAGTCAATACTTTGTGCTAGATGTAAATGTATGATATGAACTATGCCGATTGGACTTTCCGACGATGATTGTTGATTTTTGGTGATATTTTGGTGTAAATATATATGCTGTGTGTTTGTGTGTGTGTGTGTGTGTGTGTGTGTGTGTTTAGATAGCTGGGTGAGAGGTTCAGGATGCTGGAGGTGAACGTGGCCTTTCTGACCGAGTCGGAGCGGGAGGTCATCCTGGAAGTGCTAAAGAGAGATGAGGAGCTCAGACGGGCTGAGGAGCTGAGGGTCAGGTAATGACATACCCTGCCCTTGAAATACCATGCTGCCCTAAGCAACTTTCTGGAGTTTTTATTGTTGAGATCCCTGTTGACAGGAAGTGCAATATGTGCAACATCTCCTACTAAAAAACATACAAAGTGTTATTTGTCTTTTAATTATCATTTATTTTGTATTTTGTTTTATTTTGGATTATTTTGTATATCCATCAGCAACATATAGCAAGTCACTTGACCTATCAATAGCTGTTTTTGTGTGTCTGTGTGTAAAGAACAATGCAGATACTTGTTTCTCATAAATGCTGCCTAATATCTGAAGCTGCACCAAGTAAACACTATTAGGTGTGCAACATGCTCCTCCATCTCCTCTCATGCTCCATGAGATGGAGTAAGACAACAGAAACACATTGATAACCTCTAGTGTAACCTGGGTTCTGCCGTAGGAGGTTGAAGCTGGAGGTGCTAGACATGAAGCGGAAGGGGGCTAAGCGCGGCAGCGGCCGGTACAGCGAGCGCAGTTGCGGTCGGTGTCAGGAGTCCCTGGGCAGAGTCCTTGGCGGGGCGAGCCAGTGCCGGGTGTGCAAACACCACGTTTGCCGGAACTGCCGCCTGGTGCAACCCAATGGTGCCTGGGTGTGCACTGTGTGTTCCAAAGAAGTGTAAGACTGTCTCTCTCACATTTTATTTTTATTTTTTTAACAGTACTAGCCTTTGAGCAAACTGGAATGACAACTAGAAGGATGAGAATCTATCATCAGACCTCTCTCATCTCATCTGCACATGCAAAACTACCTTAGGGTAGTTTTTAGAGTAATATCAATCAATAATACTGTTACTTATTAAGCCATGTATTACCTTGTATAATTTTATGAACTTCAATTGTTTCTGTTGCACACAACCCCCCCATTCTCAGACTTGAATGTACACATGGTGGCTTACTACAGATTAAACACTGACTTCAATGAATGTTAGTGAACAAAAAGTTGCCATTCCATTTCCACCCCCATTGTAATGGCCCCTACTCTAGAGTGCCCCAGTTTAGGGTGGAAAATAAACACCAGTGTGGAAAAAGGAGGTGGTCCGTGGCTTGCTGGGTAAATGTTTTACTGTTTGACCAGTGCCGTGTGTTCCTCCCAGTGATCTAAAGAAGTGCTCCGGAGACTGGTTCTACGACCAGAGGGTGAACCGGTTCTCAACAGCTCCAGGGCATGATATTGTCCGAGCCTCACTCAAGAAGCGCCCGCCCTGTGAGTATAGGAAGTCTCTGTGTGATTTTTGGTGAACAGGAAGGTGTGAACTGCACTCACTGTTTCCTGTGGAATGCAGTGAATGAAACCGTTTCTTCTTTATACAATTCCTTTATACAATGACATTTTTGACTTGGGTGTGAAATAACGCCTAAATACACAGTGAATATTAGTTTACACGTATACTTTGGTTGCACTGTAATGCTGATGTGATGCTGTAAGCTTGAAGCATGTCTTCAGATAAAATCTGACTATGATCTAATTATGACTAAGCATAACACCTCTGTTTTTTTAGTGAAGAAGCGAGAGACTGCGGGGGACCTGCTTTTGAACAGCACAGAGTTAAAGCCCAGCCCAGCTGCTTCAGCTGTTCCAGTCCCACGACCCAGAAAGAAGGACCATGCTCCCTCCAACAAGGGGTGAGGGCAAGAGACTGCTCTGAGCAGAAGCACTATGTTACTGTGGCACGCATGATCATTTTCCATTTTGTTATTTCACATTTGAATACCACTTCAGTGTTCAGTGTTTTTCTCCTACAGGGAAAATGGGTTGATGATGGGTCCATGTTGATTGAATAATTTTGCAACAGTCTGTAGATGGTACGAAACTGTAGTAATGGGCTTGATGTCCAGTGAAAAGAATACTGGATGAATGTTTTTATTATCTATGACTGTGAATGAAACATCTGCCAGTGATGTGATGCAAACTGATAAGTATGTGTGCAGGATGATGAACGATGCTGCTGCTGCTGCTGCTGTCATTACAGGCAGCTGTCAAACGTGTTGGAGCTGCCTGAGGCGCGGGAGCCGCAGCGGAGTGTCACAGAGTCGGCCGAGAAGTCCAGCCTGTGCAGCAGCCGCACCAGCACCGAGTCATCCCACAGCACTCCGGCTCTTCCCCGGTAAGCGAGCGCGGCCAAAAAAAAAAAAAACATGCCTGTCTCCCGGCTGTGCCCCATGAATTAATGATGGGTGTCCGTCTGTCGCCAGGAACGCTTTAAAGGACAAAGCAGAATAAATCAGTTGTCTCTGAAGCTGGCGGCAGTGTCGTGGAGCGGTGACGCATTTGCCACACGTCCAAGGTTTTATTTCAGATGTTAATAGTGTCGTGTTCTGCCATCAGGAAAGGTATCAAGTCTCCTCAGCACAGTCCTGCAGGCTCCACAGTGTCCAGTCTCACTCAGCACAGTCCTGCAGGCTCGACAGTCTCCAGTCTCGCTGGGCCGTCCAAATCCAGCAAGCCCCCCAGTCCCATACCTGAACCAGAGACCGTAAGAATCTTTCACTCCAGCTATTCCCTTTTCACCTTCTTTCACCCATCTTTGGGTATTTTTGTCAGTAAATAAAAAACTACTCTCATTAAATGTTCTTAATGGTTTCTCTCAGGCCTCTTTGAGATACAGGCTCAATCAGCCCTCAGAAGTGGCGGACCCAGAGGTTGATAGGCTGTTCAAGAAAAGCGTCAGACGGGTGCACAAAATCTCAGGTAGTTTCCTGTTTCCTGCTTTTGTCACACAGTAGTTCCCTAGCATCCTGCTCTTTGAATGCCATCTCAAAAATTCTCTGATTAACAGTAGCCTCTTCCGCTTTTTTTTTCAGGTAGTCGGCCGACATCGACTTTAGACCTGCGTGAAGATGGTGTCCGCACCACAGACGGGTCAATGGGTGACCGGAGCAAGTCTGTACCTGGCCTGAATGTAACTGTAAGCAGCTTTAGTCTCTCTCATGACATTTGCATCACATCCACAATAAACTATCCACACATATCACAGGGTTGAGTTGATATTTGCATATTAGTTTGCATAGATCTGCAGTAGTATTTTTGGACACCTGCTGGTGACTGATACAACTGTATTGTGTCTGCTGTGCCACACAAACAGGACGATGAAGAAGATGAAGACATTGATAACCTGGTGACCATACACAGAAGGAACATGGGTGATAGCACCTCAAGTCTCCGCAGTTCCCCAGTAAATACACTGATTTACATCATTAAAGAATCACATTTAGAGACACATATACGCTTGCTGTATTAATGGTCATTAATTACGTCTTTTATTTATCTATTTTTTTCTATTGACACTTATGCCAACTGTAGAGAGACTTGTAGTTTGTATATAATCTTGACTTGGCTATTGGCTCTTTTGGTTACATCCTGAATACATTTTTTTTAATGTTTTTTCTAATGTCACATGTCCCTACTGTCTAGAGTCAGTTTAGAGTGTTTACATGATGTGGTGTTCAGGTGTTGTTGCTGCCCCCAACAGAGCACTCTGGGCAGTATGATGAGCGTGTACAGTGAGGCGGGAGATTACGACTGTGTGGAGGTGACTGGAGACATCCTCTTCTCCATCAGCTTCCAGGAGCGCAGCCAGACGCTGTCCATCCTGGTGAAGGAATGCCGGGGGCTGGCCTACGCTGACGCGGTGAAACAGCGCTGCAATCCGTAAGTGGCCCACTCAGCAGAACAGGAACAGCGGCAGGCCTCACGGGGGAGGCCACACCAGGCACAAAGCTGAAGCACTCCGTTCGCCAAGCGTAAAAATAGTGTCTGCAGTTAAAGGCTGATCTAATATTTTCTAGCCACTGTCACGTCTGGTGAGGCCAGTTCCATTGATTACAGTGGAAGCTAATTGTTGCAGCAGACGCTACGCGAACGGAACGCTTCAGTTACGTGCCCGACGTAGCCTCCCTGGACTGCGGGACTGAACATAGAATAAGAATTAGAATATAGAACATAGAATTAGAATAGAGTAGACATTCCTATTCCCATCACACAATGTGCCTAACACAGAACACCTGGAGTCTCACTGATGAGAGTTGCTAGATATTTGATCTAATGCATTACCACAACTTTCTAGCAGACTGATCCTACAGCATTGCTGCTGTTTTTCTGTGTAATTTTGACTAGTATAATAGTGTATATAGTATAAGTATTTCACTTGCATGAGGTCAGTTTGTACTCTTTTCTGTTCCTCTTTTTAAAAAACCCCTCCACTTGTGGGAAAGGGTCCACCCAGTAGGCGAGTTCATTTTGACTCTATCAGAGAAAAAAAACATAATTTTTTCTTTGAATCAGCACACTGTGTTCTACTTTTAGCCACTGCAGACACACGTGTGGTTCTGTGTGGGTGGGGAGGGATTTGAGCCGGGGAGTGGTAGGTTGATGAGTCGCTCACCTTGGAACTGATGTCTGTCTCGCTTCTCGGTCTTGCACAGGTATGTGAAGTGCTACCTCCTGCCAGACAAGTCTCGCCAGGGCAAGAAGAAGACGGCCACCAAGCGCAACAACATCAACCCCATCTACAACGAGACCCTGAAGGTACGGGGGCCCGAAGAGCCGTTTTTTTTGGATTCCTGACTTACCACCAAACGTCTGCTGACTAACAACCACACTCCGCTACCTCCAAATGTTTTCCAAATTAAGGACTTCCAGTCACTGCTCATTTTTCCCATCTTAGTATTTCGAAGTAGGGTGTTGTACAAATATGAATAGTTACTGCCTTTTGGGAACACATTTTTCCACATGTGTGGTATCTTATTAATTGCCTTGATAAAAATATTTTTATATTTTATATTTTTATGAGTTTATTCAACCTACTGTGCAAAAGGTTACTACAAAACATGCCAAGGCAATGAATATGCAGCAATTTGCCACTGACTAAAGAAATGATGCAGGAGACTGGCTGTAATTATAAGCGCTTGATTACTGGGTCTGCGTGACAGGCAGTGTTAGAGCAGGCAATTAGCTGACCTCTGGCAGGTTCTTAGGGCTGCTGCGGAAATCGACGATAAGTACAGGGTTATCACCAGCAGACAAATATTGATTTTTTTTGGTGCCAGCCCTTTAGTTAATCCACTGAGCAAACAGGACGTGTTGAGTAGACTTGAAGGTCTGCGTGCCACACGCCCAAACAGAGGCAAGAGCATTGTAATGAACACCTGTGTTCCAGAAAACAATTCATTGTGGCTGACATCAATAGAGTCGATACATATTTGACACCATTTTTCCCTTTCTTAATTACCTTTTTTCTTCATTCATCCGTTCCCCCTCCCTGTTGTGCTCTCTCTGTCTCTCTCTCTCTCTCTCTCTCTCTCTCTCTCTAGTACTCTATAAGCCGTTCTCAGGTCACCACCCGCACGCTGCAGCTCTCCGTCTGGCACTATGACCGCTTTGGCCGCAACGCCTTCCTGGGAGAGGTGGAGGTCCCGCTAGACTGTCACGACATCGACTCTGGCCACCAGCAGTGTGTGGCCCTTAGGGGAAGGGTGAGCGCTTGACTGCAGACACACACACACACACACACACACACACACACACACACACAGCAGTGGTCTCTAATTGCCTTTCCACAGGTGGCACGTCAGGAATTCATGTAGTGTAATTAGTGAGTGACGCTGAGACACAACGTGTTATGTCCATTCCATACAATAATGAGAGAAGCATTAACATCTATTTATTAACATCAATACATGTCACAATAATAACAACTCAATGTTTATTACCATATAAAGGCTCCATTCAGTCTGTCTCAATATAAAGACCACCATTTCGCTACTGTAATGTGACCGCTCGTATTACACAGACAATCCCACTAAAACCCAGGCATCCACAATTCATGATCCCAGAACCCAGACCGGGCTCAGGCATCAGGCCAGGCCTGTGTGGGCTGCCAGCCAGTGAGCTTTTGTCCAAGCTACCACAGGGAAACATATGAGGCCAGCATTCCGAGTCTGTGTCACTGCCCAGCCCTAAGTTCCTCATTCCTCCATGGGTCAGTTTCCTCGTTCTGCAGTGGCGGTAGATGTAGGGAGACTGCTCATGTCGTGTCCTCTGCTCTGTCTGTGTTGTTGCAGGTGCCCTCCTCTCTCCAGCACACTCCATTCTCACAGTACAAAGGGGAGTTGGTGATCTCCCTGAAGTACATCACAGCCAAAAACACATTGACAGATAAGTCTAAAGGTACCAATTTCAATGCTTTTTTAAGTAAATGTTCCACACTGTACCATGATTTGTTATTCAGAATTAACAATGAGTGTGAAGTATCAACACTGAGTAAACAGTGAGGATGATCAAGTAATTTCCCCCCCACTGAGTTCTGAGCGCTTGCTCTCTCTTCCACCAGCAGGAAAGAAGGGGAAAGGTAAAGGAGAGGCAGAGCTGCATGTCCTGATCAAAGAAGCCAGGAATCTAACAGCCATGAAGGCAGGGGGCACCTCAGACTCCTTTGTAAAAGGGTTGGTAGCTCAACTGTTTCAATACTGCTCGTATTGCACAATGCAGTCCAATGTGCTTTTGTTTCACACAAATATTAATATAAGTATTATAAGGAATTGTTTAAATGATTATTGTTCATTTATGTTTTCCAAAAATATAATCTGATTTCTTTTTTTCTTTTTGAATTATTTGGTGCTCTTTGGATCGATCCCAGGTATCTGCTGCCATCCAACAGCAAATCCACTAAGAGGAAGACTCCGGTGGCCAAGAAGACACTGAACCCGCACTACAACCACACATTTGTCTACAAGGACGTGAGTGTGGAGCAGCTGAGGACCATGTGTCTAGAACTGACCGTGTGGGACCGGGAGGCGCTGTCTAGCAACGACTTTCTGGGAGGCGTGCGTCTGAGCACAGGGACAGGTGAGGAGCACCTCACTCGCTTCTCATCGATTATTTTTCATTGGGATTTGGAGCGATATAAATTCAGATAATTATTGTAGTGTTTTCTCTGATTTTACACTGCACTGTATTGGTAATAGCTTTTTGAAGCACCTCCTTGAATAGATTGTACTTTATTTAATTGTACTTTCTTGATATTACAATTTCACACAGCATTGAATGTTTGTACTGAACATTTGATCTAAATTCATATGTACAACATAGTATTTTTCTATGTTTAAAATGTACAGAAGATGCCATTCTGTCTTTTTAGATCTAAACGTCATGATTGTGCAAATTGCATGATGTTGCAAAGTTCAGAACCCTTGAACTGTAGACACAGCTGAATAATTCCAAGATCAGTTTGACCTAGGTGGAGTTGGTGTTTTGGACTGTATCCAGTGTACATGTTTGTTTTTGTGTGTGTGTGTGTGTGTGTGTGTGTGTGTGTGTGTGTGTGTGTGTGTGTGCCTTGCTGATTGATGTTTTTTTTGACTCTGCACCCACGGCAGTCACTCTGCAGTCCGGCAAAGAGGAGTGGCTGGCGGAGTCTTCCCCAGAGGAGGTAAGCCTGTGGGAGCGCGTCATGCAGTACCCCGACTCGTGGGCAGAGGGCACTCTTCCCCTGCGCGCCTCCATGGGGAAGAGCAAATGAGGACAGCCGTCCCCACCGAGAGGCTCACGACGAGGCGACAGCCTGCCACTGCGCCGGGCCTCTTACGAAACTCCCCTCTCGCTCCGCTAGCTCAGTCAACAAAGGTGTCGCGTACAAGAGCTGGGATTATCATTTGTAATGCTGAGTTCTACAATGCCAAAGCAGAATGTTTTATAAAATAGATTTAAAGATTTTAAAAAAATCTACATTTATGAAGCATATACATGTATATATATATTTCTGTTGAAGGGATTATGTTCTATAGTTGCAAATTTTATGTTGAGTTGTCTCTTTTAACTTTAGGTTGGATGAAGTGTTGGATTACATTTGTGGTGTGTTTGTGTATGTCATTGTCATCTAATGGTTTTGTTTCACTGTGGTCAAAATGCAAGGCAAACCTTGACTGACTGCAAAATAGGTTGAACTCCACACAGAAAGAACACAGAATTACACAGAAAATATCAGTTCTCATCATGTTTTATTTATATGTTTGTTCATTTTTTTATTGTTGTTATTTGAACACGTTAACAGTTACTTAATGTAAATGTGTCCCTCTATCGTTACACATTCCTCTTCAGTGACAAACTGTCCAAGGACTCCAAACATAACTTTTATATTCTCTGTTCTCTCCTTTTAAATGCACTTTTTAAATACATCACATAAAGTCATTCACCTCAAAAGTAATATAATAAACTTTCAACAACCTATGTTGTCTGACTGTGCCCGATTCTCACCTGCATTTCATATGTATTTCATTTGCTTGGTTTAATACAGGTTCTTGAACTGATGATATGCTTTAACAGTAACATCACTACTGAGCCAAAAGCACACATGTGCTCTTGACATTACTACTGCACTAAGTCCCCTCATCCAGCCTAAGGTCTTGGTCTGCCTTGCTCTAGTTGTGCCACATGGGGAGGATTCCGGTGTCCGAGCATGCCCCCAGTCTGTGAAAAAGCATGTGAGGTCCCTAGGCCGTGGAGCAGGTCACCACAGGTCACTCTCACTCGCACATGTCCCTATTGATCTCCAGACGTTCCCTCTCCTCCTCCTCCAGCAGGTAGTCCTCTATGTAGGCGTAGAGCTCCGTGGAGCCGGTAGGGTTCATGAAGCGCTCGCGGTCAATGCCGTCCTCGTCCACCAGCACCATGATGAAGTAGGAGGTGGAGATGTGAAGAGCTTGCCTGATAGAAACACACAATTCACTCACAGCTTCTGCATGCCTACGGAGCTGACCTTCAATACCTTGAATGCGGTTTCCATCCCACTTCATCAACCATTAATCCTCCATGCATCTTGGCCATCTTCTAATTTTCATAGCCTCATGCATGTGTCAGGTACACTAATATGTTTATTCTGATACATGTGTGTTATGCTGCTTGCTGCTCTGATTATCCCTTCTCCCTCTCTCCCCCCCTCCCCCTCCCCCCCTTCTTATCTCACTACCTGGCTGGCCCCAAACGAACAAGTTGAGTCATGTTTCTGCTCGAGGTCTCTTCCATTTTTAAAGGAAGTTCGTCCTTAATCTAGTCACCTAAGTGTTGCTCCAGGGGGGTTCAGGCTCTGGGCTCTGCAAAGCATCTTCAGGCCATTCAATTGTTAATGGCACTAAATTCAGTATATGGAGTTGAATGGAACTGAATTGCTAAGAGAGGAAAGGAATGCTCGAATAGAGAGTGGTGGTGTGCAGTGAGATCTTTGTTATTATAAGTGAACAAGCTGTTACCAAACAAGGTCAATTACCAGAACTAGAAATACATTCCATAATAGTTTGTTCTTTTAAGAAACCGTCACTTGTAGAGAGGCATCCATCTGAATGAAATTTTAACGGGATTAGGGGGGTAATTTGTGCCGATCTGTTGTATGTCTTACTGATTTCCCTTCCTTACTTAAGAAGCTCTGTTACCTGAGGCCCTTAATGACTTAATACCTGATAAACAGACAGCTTATGATATTTGAGAGGAAAATTGGTGAGTAATGCATGTCTGTTTCATGTCACACCGACCTACATATGGATGTTACATTAGCCTACCTGAGGCCCTCGATGACCTGTGAGTCCAGGTAATGTCCCTTGATGCGCCCCACCTGCCGAGGCTCCACCCCCAGCAGCTCAATCACAGTCACACGACGCAGATCCAGACCACAGTCCGCCTTCTGTATCCATCACACACGGACATACGACAATATGAGGAATACGGTCACAAATATGTGATTAGAATGTTCGCAAACCGAGAGTTCCGCACTATGGTGCGACAATAACACTCAGAGATTTTCCCCATAGACTGTATAAAGAACACAAACTATAGATCGTTTGCATAGAATTCTAGAAGGAACCAGGAAAATAATTCACTCCTTAACAGGTTAATACCTGTAGATTTCTGGGTCAAGCAGTGCTGGTGGTGCAGACCATCGATATGATGCCAATGACCATATAGGACTTCAGTTGCTAATTGGTATATTGACACCCTTTCAGATGTTTGGTGGGGCTTATTTTATATTATTTCCAATTGACTACCTGTGGTTACATGCTTGTCAGACACAGTAAGTCAGTATCAGTGGCTCACCTGTAACATAACATTTTGGATCTTGTAGTACGGGTTGGCAACATTTGGTGTGGACACAACCAGCAGTCTCCTCTTCTCATAGAACTGATCGAGCAACGCAGCTGCAGTCTTCACATCTGTATTGATGTGCATCACTGGACATACACAGACACACAAAGCATAACTCATTATATTATAAAGAGTGCAACAGCAGGGTACATCATCTGTGTACATGGAGCTGAGTGAGCTACAGTACTGGATCTCGTGATCCTATTTTCAGAGAAGACTAATCTAGTGTGTGGGTAAGGCACTGTAACATGATATAACGTACTGCCCTATTTCTTAAAACAGTCCAAATGTAATTTTTAAAGTATTGACTTATGAGCAGTTGTTGAGTAGTTTTATTTGGATTTGAAAGTAATTGCAGCCTAGTTGGAAGATGATGGAGTCCATGTTTGCCAAATTTCTGGCTTTGTTTCAAGACATTTCTACATTGTAATCTAATTATAGGATAAGCTTTGCCAGTTTGTGAAGGCAGGGGACTGACTAACCCTTTTATTATTTCTCTCCTCCACAGCCCTTTCTGTAAATGTTTGCGGGTGGTTAAGATCTGCTTAGCCATACAGAGCATGTTTGCCCACATAGTGAGTGTGTGGGTGCGTGTGTGTGTGTGTGTGTGTGTGTGTGTGTCCGTGTGAGTCATCGATGTCAGAAGATGATGAGTAATTCCAGCCGGGCAACATGACAGTGCTCATTAGTGGCACTCACACACACAATAAGGCGGCTCGTCCGACCAGCTGCGGTCAAAGCGACACACACGGGTGGCCGCACCGCTCCTCTCGTAGCCGCTGTCGCAGTGGTATTCGCAGGTGGCGCCGTAGTTGTTCAAGTCCGACGAGCAGGTCAGGTAACCATGGAGAGGTGGTTTTAGCGCTGGGCACTTTCGGACTGTTGGCAAGGAAACACAGGTAGCGTTAATGTTTAACTTTAAAAGGGCACGCTTTCTCTGACTACATCACAGAGAGGCTTCCACCTCTCCTACAACGCTACCTTCTGTGAAACTACTATTCAACACACATGTAGTTTTATGCCAGAATAGACTAAAATAGATGAAAATAAATAAGAAAAAAAGAAAATGTAGCTATATTCCAAAAATAGTTCCCATCAAGATAAATACTCTGCTGTTGAGATTAAACATCTGAAGATCACAATTTTACAACAACCTTTGTTATTTAGAAGAAAACTCCCCAGTGTAAAATCTCTGGCCTTGGACGCCTTTCTCTGACCATGATGCACTCTCCAATTGCCATAGCAACACAGCTACAAATAACACATTATAAGGTCATCCAAAACAAGTCTCAAGTTACCAGTCCAAGATCAAAACTAATCAAATGGAGCCTGTTTGCACACTCCCAGCTCTTGAATATAAACAAAGACTGGCCTTGCGTGAATCCCATCATTATGGCAGGCATCCGTAAACAGGTTGTTTTTTTCCCGGCCACCTAGTCCGGAACCTTCCTGACTTACCCTCCACGCGCACATTGAACTTGCAGGCAGCTCTGTTGCGGGCCTGATCGTACACACGGTAGCGGATGATGTGGATCCCCTCGGCGAACATAGACCCAGACTCAGGGCCCACGCGCATGAGGCTGCAAGAGAGTGGCAAGACAGGCGTTAGTTTAAATGAGGCCAGCAGGCACAGAATTTGGCTATAATGAGATGGCATTGCTACGTCGGGCATACTCAAGCGTTTTGCCAGAGGTGTCCGAGGTGTGAGGCCGATTCCAAGACACCCGGGCCGTGAGTTTTCCGGGCTCCGCCACCTTAACTTTGGACTCGGGGCACTTTATTTTCGGAGGCTCATTGTCTGGAAACAGCCAATTTTAAGCCAACAATTCAGAGCAGGATTTTCTTGTCTACAAAAAAGAGAGCTAGCAAAAGTTGGCTCTAATAAGGTAAACATCCTGTGGGGAAAGTATCCAAGTGCCTCACACTGGCTATCTAAACAAAATAGTGATCCAGTGTGTGTGGGGGAAGGGTCTAGCCACTATTCCCTGATATATCTTAAAAGGACACAACATATGCAACAACAAGATATGTGTTTACTCTTCCTTGGATATGATCCAAAAATTACCTGTGTACAAAACAAAGTACAAGTCATTATTTCCACCACACAAGTCCAGTTATTTCATCATACATTCTGAAAGCCTCATCTTGAAGTGGTTTAATTTGATCAAATGAGAGGTACTCCAAAATGTATATGGTGAGCTGCATGTGCTGTAGTTTTGTCACTCATTTTTGTCTTGTGCTTCGTTAGAATCGTCTCTCCAGCAGTAGTGGAGCTCTTTACATAGTATATATCACACCATATCAAGCCAAACCGTAGGGAAGCACCTGCACAGAGAGGCTCCGAGCCAGTCCAGCTCCCACCGTCCTGGCATATGCGCACGTGGTCTCCCTCCAGCTGGTACCCGGGGTGGCACAGGTACTCACACCTGGAGTCCACCATCACGTTCTCCGAGCAGTGGAACGTCCCGTGCTGGATCACAGGCAGAACGTGACAACGGGCCCCTGGTCATCAGCGATGGACAGAGGACAATTTTAAGATGATGTGACCACTTTGATGTTACCAGCTACTTCAAAAGCAATTTATGATTCAGATTTACAGAAGACTGGTTCGTCAACAAAGAAAGAAAAAAAAAAAAGAGCACATACTCCGACAGTGGCCAGTGCCGGACCAGCGACGATTGGACATGCACTGCACCGATGGTCGCCCCACCAGCTTGTAGCCGCGGTCACAGGACAGCTCGCAGCGCGTGCCCAGCGAGCCGTAGTGGTTCCGGCTGCGCGGGGAGGAGCAGGACACGTCTCCATTGGGCAGCTTCAGAGTGTGGCACCAGCGCGGATCTGCCAGGAAAAAACACAACACACACGCACGCGCACACGTCATTCTCCCAGGAGTGCAGGCAGGGCGAGTGATCACATCATGATGCTGTTTAGTACAATTCAAATGGTGACCAGATGTGGAGTACCAGTAACCAGCATAGCTATTGAAGAGACCGTAGAAGATGCTGAATAATATAGATAGATAATATAGAGTGAACTGTTTGAGATGCTGGTGTATACTTATTGTTGTGGTCTAGCTGTGGGGTGTACTAGTGACAGTAGCAGATGTAGATGGTAATAATGTAGGTGGAGTGAACTGTTTGAGATGCGTGTGTATACTCACTGCTGTAGTCTAGCTGTGGGGTGAACTGTTTGAGATGCGTGTGTATACTCACTGCTGTAGTCTAGCTGTGGGGTGAACTGTTTGAGATGCGTGTGCATACTCATTGCTGTAGTCTAGCTGTGGGGTGAACTGTTTGAGATGCGTGTGTATACTCACTGCTGTAGTCTAGCTGTGGGGTGAACTGTTTGAGATTCGTGTGCATACTCACTGCTGTAGTCTAGCTGTGGGGTGAACTGTTTGAGATGCGTGTGTATACTCACTGCTGTAGTCTAGCTGTGGGGTGAACTGTTTGAGATGCGTGTGCATACTCATTGCTGTAGTCTAGCTGTGGGGTGAACTGTTTGAGATGCGTGTGTATACTCACTGCTGTAGTCTAGCTGTGGGGTGTAATAAGGTTCCTCCTCCTCATGCAGGACCTCATTGTACGTATCGTATGTCGTCACTGCCGAACATGAAACCACAAACAAACCACTGACATCACTGACCAGGGGTTATAGAGCCACACAGAAAGAAACTGTGACGCATGAATTTAGCTTAATTATGACCCGCGTGCCCATGGGGTGTGGAGGAAGTGTTGTGGTGCAAAAGGCCTGGACCATTCAACAGTGTGGAAAAATGTATCCAAACGATGGCTCAAAATTGAAAAAAAACGTTATGGAACATAATGGAGCAGAAAAGTGTTCATGGATAGGTCATTGATTCTGTTATAGCTAGATAATAGATCCTGTGAACATTTAGAGTGCTCCATTACTTTATTAATAAATAATTTGATAATTTGAGTCATCTTGTAGATAATGTTTCTATTCTTGTGGATTGTCTGCACCTGCATGCAGGTTTGTTGGGCAAGGCCCCTACTAGTTCTCTGCATCAAGCAAAATAATTGGCCCAAGTTGTAGAGCACTGATGTGCTCTATCACACGATATTACAGAAACAAACAACCTAATTGCAGACTTGAGATGGACGGGTTTGAAATGGCATGCTGCTACCAATGCCTAAAACCCTGAGTATGGCTTACATGGCAGGTGAGGGGTTAAACTGACCAAACTATTTAGAAGATTCTTATTCAGTATTCTTATTTGACTCTTAGACATCGCTCGCATGATGGTTAATTTTGGAGACCATATCTTTACAGCTTTTACGATCTTCTTTAAAAGGTAATTCTTTACACCCTATTTGGGTTGAGGTCTTTAACCGAAATGGTGCATTAAGGTTTACTAAGTCATCAAGCAGAACTCCATCATTCTGCACTGATATGCAGAACGGACATGTGCGTTGATAGATGTGAGAACCCAGTAGAATTCTTTGATTTTGATTCCAATGATAGTAAGACCCTCAAAAAGTCCCTGGAAAAACAGTGTTATGCAATCTTTAAACCAATTTCAGCATGAAAGCCAGCACTGATGAGTTTCATATAACTGTAAATGTAGGTCAGTAAAGGGTCTCAGTGGAGTCTCCGATTGTTCCAGACCAACTGTTTGGCAGCCCATGCTGCATATCCCCCTGTTTAGAGGATGTAGGTTTGATAAATGGAAAACTACAAACACCTGGTTTTGAGATTAGGGGCGCCCAGAAGACCATGGCAAACCCCGGCGGCCTTTTTCCTGCTTATTCATGCTCTGCACACTTGCACATTCTGTGCAGAGTTAAATGGACTACTTGAAAGAATTTTTGTCATGATCAATTGACATGATTAATTCCAGTAATTACCACGCATGCTGTTGGTAAAGAGAATCACGCCAGTCTTCTGCAGGCCTCTGCCTGATAAATTGTGCACAGTCAGTTTGGTGAAGGGGAAAAAGAAATGTACATCATTTCCTTTCCATGATACCTTCTATTTAGTCATTTTTTCCACCATCTAAAGCTGATCCTGTTTCATTCTACAGCTACATTCAGCCAATGGGCTTCTCACTTGCTTTTGATGGCGAGCCATCACATTCAGGATTTTTCCATCATTGTGGTAGAGTGTACGTGGGGAGAGATCAGAAAAGTCAGAGTCAGCAAAACTATATTTGTTCTGCAATTTGAACTTGCTGTTTACAGCAGGATGTGTTTTGACATGAACAAAGTTATTAGTGGAGCAATTCGGGCCAACGACTACAAACATCTGTACTCAAGTCATTTCAAACCAGGTGAATAAGGAATTTGTACAGTACAAAATAGAAGTAGCTGTTGCTCGTCCTCATTAAACATGTCAAGACACAATTGTTTCAGAGCACAACGTGGCAAACATGTGTGCCTAGGCCAGCACACAAATACTCAGAGAGCATTGTGAATCAAACACAAATGTTGACAGATTGTGTTCATTAAAACGCCATTTTTCTCAAACTCTATTAACCCTTTTCTGTGCCATGTTCCCTTAAATGTTATAACAGATATAGACAACAGATCGATTTAGGAGGTTCCATGTTTTTCTTGTTTGTAAATTTGAGTCAACATGTGGATACACGCTGATTCAAATTATGGATAGTCTGTGCCTGGATTTGTTGGGTGTGACCCCAAAGTTAAAAAAAACACACCAATCTGCCAGAATATTTGAGTGCTTAGCTCAGATATGCATAGAGGTTCCTTTGTTTTTGCTTCCAATATGTCATGTGTACACACTAAAGTCTTCACAGAACTCTTCACAGAACCTTATTGCAGATTTGAGTTTTAGGCCCAGATATCTTGGCTGAATAGACTGCCCATGCTAAATCTAGGGAGTGCTACTGTACATCTGCATCAAGGATCCACAAATATAATTGGCCCAATTATTGGACCACCAACAGCAGCGTGAAACCTATCTGAAGGTTTTCACAAGGGCTGAAAACCTTGGGAGGGGTCTGTCAGCAGATGAAGGGTTAACCTGAACAAAATCTTATTTGACAACTACTCTTCATGTCTTGAATGAATGGACTAAGTCGTTCAGCTACAAAACACATTCATGCAAGTGACATAACCTTTACAGCTGTGTATGCTACAGCGTGCACTAGACTCTAGAGAATGCTACAAGCCTAAAGCAGTAGACTTGCCACAAACTCACTGTAATTTTAAACTTTTCATCTTTAAAGAAATTGAAGAGGCCTAGAGATTGATGCTCAGCTAAATTGTAAATAGCACAGGGAATTACCAACAGTAGCCTGAACAGAATGACTGAGTATGACACACTACTGTCTTAATGCACCGACTGCCTTCAGGCAATCCTCCAGCAGTCAGTTTTCCATGTTCCACTGCAGCTCACAAAGGTAACTGGGGGCTGACCACATAGTCACTTGGGCTGGCCGACTAACACTGATGAGGTTGTAAAATACCGAGACTATGACACAGCCTGCTTCAGCTGAAGCATCCAAGGCAAGCTGTTTATAGAGTGCTGCTTACTTTACCTGGAAAGCATGCAACTTAGGGCAACTTTGGCTAAGGAACACCACCCAAAGTGCTGAAAAACATATGAAGTTGTCCTGTGTTCTACTCATACAGAAGGAGAATGGCAAACATTTGTCAGGATCCAGCCATAGGATACAAAATAATTGTAAAAATTCCTGAAACCATTCATTATTGTGCCAGGGGTGTGAACTTTTAAGAAAATAAAAACATTGAATAACATGATAATGAAACTGCTGATGGTGCTTTTTTGCATCATGTAACAAATGGTGGGGCTGTTTCGATCAGCAGTCTCAGTTTCATTAAGTGTTGACTTTAAAGATACTTAAAACAGGTGTAGGCTAATTTCAGGTGGGTTTAAATTATGGCTTCAGCACAGGTGGTTTTGGGGTCCTTAGCAATTTTCTTGTGATAAAGAGTTTAAATTGGGGTCTAAGTTAATTATAGATGAGGAGAGTAGACACAGCAGGTATCAGAGTATCTTAAACAGCAACACCAGCACTGGTTGATGTTCTTCTAGATAGGCAAGTGAAAAGCATGACCATATGAAAAGATTCCACGAGGTTTCTGTTGATACAAATGGTTGAGTTGAGACAGACATAGCCTACCTTGGCGTGCCTTATAGGCTACCACAAACAGAGAAACTGGTACTTGGCTTAACTTGTCTTGAAGATTGCTTGACACATTGTTCCCATTATGAGTTTGATACTTCTAGCCTACAGTAGATCCCTTCAACTTCAACAGCAGCCAGAACAAAACAGTAACAGCCTTTGTAACCGAGGAGCACAGCATAGCTTAGATTGATGTTCATTTTACTTTTCATGAATAAGTTAGTCTATATCAAGATGATCCAAATAAAACCTCACATGACCAAACTCTAAAAATTGAATGGAATATCCCCAGAGGAAGGATTCAATGCACCTCTGAATTAATAACATTCTGTTTCTCATTGTGAGGAGATCAACTTAACGCAGCTGCTTCTAATATGAACATTATTACTGCGGTGAAGGAGGTATGTCTCCACTCCACTGCATGGAATGCCGTTGCATATTAAAGCCATGGTCTAATTCTTAGGCCACTAGCTTATTCAGTGTAACATTAGGCCAGTAGGCAACATACTATAACTAATAACAATTTCAAAGACGTTAACAAGTCACGGTGGAAATAAACAATATGCTTTTAGACAAAAAAGTTGATTGATAGCCAAATCCTACCTTCAGTGTAATGCCCATGAATCCAGGATACAAAGTGCGCCTCTAACAACAAAACAATGCAAAGTTTTGCCATCAGGTTCTAACGTTGTTGTGTATTTGGATAACTTAACAGCTGACGCATGCAGCGAGAGTGGAGAATTCCAAAGTTAGTTGCCCTATCTCTAAAAACGCCAAGCATTCAGAAACGCTATTGTGTTACCGCGAGGTTTTTAAAAGATAATTAAAGTGAACGTGTTGTAAATATCACTGATATTTATAGATTCGTTTGCCAACGAAAGTTAGATGTAAGAACAACAGTGTTCGTTCCCTTCGTCTTCTGTCGTCAAGTTCGGAAAGTTCTGCCGCTAGTGCGCTAGTCCCCCAACTGAATGTACGCCGGCGGGTGGTCACAGTTTCAATCAGTCAGTTCACGGGGAAGCTACTTTAGAGCAGCTTTGCAAGCTATTTCTTCACAATATAAGTAGCTTTACATTACACATTAGTTGAAAATAATAATTTGAAATAAAGTGTGAAAAGTCTACATTACACATAATAGCAATAAACAACAATATGTATAAGTATATATACTCTTTTGATCCCATGAGGGAAATTTGGTCTCTGCATTTATCCCAATCTGTGAATTAGTGAAACACACTCCGCGAACACAGTGAGGTGAAGCACACACTAATCCCGGCGCAGTGAGCTGCCTGCAACAGCGGCGCGCGGGGAGCAGTGATGAGGGGTTAGGTGCCTTGCTCAAGGGCACGTCAGCCGTGCTTACTGGTCAGGGTTCGAACCGGCAATCCTCCGGTTAGAAGTCCGAAGCGCTAACCAGTAGGCCACGGCTGCCCCATATCAAATTAACAATGAAAATAATTCGTTTTATATTAACAAACCGTAAACATACAAACCATGACTTTGTAAGCTAATTAATTGAGTGTAATGCGAACAGGTGAGTCTTCAAACCCTTCTTGCAAGTCCAAAAACTAGCACAAGAATGCAAAACTCTATACTCACCAATGAGGAACCACTGTGCTCCTTACACCAAACAACTTTGTCGGCTTTACTCAAAAGACTACAATCTTTCAAGAATAAGGTAAAAAAAATGGCTTCCATCTGTCCACTCTACCATAAAGGCCTGATTGGGGGAGTGCTGCACTGATGTTTGTCCTTTACTCTTCTCTCATCCTCTCATAGGAACTCTGGATCTCATTCACAGTGAGCATTGGGTCCTTGGTTACCTGTCTGATCAAGGCCCTTCATCCCGGGTTACTCATTTTGGCTGACCGGACAGATCTAGGAAGACTGTTGGTTGTTCCAAACTTCCATTTGAGAATGAAGGATGCTACAAAGCTCTTGCTTTGCAGCATCCTTCACATTCAATGCTGCAAAATGTTTCTTGTATCCATCCCCAATCTGTGCCTACACAACCCTGTCTCGCAATTCACTCAACCTTGTGGCTTGGTTTTCACTGACATACACCATCAACTGTGAGACCTTATATAAAGAGATGTGTGCCTCTCTTAATAATGTCCAGTGAATTAGGCACAGGTGGACTCCTATCAAGTTGTAGAAGCATCTCAAGGACCATTGATAGAAGTAGGATGCACTACAGGTCAATTGCAAGCGTCATAACAAAGGGACTGAATAGGCCTACTTATGTAAATGAGATATTTCATGCTTTTATTTTTTGTACATTTATAAAACACTTCAAAAACCTGCTTTTTGTGAAGTGTTGGAATAGTGTAGATTGATGAGAAAAAAACGAATTGAATCCATTTTAATATAAGTCTGAAACATAACAAAATGTGGTGAAAAACTCGAAAGGGTCTGAAAACTTTCCAGATGCACTGTATAGGCTACAGTTTACTGTACAACAGTACTGTATACAGTAAACAGGGACTACAGATGGAAACTAGAAAATGCAATTCCAGGGAATTACCAGTGCATGAAAATGCAAAACATATGGTGTGAAATATATTGTTAAAACAGATGATGTGCTAATTGGCAACCAACATGATGAGGTTTAATATAGTTGGAATGACTGAACAGTCAAATAGGTGGATAGTTTAAAAGGTTAAATTATTTGCTAGGTAGATGAGGTTAAATATAGTTGGAATGACTGGACAGTTAAATAGGTGGATAGTTTAAATGTTAAACTATTTGCTAGGTAGATGAGGTTTAATACTGTAGTTGGAATGACTGAACTAGGTAGATGAGGTTTAATATAGTTGGAATGACTGAACTAGGTAGATGAGGTTTAATATAGTTGGAATGACTGAACAGTTAAATAGGTGGATAGTTTAAAAGGTTAAATTATTTTCTAGGTAGATGAGGTTTAATGTAGTTGGAATGACTGGACAGTTAAATAGGTGGATAGTTTAAATGGTTAAATTATTTGCTAGGTAGATGAGGTTTAATACTGTAGTTGGAATGACTGAACTAAGTAGATGAGGTTTAATATAGTTGGAATGACTGAACTAGGTAGATGAGGTTTAATATAGTTGGAATGACTGAACAGTTAAATAGGTGGATAGTTTAAAAGGTTAAATTATTTGCTAGGTAGATGAGGTTTAATATAGTTGGAATGACTGAACTAGGTAGATGAGGTTTAATATAGTTGGAATGACTGAACAGTTAAATAGGTGGATAGTTTAAATGGTTAAATTATTTGCTAGGTAGATGAGGTTTAATATAGTTGGAATGACTGAACAGTTAAGGTGGATAGTTTAAATGGTTAAATTATGTTGTGGACAGAGGAAACAGTTGAACAGGATGTGTAGTCTTAAGAGAATGAGACTGTATGCTTAAAGCCTGAGAAACTGATAGGGTGCAGGTGGCCTGGCCACCTGGCCTAGGATTCTAATTGCTTAACGGCCCAATTCTGATGTCATCAGCCCAATGTTAAGTCTATGGGGAAATTTTGAGTAGTTTTTAATGAATAGTTTAAAAAGTATAAAAGTTACAAAGATGAAAAATACAAAGCCCAGATGTCCTAAGTAAGACCTACTTAACATAGTTTGAATGAAGTTTCTATGTTAAACGGTTGAAGCTGCATTAATTGCGTTAGAAGAAGAAGAAGAAGAAGAAGAAGAAGAAGAAGAAGCCTAGGAAGAACAGTACAGTGCATTTTCATGCACTGTAATTAACCTTTGTGCCTAACCTAATGTGGCTTAGTACACTGTGCATTGTCCCTGTTAAATAACAGTATAAATACAATGCAATTGTCAACATGGCATGCCGCCAGAGTGGTCAAGATAAGACAAAAGAGTGCAGGTCAAAGGGGGTTCAATTACAGTGGAGAAGCAATGGGGGGTAAATTTCTTTCCATGTGTGGACATTTGTTTCAGTAGGTCAAGTTAACAGATAAAATGGCCAAAAGAGATTTAACTACTTGAATAATGTGCAAATTGTTAAATTACAGTTACTGAAAGTATAGCGTGTCTGCGTAATAGACTGCAGAAAAAGAACATTTTAAAAAGCATTTTGGAATATAACATTATTAACATTGCTCACCCACAAAATGTGTGGCAATCACTGAACAGCATGATAGCCTAACATTTCATTCTGTCATGCGACAGACAAAATAAAGGCCTGCTACCATTATACCAATAATGCTGATTATTTTTTCCTGAATTTTGTTTGACTACATGGAGGGCAATTTGACGCTTTGCAAAGTGTGGGTTAGTGTGTCCACACTAGCCTAATTGATAAATCATGATTAGAAGTAATAAGACAGAATTTGTCTTCTTCTCTGCCCTTTGGCCAAAGTCAAGTGTAGCCTAGGCCAGAATATCAAAAGTAGACATTACTAGACGGAACAATAGTGTTTAGGGACCGCTCGTTATTTATAAACGGGGTCACCAAGGAATTTTGAGCGCTCCAATGAAAAGTTCCATGACCCTCCCCTGCCTGCAAGAAAATAATCACCGACCCTCCAGCAGCCCTTTCATAAAAATCATGACCCTCCCCGGCCAATTGTCAATACTTTCCACCCACGCTATAAAGCGCTATGAAAACACATCAACTTACACTGTCGTTCTGAACTCACCCTCTGCTTTCTGATCTTACACATCACACTTCACCAAGATGGTGGCCATTTCAGTAGATTTACTCACTAACATTGTTGTGGAAACACAACAAGCATGGAAACTAAATGCACACTTCCTGCAACTGCATAGCCTACTTGAAATAAGTTACTCCTCTAGTAGGCTAAGTATTCACATGAAATAAAACAATAAAACATTGAGACCATTCAACAAAGCACACTGGGTAATAACAAATTCAACACATGAACTTGTTGCTGTGGACTCATCTCTAGGCTTCCTCAGTCATTGTAAAGTTGCCGAAGCTGAACATTATCCAAAACTCAATTTCTCAGATGAGCGTCAATTTGGGAGCTTGCTACACTCCTTCCTTCTCAAATGACTTGAAAAGGTGTTTGCACAATTTCACAAATAATCTCTGGGACCGAAAAATACCTAACATGCCAACTTTTTCTGGGTTTAGGCCTATCATTTTAACTTTTCCCCGCTGTCTTGCCGTTTTAATATTTTCCCGTAGAATATCCCATATTACTGTAATACTCTCATAACATTAGTCCTGCATTCTGGCCTGTCTCTGTGTTGTCCTGTTGTTACCCCTTGCCCTTCCAGAGAAACAGATGTATTCAAATCATCGTTTTGCTTGCTTGAATGCAAACTCAGATTGATGTTAACCTACAGGCCTATTTAAGTAAACGACGTGGTTGTCGTGAGAGCACGATTCGTAGGCTATGTCTACGTGCGCACCTGCCAGGAGCCAAAGAAATCCCCCTGTATATTCACTCCAAGTTGGTCTACCATAACTTACCAACTCTACACTGTAGACCATAAACTGGCTATTTATATGACCAATGTATTTGTTCAACTTTATGAAGCAGAATTATAGCCTAGAAATCTAGACGCGCCCCTAGCGCTAGGGCTAGTCTAGCAACTCTCCGTTGGCTTGTGAGCTCCAGAAATCGAAACTTAATCAGGGCATTGAAATCGTGTATAGAGTCGTTTGGTGGGCTTAACATAATGATTGATGGCAGAGTGGTTTGGCTTGAATTCCCTGCTACTTGAAAACAAATATCCTATTGCTTCCTATTGCGTGCAGAGGGAATTTGAAAGACAACTGATTATCCCGCCCCTCTGACTGAGCACTGCGAACGGTGAGTGCCCAGACCCTACATTTTAATGTGGGTCTGGCTCGCCAGGCTAGCAGAATTACGCACTGCTACTTGGAACGTAACACATTTTTGTTGGCAGGAGGGAGAATGACAGCGATTAACAAATTGCACTTGTTGCTGGTTACCAATAAATAGGGCCCACTATATATTTTTTTGCAAACAACAAAAACAGAAAGGATGGAGACAGCAAAGCTAGAGATGGGCAGGAACAAGGTCAATTGGTAGAAATGCTTGTCAAAACGTTAGGAGCTGGATGTGTGGATGAATGAAGCACAAGTATGCTTTATAAGCATGCACACTGTTTAAAGTTAGGCTAGGCTACACGGTAAACTACAAGTAAACCAAAGTTAAATTTAGTTTTTTTTTAGGGCTAAACTAAACTTTAGGGTTGGATAAACTGGCTACTTTGTTGCTCCAACCCTTCCAACCTTAATGGGGACGGATGTTGACATTTTGCGTGAGAAACCCGGGAAATCTCCCTTATTTTCAATGTTGACAGAGCTATGGAACGAAAGAGAACGTTATATGGCGACAGAAATCAACAATCAAACAAGCCACTTTGATTTTTTGCTGTTTTCATTAATACATAAGTTAGGTGACCCTCCCCTCAACAAAGAATAAAAAGACATGACCCTCCTCTATTTTCCAGCCGGAAACTGAATCCCTACTCATGACGACATTTCCCTTTCGCTTGGAAGCGTCGGCAGAAAAAGTTTTCCAGCTGAAAGACATTGGCAAGGTTCTCTTCTTAACCTACATATTCCAACAGCCCGTTTGTCAAACTTGTTAAAAGACAGGATGTCTCCGCCATCCAGAAGGCTACAAACCAAGCCTGTGATAACATGTCTCAAGACGTTTCTTATTTCGTACAGTCTCATATTTTGGGTAAGTGTGATGGTTTTCAATAAACAACCAATGCCAGCTATCTATGCTGCTAGCAACCATTGATGGAGAAGAAAACAATGGGCTAAAGTTTTCGATGTTGCTAGCGAACAAGCAGCTGTTTAAGGTATTGATTGGAGTAATTTAGCTTGTTAGGAAGTTAAGTTAGGAATTCCCCCCCGCCCCTCGTGATTTAGCCTATGTCAAGATATAGCCTACTCATTTCAAACCACTTGTTAGGTCGTCAAGTCTCCCCTAAAATAAAAAAGTTAGCTAGCAAAGAATATCGCAGATGTTGTCGCTTGCCTGTCCATCACAGCTGTTTAAATAGTCTTGGGTCATGTTGCATCAGATGCATTTGGCTGCTTTTTTCCATGCATGTTATTTATTGAACTTATTGGTCTCAGCGGGTCGTGGTAACCATGTGAATTCTGCCATTTGTGCATAAAAATATCATGATAAACATTCTGTGCGTGTTCGACATAAAGAAAAACATACAAAACATCAATACAAATCACTAATGTGTTACAAAAACTTCACTGGCGTTATCTTTGTATCAATTTATTGAACGTGGCTTTTGGGGTTCGAAGTTCAGAGCAGCACGTTTACATCTCTTTGCCATTTATTGCCGTGTAGTCTTTATCAACCGAGCCAGATGGCCTGATGGCTTCTTGCTAATGACACCCTGAACAGACATGCGCTTCAAAACAGCCGCAGGAGTTCAAATAAATTAGACGTGTGGAGTTGGTGAAAGCTTCCTATGCCTACATGTTGAAATAGACCACATTGGCATAAATAATATTGTAACTGTCAAACATGTATGGAAATATATAAAGTAAAGTTAAATACTTTTGTTGTTTTTGAGCACATTAGTCTGGTACACTTAAGCCAGATCCAGATAACAGAAATTACAAGGTGAGCCAAGGGTATTGTTATCAAACTGGCTTGGCTAGACGTCTTCAAAAATTTCACTTTTAACTCCACTAGATTTAAAATCCCCTCGGGGACTGGTGTTTAACTTTACCCTATGTCTCTCTCCCAGATCACAGGAGTGATCCTGCTAGCAGTAGGGGTATGGGGTAAGGTGAGCCTGGAGCCCTACCTCCACCTTGACACTGAGAATACCACCAATGCACCATATGTTCTCATCGGGACCGGAGCCATCATCGTCATCTTTGGCCTGTTCGGTTGTTTTGCCACATGTCGAGGCAGTCCGTGGATGCTGAAACTGGTTAGAATCACCCATTAGATTCCATTACCGCTATGCCCTATGTTTTTTTAGAAAAAAATATTTTTAAGGTTGTAAATGATATTATGTATTTCAATGTAAATGCGTCAGGATGTGATCTAGAGTGTTGGCTTTTCAACATTTTGTGTTGAAAGTGTTTTAAGGTAGTAATCTTTGTTTTATTGTATCTGCCCATTTCCTCAGTATGCAATGTTCTTGATATTGGTATTCCTTGCCGAACTAGTAGCAGGCATCTCTGGTTTCATCTTCAGACATGAGGTAAAGTCCCACTGTATCACAACAGTATCCCTGGCACATCAATGGCACATTCCAGAACTGAAATCCCTTTCATTGTTCTAAATGACATGCTCTCTTCAAATTTCAGATCAAAGGACTCCTGAAGGGAGTCTACATAGATGCTCTTAATACCTACAACCACACAGATGCCAGAAGCAATGCTGTGGATAGAATTCAGAGAAATGTAGGTGACTTGTAAATGTTTCTGTCAGTTGGAAAGTGTCCATGTTCTTCTGACTACTGAAAGCTCATCTTTGGAGCAAAGCTGAAATCTATGTTTTAGACTTAGGTGCCTTCTTGGAAATATTTGGGTTGCTACCCCTTTAAATACATTGTTTTATTCTTTCATACTCCTTTATCAAAGGCTTTAATAGATAGTTCATCTACAGTATCATCCCCAGCGCTCTAAATGTTCTTAGAGCTGGCTCTGTTGAAGCAACACCAAAGAACTTTCCCTCTGTCGCACACACGTTATTTGTTTATCCAGCACCGGCTTTGCAAATAACGATGTCCACAGACACCAAGTTAGAATATTTTGCATGACTTATAAAAGTACGATGTATTGCGACATCAGATGCAAGTCAAATTTGTAGTTTCTTATGTCTCATTCCATCGAACTACAGATCCGCTACCCGATCTGGCAAACTTACATAGTGCGGTTATAGCCGATAGAGGGCCGCGAAGCGAATGCAGAATTGCCGTTCACCCTGTTAAGAGTTGATTTTGGAAACTATTTTGGAAACATTATTTTAAGGTACAAAAAACTCTTTGGTGTTGCTTTAACAATCCGCTTCAATGTGTCTGTTTAATTTGTTCTAATATCTTGTGACTTAACCGACTGTCCCCAAACCCATTTCAAACCACCAGAATGGCATTTACATTATATTTCTCTCTCAAAATAATATAATTTTTTTTTGTGCAGCTGAAGTGCTGTGGATTGCAGAACTACACTGACTGGCAGGAAAGGCCGTACTTTGCAAATAATGGCATCCCTGAGAGCTGCTGTAAAGAACTTTCTGCCTGCAGTTCTGTGGACCTCAAGAACATAACCCTAGCTGCCACTGTGGTGTACAACAGTGTATGTGCCTTTTTTGTTAAAAGTTTACTGGTTTCCTATTTTGTATAATGTTTTAAATAGCTTATTCAAATAGTACCTCCCATGCTTTTAGAATTAGAATTTTTAGTACAACTGTCCTTAAGTCCTCAGTGCTGAGAAACGTATTGATCCTTTGAAGCTTCTCTTTGGGGAATTAATGTAGTTCAATAGCATTGCACATTGAAGATTTCAAAAATCATCCCATACTTAGGCTAGGGACACACCGCAAGTCTTAATGGTCAATTATGATTTTATTTTGCTCACATTTATTTTATGTGTGGCTGTTGACATTGTTTTTATTAAATGTGGCCAATATCAGATTCCTACCCCAGTGTGGACTGGTGAGTGTTAAACTGACCTGCACATGCAAAACATCAAGAAACAACCACACACATAACTTGCAGATAGCCTGATCTACTGACTGACTACCTTCGTAACTCTCTTCCATTTCCACTGAGTAATGCTATAACCCACATCAGAGAGTGCGCTCCAAACTGCGGCCACGTTGAAATCAGACCTGTATCTGATTTGGATCACATCCAAATCAGATGTGATCCGAAGTGGCCCAAATCCGAATTGAAAAAGCAGGGTTTTTAAACCTTTTACATTCATGCGTCCTCTTTGCTACAGCAGTATACTGCTGCCTGCTGTTGTTAACCATTTTTCCAAGGAAATGCAAAGCACTCTATAAAAGCAGTTGAACCAGAGAGAGTTGAAATCATAAATAATTAAGGATCTTTGGCTGAATGCATGGTTTGTATGTAATGTTATGTAACCTCTACAAATCTACATTATCTGCATTATCAAATCTGTAATAATTAGTCATTATTGCAATCACCCAACAAAGGTAAGCTTATTAAATTGTATCACCCTTTCATTCTCTTGATGTTTTGTGTAAACTCTACTTGCAAACTTCTAACTTCATTGGATAGGTTGAAGCTAAAGTTGTGCTTTTGGAATGTTTGGGTGCCATGCTCTGATGGGTATGTCTTTTACTTTCCTCTCTAGGGCTGTTTCTCACTTGTGACCAGTACAATGGAGTCAAACCTGGGAGTCGTAGCTGGAATATCATTTGGAATCGCTTTCTTCCAGGTGAGAAAAAATATAGGTGGATCTTTTGAGTGTTATTGTTTTTTTCCATAGATACCAAAAGTCATAAATCTGGCAAAGTGCTCATATGACCTATTTAATTTCTTATCTGTTGGAGTCATTATAATCGGATATATATATATATATATATATATATATATATATATATATATATATATATATATATATATATATATATATATATATATTAGAGGAATGTTTTGTTTTCATAAATGATTGTGGATGAAAACAACTTTCATTCTATTGTCTCAGTGCAAACATCTATTGTTTACTCATCTCCTTTTAGCTTATTGGAATATTCTTGGCCTGCTGCTTGTCTCGATACATTACCAATAACCAGTATGAAATGGTTTAGCAGTTCCTTGACTCAGCTACACTTAATGCTGGTAAGTGTTGTGTTATTTTTTGTCCGTTTGTTTTATTGTCCTGTCCACAATTGTATTCTTTAATGACTCCTAATGGTACTGTAGCACTTAAACCTCTCTTTTTGTTTCCACTCCATGCTCTGTAAATGGGCAAAAGGGGTGACTCAGACTGAGCTATACACTATTCTAGCAAATTAACAAATTGCTTGGAGAGCATGACTATTTAAGTAACATAATATGGACAAGACAAATAATAAAAGCATTTCCTATTCTATTCTATGTAAGGCACTGCCCTGCTATGTGGCATGGTGAGAGTTGTTGGCAAAAGACTAATCCCCTTGTTATTCCCTTCTCCCTTTTAGGAATTGGTGGCTAAACAAGATGGAGGCTTGCACAAAGGGAGCCTGTAGTCTTTTAAGTTTTATATATACACACACCTTAGCTGTCCATTTCTTTTTAGACAATACTCCAGCTGCTTTTAAAAAAAAAAAACCATATAGTTCTCGGTGTTGATGACCATGTATAGAGTGGAATATACCAGATAAGGGATTTGATATGAGTATAATTATCCATGATTTATGTGCCAAGATTTTGTTATTATTTTTTTGTGTGTGGGTTGTTCTGATTGTTTGCAGTTCAGTTTAAGGCATGGGAAGGCAAGCTTTCAGATGATTGATTACTTTACTTTTTGTAGCAGTCTTTTCTCTGCACTCCATATATTAGCTTGTAGTATGCCTTCCCTGAAAGGAATGGTGACTTTGAGAATTGAACACCAGATGTCCCTCTGTCTTTTTTTGGTCCTCCCAGCATCCATGCAAAGAGCAGCACAGCTTTAAAAGTATCTAGAGTTTACATTGGTTATAGATATATGATGTAGAATTGACTTGTGCTTTTTTGTGTCAGTGGATAAATGGCATTACTTTAAAACAAGCAAATTTATTGTAGCGTTAAATAATGTGAATTGTTCAGTGCAGATGTAGAAGCTGAATTCTGAATCTGGGTAGAAAAGATTACATTTGGTGGAGACTGGAGGGCTACTCGGTCTCCCAAAGAAGAAGTATGCTAGCAAGTGAACTACGTGTTGAGAGAACAGGTTCACTGGAGTGTATGCCAGTTTATTCACACATTTCACTACTTAACTAGTAGGTGTTATGAGATAAAAGGGTCGTCTCTTGCCCGGCTTAAAGTTCCTGGTATCCATGTTTCATTGTAAAGTACATTCATATTAATTGATGGAATCTCTGAATCTGTTGTATTATTATTATTATTATTATTATTAATAATTAAGCCCTCTCATAATTCATTTCAGTATTATTTGATCAGGTGTGGAAATGGCATCCAAAATAAAATAAAAAAAAGAACTAAACATTGTCTTGTGTTGATATATTTCAAGTGTTTATTTCTTTTCATTTTGATGATTATAACAGACAACTAATGAAAACCCCAAATTCAGTATCTCAGAAAATTAGAATATTTTAAAAAGGTTCAATATTGAAGACACCTGGTGCCACACTAATCAGCTAATTAACTCAAAACACCTGCACAGGCATTTAAATGGTCTCTCAGTCTAGTTCAGTAGGCTACACAATCATAGGGAAGACTGCTGATTTGACAGTTGTCCAAAAGACGACCATTGACACCTTGCACAAGCAAGACCCAAAAGGTCATTGCTAAAGAGGCTGGCTGTTCACAGAGCTCTGTGTCCAAGCACATTAATAGAGAGGCGACGGGAAGAAAAAGATGTGGTAGGAAAAAAATGTACAAGCAATAGGGATGACTGCATCCGGGAGACGATTGTGAAACAAAACCCATTCAAAAATTTGAGGGAGATTCACAAAGAGTGGACTGCAGCTGGAGTCAGTGCTTCAAGAACCACCACGCACAGACGTATGCAAGACATGGGTTTAGCTGTCGCATTCCTTGTGTCAAGCCACTCTTGAACAAGAGATGGCGTCAGAAGCATCTCGCCTGGGCTAAAGACAAAAAGGACTGGACTGCTGCGGAGTGGTCCAAAGTTATGTTCTCTGATGAGAGTACATTTTGCATTTCCTTTGGAAATCAAGGTCCCAGAGTCTGGAGGAAGAAAAGAGGGGTGCAGAATCCATGTTGCTTGAAGTCCAGTGTAAAGTTTCCACAGTCAGTGATGGTTTGGGGTGCCATGTCATCTGCTGGTGTTGGTCCACTGTGTTTTCTGAGGTCCAGGGTCAACGCAGCCGTCTATCAGAAAGTTTTAGAGCATTTCATGCTTCCTGCTGCTGACCAACTTTATGGAGATGCAGATTTAATTTTCCAACAGGACTTAACCCCATAGAAAATCTATGGGGTATTGTGAAGAGGAAGATTCGATATGCCAGACCCAACAATGCAGAAGAGCTGAAGGCCACTATCAGAGCAAACTGGGCTCTCATAACTCCTGAGCAGTGCCACAGATTGATCGACTCCATACCACGCCGCATTGCTGCAGTAATTCAGGCAAAAGGAGCCCCAACTAAGTATTGAGTGCTGTACATGCTCATGTTGTTCATACTTTTCAGTTGGCCAACATTTCATTTGTGTATTGGTCTTAAGTAATATTCTAATTTTCTGAGATACTGAATTTGGGATTTTCATTAGTTGTCAGTTATAGTCATTAAAATTAAAAGAAATAAACATTTGAAATGTATCAGTCTGTGTGTAATGAATGGATATAATATACAAGTTTCACTTTTTGAATGGAATTACTGACATAAATCAACGTTTTGATGATATTCTAATTATATGACCAGCACATGTATAATGTAAATGTATGGTCTTGTAAGGAGAGGTATTTATTATATATATATATATATATATATATATATATATATATATATATATATACATATATATATATATATATATATATATATATATATATATATATATATATATATATATATATATATCGCAAATTATACGGAAGGGGGCAGCAAAGAACTACTCATCCACTTCATGTGCAACCAGTCTACACATTGAAAGTTGAGTGATCCACGTTCTCACGTTCAATCAAAAAAAGTGAGGCTATTATCAAAGATCCTTGATTACTAGCTTTAACCCTCTCTGCTATTATTGTTAACTAAAAAAATCTCAATGCCTAGAATGGTGCACTTCACGCGCCAATCTGATAAAGCCCAATATGTAAGTCCTCCGGATACGAAGTAGGCTTAAGGAAACAATGACTTCATTTGTAAATGGGATAAGATGGTTCTTTTCATTCAACGTCGATGGGCCATTTTGTGGTTAGTTACTTTCACCGTTACGTTTTTACAATCACATAACCTGCATTAAACGCTAAAAGACAGTTGAATCAGAGGTTAAGTGCAACCAGAGACGATATCTTTTTCGCAGCTCTTGTGTCCTATAGAAACCCTGTCATCCTTGTCTTCTCTGATTGGTTATCGCAGCAGTCAGTCCTGCCGGCATCCCCCATATAAAACCCCCTGCTCAGCTGTGAGAGTATGAGGAAGCTGATTGTCTTCTCCAGGGTTGGGAGTTACCTTAAATAATGCTAGAGCAACTCGAATAAACACAAGAGTTACCCATCATTTCTCCCTGAACAGAAGCTGATCTAGGTAAGAATTGCAATGGAATCGTTTCGTGTGATGTTATTCATTCTTTTCACTTGGGCTGCAAGGTCAAATGAATTGAGGACATTTTGTGCTATCTGGCATGGCTAGCTATTATTTCACCCGGAATTGAGGGATGCAAACTGAAGTGCTTTGCCACACATTTGCTTTTCCAAAAACGCTTTTTAGGCTATTATGTTATCGAAACGAACGTGTCCTGTGTTGCTTAACGTAATGGACTTTGAGGCTGTTGTATTCGTTCCTATAAGAGTTGGATAAGCTCTTAATGCCCCTGCGACACAGTTTAGCCTCTAGGTCTGTGATTTCATAGATTAGGTTAAATGTGTTTTCTAGTGTAATTCTAGAAGGTAATGCTCATTGAAATGAAGCGCATTGTGCCGTGTGCTGTGAACTCGTAGCCCGAGTTCATAAATGTTTTTATTTATTTATATATAAATGTTTATTTTATTTTTATATTCTAACACAGGCTTTATCAATTGGATCCAACTGCCAGCTCTACACTCAAGCCTCCATCTTAATCAGGAAGGATACCTTGTACCCCAAGTCTCCGTTCACCATGATGCAAATCAGCAGCGACCCTTGCAACAAGCACTCCCTCCTCAACGTGATGAACCGTTTCATGGCCGCAGCCAACAACATGGACGAGACCATCATGGTGCCAAGCCTGCTTAGGGACGTGCCGTTGGAGGAGCAGGAGAGTAAAGAGCCCGTCAATCACAACAATAACGAACCGGCTATACCGAGTAAACAAAGGGACATGTACGAACATTATCTTCTGCTCAAGTCTATCAAAAATGATATGGAGTGGGGCCTGCTGAAACGAGAGATGAGCAGCGGTGCCAGCTTCCTGGAAATGGCAGTCAAGCAAGAGGAGCACCAGGAGAAGAGCGGCGTGCCACCCGAGGATGGCTCTGATCTTGAGGGCGAGTTTCACTTCCATCTAAGGGGACTGTTCGGAGTCTTGTCCAAGCTCACAGTGCAGGCAGACCACCTCACGAATCGTTACAAGAGGGAGATTGGGGGTGGAAGCCTCATGAGATAGAAATGGGAGTTACATGTCGGAACACTGCTCCTAGGAGCACATTTTTGAAAGGGGAGCGGAATGGGCTGTAACCTCAGCACAACTACAGGGTGTCTAGATTCCTGTGCTACCATTTTGATAGGTCACGGCTCATCAAAATGACTAACTTGTGACCTTCCTTTTCTTTTCTGCTACAGCCTGAGCTGTGGTTCAGTAATGTGCTCCCATGCAGCCACACACTGCCAACAGTGTTTAAACGGTAAACCATTCTTGATCTAATCTCTGCCCATGTAGCTTGCTCTGTAATGGCCACGTGACTCAGAACTAAAGGTGCTGTTATGTAAGATCAGGAGACCCCCATGTAACTTTTTTTTAAAAGTTGATTTTATCATAGCCTACTATTAAACTTGATAGTCTGTGCCATCAACAGGCGCCTGCATCAACTTGCTGCATTTCCAGCACCCTGTATTGTGCACTCAGGATTCTACATGTTGACCCAATCTTTGTGTTTGAGTGTATGTGCCACTCATGGGGGGAGGTGGTGAGGGAGAAGGGGATTGGGGTGATGGACCCACATCCAGGTCCGGACTGTTTTGACTATAGGAGACATTGAATGCTGGCAATTCTGTACCTCCTTTGTATTGGCTTGTCCTTTTGGCCCATTAAATGTTTTTCTGTTGGCCCCTTGTTACTCTGATGCACTCCTGATGTCATACAGTGTGCCTTGGTTTCTTGTATCCCAGTTCTGTTCAGCTGTGTAAGATTTTACATGTGACTTGATGTATCACTTTACGCAGATACGCTCTCCATATGTCATGGTATTGTAAAACCACTAATTTTTATGTCTGTCCGAAAATATTTCAAAAGAATTTTATATTGAACTGTAATGCAGTACAACTGTTGAATAAAGCATTAAAACACACCTCTGACTCTGGATTCTTTCTCTTGACAGTTGTGGATCTCCTATGCTGCTTTTGTAGATTTGATTTTTAATGTGGTGGAACGCCTGAGACTCTTGGCACATTACATTACTTGATGTGCGATGGGTAAACCATAAGTGCATTGCAGTTGGTTAGCAACCCAAACCTTGGTTGAGTTTTAATTGGTTCATCCAATACTATGATACTCTTGTGTTTGACACCATATGAGGGTGTCTTTACCTCTAACCAAAGCGGAGTGTGCTCAGGCCATTTCAGCTTTGGTCAGAGAGGTGCTTGAAAAAGCCAGAAAATCTGCTGGTCTGGACTCAAATGATTTTGTCACTTCAGTCATGCTGCAGACCAAGACATTTGTATCTAAGGCCATTTACATCTTAACTAATCTTTTGATGGCCTGTTGTAGTTGCAGATAATGCTGCCTTATACGGAAGGGGGCAGCTGTGCTGTGACCCAGGTTGATTATGATTCATCTTTTTACTATCCTTACTATGTACAAGTAGGAGAGAAGTAGAAAAGGCTTTAGCTTGGACCGTTAAGTGTTTGTCACCTCATGGTGTCCCACAAATATATATTGTTTCTTAGATACACAAAGCTCAAAATTATCTCTCTTTCTGTATACATTTTCCTCGGCAACAGTCCCAAAATTAATAGCCAATTGGAAATGAGCATTTTTTTTAGCACTCTAGTGGGTTGCACAGTGATTGCCGACAGAAAGAGCCATGGATATCTGCATGACTGTGAGACGGAAACAGAGGTTGAGAGATGTTGGTGTCAACCGAGATGTCAAATGCAGCCATCATAGCCAACTAAGCCATAATGTAGCCTATATAAAGCCACATACATGTGGTGGACAAAAGCCACATACCCGTGGTGGACAGTGCTACCCATGACTCAATGAAAGTGTTGAATGAGTGCAATCAAAGGCAGAATGCTATAGTCAGACCCTCGGCTGCCCACTCAAGTGAACTAGGTCACCCTCATCTGTGCGCTAACTGGGCCAGGCGGCCACTAGAAGCCTATCTGAATGGACACAAATGAAATAAAAAAAATAATGGGATTCACCAGGGCATCTGTTGTGCACACACAGGCTTACGGAGAAGAAGGGGAGTGGGAGATGTAAACCCACTCTAAATCTAACGCAAATCCCCCAAATTAAATTTAAGTGGAGATTAGGGTTTGTATTCATCATATTTTGTTATGCATGTCGTGCTTGTGTGTCTTCTGTAGAATAAACATGGAGTCGAGGCAATCCAGAACGTGGTGAGTTCTAAGGGACATGAGAGATGCAAATCACGTTGAGTGAGAGTGAACGCTGCTGTGAATCTTCCATGTGTGTGTGGAGCCAGGGGCACTGTCCACGTTACCACACGACACGGACTCCGGTCTCCTTGAAGGACATCCAACTTGGCTCCCACAGTGGTGTGAAAACGAAGTTGCAAAAGGCAGATGCAAGACTGAGTCAGGGTCATGCGGTCAACTGGTGAGTTAAGGGCTCAGATAGAGGGGAAAAGATAAGTAATGAAACAAGTTTAATGTTTCTGCACCAAACCTTCATTAAACATTAGTGGAAGGGAGTAAACTTCCTCTAAGACCTCTATCAGTAGACTGACATGCTCTCTAATTATGTTGTGAACACATAAACAAAAGACTCTGTGACGTACATCGAGTGGAGTTAAACAGTGGCATCAGTGAATATACCAGGACTTGCACAGTTTTGGTACAGTAGTCTGCCCATGCCGGTGAGCATGCAGACACTGCGTGATCGGTATGATGAGACTTGGCACCGCTCTCCAGACTGCAAGCGTATCTCACCCAGCTGCCCTTGTCATGCTCACATGCCATGTCAACATTTATTGCTCGGTGTTGCCCAATAGCCATAAAGCTGGCATCTGGCACGGTAGACATTATGACAGTTGCCTTCACCATTAGACATCAGATATGACCCCACAGAGGCCAAGTTTTCTCTTGTGTAAAAGGGCATCTGAAATATACAGCATGCTCGGGTATCAGCCAGACACAGATATATTGTCTTGACTTTGCTTTCATTTTATTTTAACATGTATAGTTTTAACTTTTTCCCAATAAATAAAATCGGACAATAAATATATATCAAATTCATAAAAGCAAAAGTTTAACCAATGGACAGGTATTTTATATTCTAGGTACATTTTTGCTAATATTTTATTAAGTTTAAGTCATGATTTGTTATAATCAGCTTCATTCTAAATTCAAAAGCACTGGGCTATCTTAATTTAGTTTGATTTAATTTAGAGACATGAAAAGTACATGCATGTGCTGATCGTAAGACAAAATTATTCTTTTCAACGTCTTCACCGACATTGTAAACAACTCCCATCTCCTCGATGCACTCCAAAGATCTAAACATGTTTGCTGGGCCTGTGCTTCTACTGTAATGGCCAGTGCCTGACTGTGGTTAGTGACGCTTGAAGAGGCCACCCTATTACGCAACATCAGCTGGTTTGATGCCTCTGCTCACACCATGTCTCACAAAGGGCTGCCTTGTGTGGAGTAATCAGGGTCAGGACGCTGCCACAGCAGCGGCAGCAGCAGCAGTTCACTACCATGCAGCATCTCCAGAAGGAGACACATGTGAAGGCCACTCGCTCGCCACAGCCTCCCTGTTCTTCAAGGGGGGAGGGAGTGGAGGTTGGGTGTGGTGTGGTGTGTGTGTGTGTGGGGGGGGCGAAGGTGTCATGGATCTTCTGCAGAATCAGTTCAGCTTCACTTGAAACTGCACAGATATGCCAACTGTAACAGGACTGGTGAGTTGGCAGGGTGGTGTTAATTGGCACACTATTTCCATAAAGTTGTATCATTTTATTGCTATCACTGTTTTATGGGAGAGGAGATGCTGTGCTGGTAAAACTGTTGGTTTAAATATTGTCCTTGATCTTAACACTTCCCCCTGAAGTAATCATCTGAGCGCTTTTTTGTAGGGGAAAGATCAGCACTCTGGGCAGTGTTGGAGACTAGTGAACAACACCTAGTTGAACTTCATTTTGCATACTTTACAGCAGACATGGTTTAACTACAGTATAAGTATTAAAATTACTTTTTGGCATTTTTCGTGTCATTAAAACCACTAAAAACAGTTTGGCATCATATGTTTCTCTAGTCCTTTGACCAGGCCCTCCATCGTTTTGCTTTACTGTGAATGTATGCCCTGTTGACAAGGTACCGGTCAGGTAGCCACTACCACACACTTGACTTTTGTGTACTGCAAAAAAGGGTGGTCATTGATCAGTGCTCAGACAATAATGTATTAATGCATGAACCTACCAAATCTTAGCCCGAGGATGATTCACCGTGGCCATACTTCAGCAAATATGTCACTCACTAGCTCCACCGACAAAACGTATGTTTTTACTTATGAGTTATGCAAGCCAAGAGTAAATACACCCTCTACTCTCTCTAATGCAACACCATCAACCAAATCAAAAAAGATATACAGAATGAATCTTACTTTTTGGTTTAGGTATGATCAGTGAACAAGTAGGCATTGTTGCCTTTAATCACATTTCACATCACATGTAGTACATTGTGAATTTGATCTTTTCTTTTGCAAAGTAGTTTGAACCACTTTTTTCAATTAATCTAACCAAATGTCTCTGTAGGATAGCTTTGCGGTAAGAGAAGAGAAGAAATTGGTAGTTTGTTAAGCTATGCTTTTAAAGTAGCTTCCTCAACTCTGGCTGTGGGTTACTATTTAACTGGGGTGATGTTTTTGATCTTGAGCTCACTATTGATAAAAGACAAAACCAGTATGCTCTAGTCTAGATAGTGTGAGGAATGCATTCTTTAAGGTTTGTTTTCCAGTGGTCGAAAACAAAAACACTCTCAGTTTTGGAGGGCAGCGGTGCCGTTCACCCCCTCAGGATAAATCTTTTGTCTGGCCACAGCTGTAAAGACTGGAACATGGTGTTCCTCATTTCTGCAGATGGCTATACCACCGAGCAGCTTTCAGCATGAGGGCCCGGGCTGTGACCCACCCCCAACTTCTGGAGGAAACAGCAGCCCCTTGGGCTACAACCAGAGTCTCCACAGCACTGTAGGTCTGTATGAGTGGAGTTTTTCCCTGTGCTTTACTCTTTGCTCTATGTCAGTGCAAAGATGTTGGAAACAACCCGCTATTCTGATACTGCATGGCATGCACACAGACAAACCTAATCTAACTGGGTGCACCCCCTCCCCCCCCCCCCCCACACACACACACACACACAAACATACACACACACACACACCCCTTCTGTACTAAGCCTCCATGAGCGTATGAGGAAATCGAACAGTACGTGCAGAAAGTCTCTTGAACAAAAACCAAGGTGGAGCAAAAGTACACAGCACGTTTCATACAGCCATAGAATTGTCATACATGCACACAGTCTCTCTTTCTCTCTCTCTCTCTCTCTCTCTCACACACACACACACACACACACACTAACCCAGCCATACACAACTTCCTCAGCAAGGCTATGACTAGCATGCCCACACAACACACACACAAAAAAACTCTATACCCTAAGAATGTTCCGAGCAGACGAGGTTATGTAACCAGACAGATGGGCGTGGAGACCAGCCGGGGCTGTTTACTGCCTGATACAAGTCGTCTCCATGGTTCCACCTACTGTTCTTTCGCCTGCACAGATAGATTCACCCACTTACTAAGGCCAGTAGTTCATATTGATCAGCAATGTTATCTCTTTGCGCTGCAATCAATACTCTGTGTGCATTTGTGATAGAATATGTGGTGAATTAGAAAAAAACATTTACTGATTACTTTATAACCTGAATGCACAAGTGCTTCGTTATAGCCTATATGACAAGATAAGAGGAAAAGATGAACATAGGTCAGTGCTTGCCTCCATGGTGGTTTAATCAGGTTTATATCAATATAATTTAACACAACAGTGGCTACTAAGTTCTCAGGTTTGCAACTTCACAGCAAGCACTGCCCCAGGCCCAAGGCTCCTGCACTGATACCCCCACTGAAGTGGGTCTGTTTGTAGTTTAGACAGGAGAGTCAGTGTCAGGCATACGTCAAATGCCATGTCTTAAGTCTGCTGAGATAGATTTGACCGGTGGCCTTTACTGAGTTTTAGGGAAAAAATAGTTTAAGGATTGTAAACAATTTATCATTCACGTCTGATTGTAATCTTCACAGCTTCTGCTTCTCTCAGCACAAGTTGAATCTGAGCATCTGGGCTATGTGGAAATAATGCAGGCCTACATGCAATAATTGTGTGGTTTGTGTTGCCTTTTTCTGTTGTGCAACATGGTGAAGAAATTGTCAGTCTCTTTTCTGTTTTCCTCTACCTTTATTTTTTCGGTCTGTTTCTCTGTCTGTTTACGTGTCTGTCCATCTTCCTCTTATTCTCCTGCTTTGCCCACTTTATATTGATGTGTTGCTAAAGCCATGACCACGCCCACTGCGCAAAGAGACCTATTTTGGACATCCAATTTCAGGTGCAGAGTGTAACGCCAGATGACGTCCAGTATTGATTTCCACAGGACCTTTGTATAACGTCCAAAACAGGTTAAATAGGTAGTCCTATTGACGTCCAAATGGGGTCATAGTTAGACTACAAAATAGCCTAGTTTGCACGTCCTGCAGTCTTCCAGAATTGGTCTTGGACCGACGGACGCAATAAAGACATGATCTGCATGTCCATCAGACGTCTGACTTCTAATAATTATTGGGCGATAAGGCCGAGATCATAAGCAAAAGCAGGCCAATAAGTAAAAGGCTGAATCTGATGAACTATGAACTCTAATTGGACTGTGATCACTGTCTAGACTGTAGAGAAATGCCTGTCCACGTGTGGATCGTGTTAGCAACACTTGCTGACCGGCCAGCAGGCATGATTTAGTCCGAGTGGCAGACGGTGATGTGTGGCAATACGTGACTGGCAGAAGCTCTTAATAGCGGCTAAATTTAGTGTCCAGGGATAGTTGTTCAGGACAGGGCCAACGGGACAGAAATAGTGACACATAATCTACCATTTGCACACAGGTTAACCTCTCATTTGCATTCAGACCTGCACTCGCAGGCATTCACCTCAGTGACATAATGGTGGACAAAAGCACTCCCTTTACAGGTCCTTTGAATGAAATCGGGTCAGGCATGGGGCTACACCAGTTCAGAAGTAGCACTAGGTCAGGCAGGTTTCACTGGTCGACAGAATGCATGGATTTACTGGTGAAAATGTTTTCCTTATTGATATTCACACCGTGCAGGAGAAAGTGACTGTAATCACATTGCATTGTTCTACAAAAATGTTAAACTACATTTTCAATGTCTGTCTGAGCTACATTGAGATGCTTTATCCAGTGGGCCAAAGCAAGCAACTGCATGCAGCTTGAATGGGAAATGGCTGAAAAGGAAGTTTTGTAAAGGAAGTTTCTAAGCTGCAGAGGCTCGCTCACTCACTCTGCCCCCTCCCCTTTTGTGTGTGTGTGTTTTTTTTTTTAAGTTACATAATCAGTCCAGGCGATAAAACCCACTGAACTTTCCAAAAACAGGCAAGAGTGAGATTTCACATAGGGTATATATGATTTAGCATTCTGCTACTGGATGCTTGAAGTGCAAACATGAAATAAAAGAGTTTTTTTTTCACAATTTTTTTTTCACACTTCAGTAGATGGTAACCGCAACAGCGCCGAGCTACTCAGGGGGAAGGGCTGTTTTTCACAAACTGTTTTTTTTTAAACATAAATGCATGTGCATGTGTTTTTTAACCACTACACTGAGAAATATCAATACTTTATACAGAAATGTAAGGAATGATTCAAATAGCTAAAAAGTCCATTCTGATATTTGATTTGGTGTTTGGGCCATTCAGCATATCTCATACCATATCTGCATTCCCTGTGGCCCTTGAGGTGTTAAGTTTCCTCTGGACTGCACAAGTAAAAAGGTTGTTTCACTGGTGTTGAACAAAGTGGTAGCTCTGCAATGGACCTATCAGTAAATCTGTATTCCTCGAGGTTAATGATAGTTTGCCTCTTTTTCAAACCAACAATCTCCTTTGAGTCAGTAAGACGAGTGCAAAGAGCTTCTCTTCAGTGTTATCCCGTTAAACTGAGATGACACTCTGTACTGTAAGAGTACTGCTACTCAAGGTAAGGTAATTAACACTGAGCTTCAAGGGACTTAATTAAGTCACCATGTTCAGTTTTAGCTCAATGTGTCTGGTGACAGATTATGTGCAGTCAAAAGTGCCCCTGGGTCAAACTGTCAGTGCATTTTTTTAATATGCTGAAAACGTTAACTTCATCCATAAATGTAGTCTTGTGGAGGCATTTCTTTTCAAATCAGTTCATCCTTATAAATGCTTTTACAGCAATCACTAGTCAATTTCCATTTCTTTATACAAAAATAAACACAAAATGGATGCCACATGAATCTAGTAAACCTACTCAATAGAATATAGCAAGGAATACTTTTCTGAGGAATGCTCATGTGGTTCTTCTCTAGGTGCTGCCATTATGAAATGCCAGTGGATCTTGTAGAGACCTGTCCCAGTTTTAAACCAATAGGAACCCACTGCCCTACTGAAGAGAACCAATCAGCACAGCAGATTTACAGGGGCTCGCTGGAGTGACTGTGAAATTTGAATCCGTATGAGATCACTGGGTTGTTCTTTTAGAAGTTCCAACTAAAGACCAACAGGAAAGACACTAAACAAATGTTTTCCTCTCCTCAGCAAGTTAACCATGGCTTTGAACACTTTGTTCCATGTCAAGTCTGTAAACTGAATGTGGTTTTCTACACTTCAAACACTTTCTTTCGAAACAAGAGTGAGATCAGCCACCTTAAAAAATCGGCCCCAAAACACCTCTCTAATGTTGATGCAAACACACTTTGACGTTCAGCATGGTTTCAGTCTGAGTCAGATATTACAGTATCCAGCAGAGACCATTCCTCTCCGAGACGACTGCACGAACTGTAGTTACCCTACAGATTTACATGTATACTTTGCACTGCTGTGTAAACCAATCATGGAGTGCGACCACCTGAGCAGCAGCAGGCCAGAAACCAATCACGGGTGGGGGGATCTATGCTATGTCTGTATGTCAGTGAAGGATTATGGCATGGGAATGCGTACGTGGGTTAAGGGGTGTGTGTGCAGCACTATGCTGTGACTCACGGTCAGATGTCTGTACAGAGCCCAGCTGTTTTACAGCACGGATTCCCCTGTTATCACACACAAGGATGAATGCAAACTGATAACTGGTCTTCCCCAGAATGGATGTTTAATTACAGGGCATACAAATTCACTGTACTGTTCTTCCTGGCTTCTTCTTATTACAGTGCATGAAAATGCACTGTATTGTTCTTCCAAGGCTTTTTACAGTGCATGAAAATGCACTGTACTGTTCTTCCTAGGCTTCTTATTACAGTGCATGAAACTGTACTGTTCTTCCTAGGCTTCTTCTTCTTCTAACGCGTTTAATGCAGCTTCAACCGTTTAACGTAGAAACTTCTTTTAAACTATGTTACGTAGGTCTTAGGACAAGAGTGCTATGTATTTTTCATCTTTGTAACTTTTATACTTTTTAAACTATTAATTAAAAACTATCAAAATTTCCCCATTGACTAAACATTGCCCTTTATGACATCACAGCAATTAGAATCCTCTGCCAGGTGGCCAGGCCACCAGGATCAACTGTCAGTTTCTCAGGCTTTAAGCAGAGACGGTTGATAAAGCGAGACGATTCATAAGAGGGTAAATTCTGGCACGTTGTGACGTGGGGTTCGAAGCAGTCACGCCCATTTAGGAGTCTAGCGGTAGGTCCAGTGTCTATGTATTCCTATGGCAGAAATGAACATTTTCACGGAATATGACCAATCCCTTAGCCCTACATTCAGCGATGTAAGTTTTGAACCCATTTTCTAGAAGCCACATGTCTCCCTAACATTCCGACATTGAAATTGTATTTTCCAACGAAACAAATAAAGACAAAAATAGCTTTGTTCGTGATCTGTCACTGTCTCCTCAAAGCTCTGGTGCACAGCCACCTTTTCTCAGAGGCTCTAGACTCAGAGATGGTTGATAAACTAACCTAACATATTTTTTGCTAGAACTAGTAGACTACCACAAAGTTGCTGAACATATGTTATTTCAGGTTTGTTTGCAACAATATATAAGTTTAACCAAAGTTCTTAGCTGCTAGCTAGCTAGCGAACATTCCCATTCACTTTCCGTTTACTATGCTAACGTTAGCTAGCTAGCTAGCTAGCTCGGTTAACGGGGCAAAATTAAATTATTCATTGCGTGTCCGAAAGAGTGTTTCATTGGCATCACACACAAACAATGACTGTAAAATAGTATACAAAATTATATGTATATGTTATTATTGCTTATTCAGAGAAAAGTTTATGTTTTGACACGCCCATTTAGGAGTCCGGAACTAGTGCCATTTCGTTCCATTGATGAATCGTCTTATGATTCATCTTAGTTAACTATAGAATCTTTGCTTTAAGCATACAAACTGGCTCTATTAAGACTACACACCCTGTTCAACTACTTCCTCTGCCAAAAACTGTTTCAAAATAAAAGTCCTCACTACAATATTTCACTGTTAAACAATTATCCCTTTAAACTACTGAACTTTTTAACTGTTCAGCCATTGTAACTGTTACTTGTCATCAACTATGACTCCTACCCACTGTAGCTAAGTAACATGGTTAGCATAGTTAGCATGTTAACATGCTAGTTAGCATAGTTAGCATTAGTACTAAAAATGATTAGCTATGGTTGGCTAAGTAACATGGTTAGCATAGTTAGCATGCTAGTTAGCATAGTTAGCATAACTGTTAAAAATGATTAGCTAAGTCACATGGTTAACATAGTTAGCATGTTAGTTAGCATAGTTAGCATAACTAATAAAAATGATTAGCTAGGTTAGCTAAGTCACATGGTTAACATAGTTAGCATTTTAACATTGTTAGCATGCTAGTTAGCATAGTTAACATAACTACTAAAAATTATTAGTTAAGTTAGCTAAGTCACATTAGCATAGTTAACATGCTAGTTAGCATTGCTAGCATAGTTATCATTTTTGACAAAACTATTAGAAAACATTAGCTAAGTTAGCTAAGTAACATGGTTAACATAGTTAGCATTCTTAACATAACTGCTAAAAATGAATAGCCAAGTTAGCTAAGTCATATGGTTAGCATGTTAGCATTCTTAGTATTTTAGCATAACTGCTATAAATCATTAGCTAAGTCACATAGTTAGCATTGTTAACATAGAAAAAAAACTGCTAGAAAACATTAGCTAAATTAACTAAGTTAAGTAACTTGGTTAGCATTATTATCTTTGTTAACATAGTTAACATAACTGCTAGCAAACATTAGAGCCATTCCAACTGTCAGTTATCGTCAACTATCTACCTAAATAATTTAACCATTTAAACTATCCACCTATTTAACTGTTCAGCCATTCCAACTATATTAAACCTCATCTACCTAGCAACCAATATAGTTTGTTTTTACTCTGTATGATATTTTACATCATATTTTAGCATTTTCATGCACTATATTTCCTTCAGGAAATGCTTTTCTAGTTTTGTTTGCTGTACAGTCAGGAATTACATGCTATCAGCTAATAAGCATGGAATTCTATGTAACTGTGATTAACACATAGCTGTGTTGTAAGGAAATGCCGTAATTTATGAGAGATTACAGGTAACTGGATATAAATTACGTAATTAACTAATGTCCTAAACAGCTGTTGCTTCCAAGCATGATCTCATTTACATGTATTTCACTGTTACATTTAAATATGTTAGGTCTAAATGATTTATTTAACAGAGCAAAAAAGAAAAACTGGAAGACTACTCAAACTGAGGTAGTTGTCCATCAAGTGACACAAGTGAGGCTGGCTTTGGGCTCCATGGCTCTAGGATATCCAAACACTCAATTCATTGTCCTCCACCAGTTATAACTACTGACTCCTGGTGGCTAAGATCTTAATCTACCTGTTAGCAACATGTCATGGAGCAAATTCCTCAGAAAGATAGGGTGCTTAGTAGCCAAGAGTTTTAATTTATTTCCAATTTATCGTTACATAGGCCACAAAGACATTTCATTCAGTCTGAAATCCTGATGTACACTCAATCAAAATGCCTTCCTTTTCAGAATGTAGGCCTACAGTTTCAAGAATGTGAGAAATGTTGAGCCCTCGGGCCACATATTTGACATAGTAGGTGGGCACCATCACTATAGTCACCCTCACTGTAACTGGTGATCTGAAGGCTACCACTTTTTTTTTTTTTTTAAATGGTCATTTTAGGAAAAATGTCAACAATATTTTCAGGCAGTTGTTTCTACATTTCACAAATTTGCATCAGCAAATGCTTAAGATACTACCAAGCTGCCTACTGGGCCCTGAAATGTGCTGTTTCCTGGATGTAGGCTGGTTCATATTCACTGTGAAATACATCAGGGTGCTGTAAAAAGAGCCGTTACAGATTTGACCCGCCTAAAAGAGAAGGATGTCAATCCTGTTTCAATTTAATTAACCACCAAACTTCAGCAGACACAAAAGTGAATCACTAGCGCCTCCATGCGGTGTCTATAAACTAGGCGTTCCTGCTCTAATAATTCCTGCCTTATGCCAATGATTGGTTTAGTTATATCTTTCTTTTCACACAAAACTTCTCCATATAAAGAACTGCAACTAAAAACAAAGTAAATAAACATGTTTATCCTAATCAAATGAACAGATTTGGCCTATATTAAGCCATATGTCCTTCCACGTTTCTCTGACAATTCGACCAGATGCAGTTCTGCTCAACCTATTAGGCCTACTGGACTCTGGGAACTGCCCCCCCGGTAATCAAAAAATAACTGCAGTAATGACTTTCTGAAGTTTGGGTTGCACTACATTAGTCATGTCCAAAATACTGCATTTCTGCACATCAACTGCAAGGAATTTCTCAAACAATGCAGTTTTGACATAAGAAAAATGCGATTTTGGCACAAAAAACTGTTGTCACTTTTTGTAAGGCTAGACAAAACAGGAACTCTAATCCTACTTCTATTTCGAATTTGGCGCACTGGGATCCTCATTGGCGCGGGTGTAGCAGGTGTGAACTGAGAATCCTGGTCTGAGGTGCCTCTGAATTAATTCATAAATAACTCAAGATCAAACCTTTTATTCGATCCTGTCCATTTTTTTCGAAGGGTGTCCCCAGGCGGATCCGATACAAATCTTGGGCAAGTGTGCGTGTGGACTTGATAAGTCACAAGTCAATTTTGGTGGCATTAGGCCTACATCAAAATGAGTGTAGGCTAGCAGGCAGCTGACAGAGACTAGACCCCACCCCAGTCACTACCTTGAGAGTTTAAAAAGTAGCCTACGTCTTTGTAGTATATAGCACACATTTAGTTATCCAATGTCCCCCAATTAACGTGGATTTCTTGACAAAACAAGCGTGGTCCACTAGCCTACCTAACTAAAGGCACGTGCAATCAAACGTTATTCATACTGTACATGTCTGGGTTTTGTTCCGCGACTCTCTCCCAACACCTGCCCAACGTCGGGAGACCTCAAAACGGAGGTTTACAAAGATGTATGATGCGGGCGTTGGTAGTTACTATGTCAGCCTTTGCCTCCCTCGTGACCACTGAAACATCCCCGTTTGTCCAAAAGATAAAGGAAACTTTGGGAACCACTCTCAGGGATGAAACTAAGGCTAAGGGTTCTTTGGCCTTCTGTTTCTATGCATTGTCAAAATGTATGTTCCATTTAATTCCATCTTCCATGTATAATGAAACTATTTCTTAGTCTCATTGTTTCAGGTTTCTTCATTTAAATATCATTTATTGTTTTTTTTCCTTTAAATTTCAAACAAAACATCATTGATTGTCAACACAAAATCTAGCTTAGCACCAGTACAATAAAACTGTACCTTCGCTTGTTAAAATACTGTCTGCAATGAGAGGGGAACAAAAACCAATCTCTGGGCAAAAGGATCATTTGTACATTTCAAATAAAGCACCAACCATACAAAGCCATTTTTCCATATATCATTTTTCAAATACACAAAAAGGTCAAATATATTAATGACTATTAAATTAAGCACAAATGACAATTTAACAGTGTAAAGAACACAAAAAACATTACACACACACTCCATTTTTCTGGAGCCTGTTCGCCAACTGGGGAGGGGTGGGTTGGAAGGGGAGACTGGAGAGGGATAGCTGTTGTTTTCCGACCCTCTTGATAGTGTTGCAGTGGAGCAAAGTGCAGGTTTCAGTGTTGACTGAATTTTTTGTTTTGTTTTATTTTTGACTGGAAGTGGGGAGGGGGGTCTGGGAGAATCAAACAGACTGAAAAATAATCACCAACCACAAGTCCATTTCATGAGGTCAATAACATCAAAATTAAAGGATGACAATCACCCCAGGTCCTGGAATCTAGTTATTCAAGCTCATAAACCTTCATATTTATTTGTTCCACCAGATTTTTGTAGGAGCCCAAAATACTGGCATAATGGCATGATTCAAAAACGATTATCACGTAAATGCACGGCAAACAAAATGAGGAGAGAAGGAAATAAAAGACCATGCTCAGTGTCAACTAAAAATTAGTGTTGTATGACTCAGGCCATGACACAGGGAAGCGGAGACAGGAAGAAGAACATGAGTCTCATCTTAACTGTCCGATGCCCCACTTCATCTCCAGTAATAAAAAGAAAATGGCGTCCTGTCTTATTGTCAACGATTTCAAAATTACTGCATTAGTGAAAGCAGAAGAGCCAGCACTTCCTTTGTCATCTCTTAAATCAGCCCTCGTAGATGTTTAAGACACAAAGTGCTTATTGTGGGCATCAAGGTGAGGTCGAATAGCTCCATCCTTCTCTCCTCAAATCAACACAAGCCTGCAGAATCGCTTTTAAAAAAAAAAAAAAAAAAAAAAAAAATGTTGTACAGGACCAAATTTAGAAGCACGGCAGTCAGGTACAAAGCGCCACAATACTTTTTCATTCCAGTCACCTCAGTAAGAGGGTAGGGAGGGGTGGGGGGTGCTGGAGGAGGCCATTTTGATTTCAGATGAGGTGATGCGTGGCTGTCTTCTCTCTCCCAGGGCCTTCCCGGCTGAACGCTGGGGTTCACACAGGTTTACCGTCAGCCATCTGGCTCAGTGGCCCTTTTGCCACAGTGAGCTGAAAGTAAGCTTCTTAGCTGCACACAAGAGTTCACCAATTAAAGAAGGGGGAAAAATCACAACAAAAAAAGCCTTGGATTATCTCCCTGGAAGAAAGAAAAACCCCACCGTCTGAAAACAAAAACAACCCCCTGCAAAACAAATATCAAGCATACATTACAACCATATGTTCACCCTGCTGGCAAGATATACATACAGTATATATTTACAAGTACACCTATGGATTATCATAAAACCGCGAGTTGGTGTTTCAATTGTCAGGGCATGAAAAATCACCCACAGGAGGTAACCTGAAAGTTGCTCCCCAACACTACCCATTCCTCCCCCATCATCAGTCCCTCAGTGGCATTACCGTAAGAAGTGACATCACTGGCCAGTGACCTCTGCGTTTTACAATACAGAGGTCAAAGGTCAACAGCGAGCCTGTGAAAAAACAAAACAAACCAAAAACAAACAAGGTCTCCTCTGGAGAAGCTGAAACGTAGAAAGTGCTGGTACTGGTTAACAGGAAACTGGTTGCCATAGTATAACCCACCCACCCCCTCCCTACACACACACACACACACACACACACACACACACACACACCCTGACCCGACATGGGATAAACTCGTCTTTTCCCAAGGTCACAATAACGGACGGCACTTCTGTCACAGGTTCATTTTGATCTAGTGCTCTCTGGAGAAGCCTGGGGAGTGAGGTCGAGCTCTGGCAGGGTTTGGGTTAAAGGTTTAGATTCCGTTCAGGTTTGGGTTCAGCTGGGGCGGGGGGGGGAGTGGGGGGGTGAGAGGTACAGCTACCGGCTACATAGTCTGTTGCCATCACTCCTCCTCTTCCTCCTATCACGCTCTTCCTCGGATCTCTCCCTCTCCTTTTTCTTCGTCTTCTTCTTCTTCTCCTCCTCTTCCTCCTCCTCATCGTCCTCGTCATCTGCTCGGAGGAGCTGGATGGAGGAGCCTAACAGTCCCTGTAGCTCAGGCACGCAGCGCACAAGATCCACCAGCACGCCTGTCTCATCTCCTTCCTCCTCTTCCTCCTCCTGCTCCTCCTCCTTCTCCTCGTCTTCCTCGTCCGCATGCAGCTCCGTGGGCGGTGAGTTGGTCTGGCTGATGGACACCTGCTTCTTCAGCTCCACCTTGGGGATGCTCGCCACCTCCAAGTGCGGATAGCGCGCCCGGAAGATCCGAGCCGACATCTTTAGCCGTTTCAGGACGTCAGACAACAGGAACCAGTTGCAGAACCTGCGTGGGTCAAAGTTCACATTCATTCATACTCAACATATTAGTATACTTTTGTGCAAGTATATCATGTTATTTTGGAGACTGCATATAAAGTAGTAATTTTTACTATTGAAAACCTCTGAGAGGGAAAAAAAAGTGTGTTCATTGTTGTTGGAGGTAAGACATGTTACTCAAGACTTTTAGAGTGTATATTTATGTTTACCAGAGAAACTGATCCTAAAAGTCCACACAAACAGCTTAAATAATGATTAGCTGGGGGACTCACCCTTGTGTCAATGCTACTTGAACGTGGTAACAGGGCAAGAGTGGCTCGGAGGAGAACTCAAACAACAAGCAGTCGGCATCCGAATCCTTGTCTTGGCCGGACTCCGACCCACCGTCGTCCTCATCAGGCCCGGACAATAGAAAGTCCCAGCACGGGTCCTCGTCCGTTTCTGGCAAGGCAAGATGAGAGGGAGACCACATCACCCAGTGGATTACGGAAAATCACACCTCAGGTTTTCAATGTGCATGACACTCCCCCTAGTGGATGGTTCACATTCTTTTCAATCAATTCACCGAAAAGGTTTCAGAGAAATTCAATCTGGACAGAAAGCATGTTCATTTGAAATATACCCTTCATGTGTGCATGAAGGTCCTATTTTAATAGGCTATTCCTTCCATGAGGAAACGTGGTCAATGCTAAGATGGAGACACAGCAAATGTCACGGTATTATATCAAATGACACATAATGAAAATGTCGGCGGTTTAATCTCGTGACAGCCTGTGCAGTGACAGGGATTAAGCGGATAGGTGTCATCCCCGAGGTGGAATGAAATAATAAGAGCAGTAGGCTCTCACCGAACACCGCGCTGCTGTAGAACTCCCACGGAAGGCTGGGGTCCTGGTCAGTGCGTCCCTCCAAGTCAGTGAAATACTCTGCAGAGAGAGAGCAAACTCAAGGTTAACGACCTCAAAGCAGCTACATAGCCCCATCTCAAAAACTCCACAAGGCAATTCCAGGAGAGCAAAAACTATTAACACATTGCTACAGTATTTACAGATATACCTTGATGAGGTACATGTCGTATGTTGATATTAAAAAGGTAAGTGAACATTTTCAACACAATACTTGACTAGAACCTGGGCAATACTGCCTAGTGTAGAGCAAATTTAACCTAATCTAAAAAGCACTGCATAACACATATATAAAGTATTATGATGTTTCCCTGTTTTTAAATACAAAGAAAAGTGAAATAGCACTTCCTGTATTTTGTATGGGTATCAAGTTAATTTAGTTTTTACTGTCAGTGTTCTTTGAACAGAAGTGACAGACTTTCATAAGCCACAACATCAGAATCAAGCAACATGTTGAATCCTGGCACCTTTGAGAAAGCTCTTCATTGTTGGGCTCTGGGCCAGCTTGACCACAGTCTGTCCAGAGTAGGTGGCCAGAGTGGGGTCAGCCCCGTGGTGAAGCAGAATCCACGCAGCAGGGAGGTTATCGGCCGCCACCGCATCATGAATCGGCCTACAAAGAAACACACGTAGCGTATGTCCTTCAAGCTTGGGGTTTACTGACAGCAAATACACTTTCAACACACCCGAAATCCTCTGTTGTTTCTACTACATACTTGGTTGAAATACATGAATTTCAACAACCTGCCACCACACGGCTATGCAGCAGAACCATAAGAAACTGGGTCATGATGACTACACAACACAAACCTGATTTCACACAGCTTCAACTGTATACAGAACTCATGTCAATCAAAAATGTGGAACGAACCCAGTTATGTTTTCACTATCCAACACAACATAGTCAGAGTCGCACGGACAGCTTTAGGATGACCACTGTCCTGTGGCCCCTACTCCTCACCGTGTGCCGTCCTGCGCGCTGCAGTTGACGTCGGCCCCGTGCTCCAGGAGCAGCTGCACTATGTGTGTCCAGCCACGGGCGCACGCCTCATGGAGTGCTGTGTACCCGGCGTTGTCGCGGCGATTGACCTCTTGTGCGTCTTTCTCCAGGCAGTAAAGAACCACATCCTACAGTAAAAAGCAGAGAACAGGGTTCCTGAAAGTGCTGCACACGATGAAAAGTGACGACCATTTCACTATCTTAATCGGATGGTGGGGGAAGACTGCGGGTGTATGAAATATGCAAAGAGTGGTGGGAGAGCTGGCAGAGACGTACCTGGTACCCTAGGCGGGCAGCCCTTTGAAGCAAAGTCTCCCCAGCGTTTTTATTGACAATCAGCCGTCGGACCTCGGGGGGAACGGGGCGACCTGGGGGCGACTCAGGAGCCACTCCTCCCCTCCCCGAGGGGCCTTTCCTGACGGGCACCGGCGAGGGCAGCCCCTTGGGAGAGGCCAAAGTGCCCCCCGGCTTCTTAGCCACAGGGCTCTCCTCGTCCTTGCCCAAGCTTCCGCGTTTGGTCTTCAGCTAAGAAAAGGGGAGAGAGAGGGCGGGGTTAGGGGGGGGGGGGAAAGAACGAATAACAAAAAAATGTGCATGAGCATGAGCAGAGCATGCGTCATCATAAAAGAGGGTTGGCACGCAAGCGGCCTGCCTCTTGTGGAAGAGGGCAAGAGGAATAAATCCACCATCATGCAGTGATTATTTAAGCCACAAGGGGGCAGCACAGGACCAACTGTGTCAACCATCGGCCCACCCCTCACACACACAGGATCGAGACGCTAACTGGCTGAAATTGGGGGATGAACGATTAACTGCCTTCGCCAAGTTCTCACCTTCTTCTGGTCTTCGGAGTCCGTGATTAAATGCTTGCTCTTGAACTTCCTCTTCCCCGCCGGCTTGTCCGTGGAGTCCACGGGGCTTTGGCCGTCCTGGCGCCGGATGGAACCGGAGCGTGTGAACAAAGGTCTCCGGGGACTGAGGTCCGGGCTCGGCGATCGGCGGGTCAGCGTGGCGCTGAGGCGCGGGTACATGCCAGTCCTCGCATCTGTGACCGCACAGAACACCAGTCACCACAGGTAACAAAGCAACAAGGCCCAAAGGGCTCAGGAGTAATCAGGGATACAATGTTTCCCCTCAGGAAAAAAATGAATGCCACATTGAACGAGAAAGAAAAACTCAAGACGCACACAAGACACTGCATCTGTAGGGGTCACTATCTAACTAATGGATACTGACAAAATGATGGATATAAACATGTTTCCTTTCCATAGAAACATATTCTTCAGTGCTTTTATAGTCCATTTCCACAGCCCAATAGGCAACCTTTGATACACATGACATTTCATGCCAAGAGCACTTTCATTTATTTCCAGATGGATCCAACTCTTAAGTTTTCAAATATGCCGTATAATTAATCCACAGTAATGCCTAATCACTGCCCCGAAATCCATTTCAAACTTCATTTAAATTATTGAGGCGACTGAGGAGAATGCGCCTACCTGTTCCCATTCGAGCGCTCTGCCTGGTTGAGGTGTACCGCTCTTCCCTCTCACCATCCACGGCCTTGTGCTTGTCCGTGATGTACTCCCCATTCTGGTACTTCCTATTTCTGCATCTCCGTCTTTTCTTCATGGCGGGTGTCTCTGCCTCGGCGGACGGTGTCGGCCTGGCCTTCCCCAGCTCGGCGTCCTCCGGCAGGGGGTTGAGCCGCGGCCTGCCCCGGGGTCTGCGCACGGGGACCGCAGGAGTGCTAGCCGGGGGCGGAGGTGTGCCGCTGGGGGGTTCTGCGGGTGGTGGATGAGGAGGAGGAGGAGGAGGAGGGGGAGGAGACGTGGCGGCAAAGCCCCAGTCGCTTTGTAGCATCTCCTCCGAGCGGCGTCTGCCCCTCCTCGGCCTGGAGCTGGGGGTGTCAAGGGAGGCGGGCGTCTCCTTGCCTGGCCGGCTGGGGCTGTTGTGGGATGCCTGATTATCTGTGGGGCCCCTGGAACCGGTAGCAGGGGTGCTCTCAGCATCTGTAGGACAAAAACACCACAGGAGCTCTAACCAATGCCTCTCTGGTTATTCCTACAAACAGGCTTCACTACTATTGCACTTTTTATTTAATCCACACATCAAGGTAAAGTCAAGTCTCAACCCTGACACCTTTTTTTGGTTGTATGGTTGCGGAAAAGATTCCTCTGCTGAATCCTTTACAAGAAACATCTGAAAATCTCTCTTTTTTGCAACCGCCACTTCTGTATTAGCGTTAAGTACTTTGCAAATCACAAAGGCTGCATTTAATTGTCAGCTTTGCAACAATGTTTATTTGCGAGTATTTTGGGTTTACCAGGAGTGATAACAAGCAGACAAAGCAACTATGCAAGATCCTACAGTCAAGCAGTTGCGACCTCCTGAAGCAACACAACGAGCATGTACCAACTTGACAAAGCACCACAGGCACCACGGTATGACAAATGTGCGGCAAAAAGAGGCTAGCAGAAGTAGTGAGTGGAAGAGGCAAAGGAGTCAAGGAATGTATTATATCGCAAATCAAATCACAATCACATTATCAGTCAGAAAAAAAATCACAATTAGATATTTTCCCTAAATCGTTACAACCCTAGCAGAGCTCAGAGGTGGCACAAATACATCAAAAACTATTTTGTTACAAATTACAAATACTGGCTCATGAAATGTAACAAAATAAAATACAAAATACTGATGTGAAAAATGTATTTAATTAAAATACAAGTAATTAGTCATTTGGAAATGCAAAAATACCCACAAAATAATCATGGTTTACTAACAAGGCATATTATTGAAAATGTATCCCCAAGAGACAAGAAATACTATTTTTGATTGGCTGGCAGCGGCTATTAATTCTGTACATTGGGGCACCTATGAAGTAGATCTGGTAAAAAATGTAATCACCATCCCATATCAATGTAAACAATGATTGAACTGACAAGGAGGCTTCGCAACAGTGGTATCAACTGTAACAAAGCAAACTACCCACCATCATTTTCCGTAACCAATGAAAGTAGTACAACAAATTGAACAGGTCGGCCTCTTTTTAAACTGAACTACATTTCCCTTGTTGTGCTATAAATGCATGCCTGCTGGCAACATGGGGGATAAACAGAATAACAACCTATAAGATGTCCCAATATATACGGAATTAATTAACTTGGGAGAGAATTCCACTCCGGGAGGTCTTAGTCTCCGTCTCCTCCATTATTTCTGCATTATCAGGACACTTCAGCGGATGTTACTCCTTTTACATAAATCCTCATGTCAAATCCAAGTTTTAATACTGTCCTGTAGTAAGAATGAACATCAGCTATTAGGTACTCAAGGTCATGGGGTCAAAGGCCGTGGTCCTAATATTCTCCCTCAGTATCTTATTTCAAATTTTAGTCTTGTAGCACTTAACACAGCTGACAATTCAAGCTCCTAGTTACTTTTTTAATTTCTTTCAACTTCCTGACATGTTTTAAAGGGTTCTAAGGGGCTTTAAGTTGTCTACAGGGTGACAAAAAATGACATAAACAAACAAATTGGGTTTACACCCCATGTTGTCCTTACAGAAGGGTGATAAAGTTGACCATTTTGGCTCCCACAATTGACTTTTCTTTTCATTTTTTTCAACTTTACACATGTTCAGAGGGGATCGTAATAGAAGAAAGTTGGATCTAACACCTTTAAGTTGGTCACAATGTGGCATACCACAGCAAGGAAAATGGAAAATGGGTAAACATTTCATGCTTTTCTTCCAAAAAGGTAATGAAATGTTTAGGTCAACTTTACAGTTAAATATAGGGAATTGCCCAAAGGATATCTCCAGGCACCCAGCCTATTCTTAAAACCAGATTCACCAAGATTCTGGCCTTTGGCTTTATGATAAGCATTGCCTATTGCCATGGTTATAGCGGGTAGTATATTTAATTGAGTGATGACATTTTGGCTTATTTGAGAAGTATTTAAGTAGTTGAAATACTCAAATACAATCCCTCAAAGTATTTTGTTACAAACTACATTTGAGTTTTTCCAATCCTGCAAAATACAAATTACAAAATACGCTAAAGTAATTAAATACGTATTTTAAATACATATAATTGAAATACTGCCCATGTCTGGTAGAGCTTCAGTAGCTACATCATCTGCACAGCATTTTGGACAAAACAAAATAATAATAATAAAAATAATAATTCAATGTAAAAAAATGTAGAATGTGTGATTGTGGATATACATTTTGTGGAATCCCAGCTCTTCTAGATCTCCACATTTCTGGACTCTGTATTTCTGGGCCATGTTTATTTAGACATGATGAGTAAGCCATGACTGAGCGAGTCTCGGAGTGACTAACTGAGTTACCTGCTTTGCTGGAAGCTGGTCCGGGGGTCTCTGGTGCCAAGGTAGGGTCAGCAATCTTCCCCTTACGCCGCTTCGTCCCCTCCTTTGGCTGTGGGGCGGACGCCTCCTTCTCAAGGCCCTGGTCTGGTGCTGCGGGCGACACCTTTCTCTGTGGCAGCAACACACACACGCAAAGACAGGCTACAGCAGGTGGATGCACTCATATGCCTATACTTTTAATGTGGAGATCTATACAAGCACTTAATCCACTCAACCAACAATCCACTACTTTCTTTTCTCATGTGTAAACCACAGAAAATGTGTCAAAAGAAAGCAAAGATTTGCTGCAGAGTTATATATATATATATATATATATATTTTATTTCATATATGTTTTGTCGTCCAAATGGAGGAAGGTTGTTGGCCTGGTTAAGGGTACAAGTGTATAAACAATGCTGCCTAAATGACAAATTCAAAAACATTTCAATATCCTGCAGAATTTCACAAGGATCAATATTTTATCTTTCCCTTAGTAAACTCACTGGGTATTATAATTATATCAAAATATACTCTTATACAAAACTATTATGCCTGTAATCAACTAAACCGAACTGCCTTGCAATGATAATAAAATAATTTAAACATAGCCATAAATGCCCCTGTTATGTACATTTATTAATCATCTTATATGTTGCTTTACCCAAATGTACACATAATTAAATAACAATTAAAATAAACAATATTGAAATATTTCCAATAGTCAAAAGAAGTTGAAGATTTTTTCCCTAGAGCAGATAAACTTCTTTCAATAATTGAAAATATTTTGACTTCAATTTACTATTGTGAAAACACTCACAATGAACAATTTTGTCATTGCAATCTTATTTATCGTTCAAAGAAAACACCAAAATGACACACACAGGTGGTCACAGTCATCCAGTTGTTCTTTTGAAAAGGCATGCAAAAACTCATCCAAGTTTACAAAGCTTGCAGAAACATTTAACAAGCAGAACTCACCTTCTTGAGGAGACTCCCTTGCTTCGCATTAGGGCTGTGCTTGTCCAGTGGTCTCTTAGGAGGGGTTTTCTTCGGCCTCTCTAGTGTTGCTTTCTCCTTCCCTGCCTTTTTCGGACTGGCCTTCTGTTTGTCCGCGGTGCCTCGGTCACTGAAAGCGGAGGCTTCTTTGGTGCCGTTAGTTCTCCTCTCCACCTTTGTCTCCACGGCAGTTTGACCCTGAAGCATGGACAGTGCGATGCCCTCGACCTTTATTTGTGATGAGGGCTCCTTCTGGGCTGCTGACTTCTCCTCTTTCTCAATCTCCGCTGCTCTTTTCTCAGTTACATCTTTCTCCGTCTCCTCCCTGCTGCCCTGACTGTCACCACTGGACAATTGGTTCGACCAGGAATTTTTGCTGGGTGCTTCGCTTTCCTTGCTCGCCTTGCTCTCCTCCGACTTCCCACGCCTGTCCATACTATTCTCTCTCTGCCCTGCAGCGAGCAGTTTCTCTGGGCGTTTGCTGGTTTGCATGGGCTCCCCTGTAAAGGAGGTTCTCTCCGGCTTTGAGTCCCTCCTCTCCACTGATCGGAAAGGTGGGATTCCAACAGGGGCTGGCGGCTGCAGCGGAGAGTTCTGGCACCCCGTGAGAGGGCTTGTTATCTCTGGTCTCCGGGACCCAACAGAGGACAGTCCACAGTACGTCTCACCAGTGAGAGCTGTGGTCTCCAGGGCCTTTTGCTTGACTATGGACTCCAAGTTCGACAGAGGAGACTTGTTATTTATCCCCCACTTCTCATCTTCCAGCTTGGGAGGAGGGTGGAACACTGTTCCCTCGCAGCTAGCTGCCGCCTTGGTTTTGGGACTTCCCTGGACGGCCTTTCGCTGGACCGATGTCCCCTGAGGGAGCACAGCAGGTTTTTCCCACAGCGGCTTGATGCCAGCGGGAGGGTACGAGATTGGGGCCTTGCCGCTGGCACCCTTCCGATGGAGGTGCGAGTTGGCCGGAGGTGGCAGGCCCGTGGGGAGAGTGTCCTTGGAGGGATACGCCTGTGCTCCAACAGAGCTAGTGCTGTTTGGGAGTTTGACGCTTTTGCTGTGCTGGGAGCTTTTCGCCGCAAATGGCGGCTCCTTCCCAAGAGAGGAAAGCTGCTCCCCTTGGTCCACAATGGAGATGGTCTCCTGCTTAGCGAAACTTTGGAGGTCTTCCACAAAAGCTGCCCCTTTACCGTCTTTGCTGCGTAGAGTTGAAGCTAGAATTGGACTAGCAACACCAACATAGGTCCCGGGGATGGTGCTGATGGTTGAATGTTTGGACCAGGATGTTGCTGGCTCAAGTGTTTGATGGTTGAACAGCTTGGATGAAGGGGGCTTTGGATTAGAGCCATTTCTCTGGGTGTCCGGCAAAATGGAATATGGAGCTGAAGCAAAACCAGTGGCCTGGGTCCTTTTCAGAGTATTTGGGACATTCTTTTGATTACCCTCAGTTGGGCGATGCTCTGTGGCAGGCGTGGGGTTGCTCTGGAGTTCACTGGTGTTGCTCTTCTGTCGTTTGGACTTGGAGGACAGATCCAGAGGTACATCCCTCTCCTCGATAGAGCATCCAACAGAGTGCTCCTCTGTGGCGGATGGAGACTTCAGTTTCAAATACGCTAATGGTGTCTTATCAGCACTGCGGTAAGGTGGACCTTTGTCCATGAGGTTCAGTAACTTAGGAGTGGTAACATTGGCCAGTGCAGGGCTGCAACAGATGGCAGCCGAGGGGGAGATAGTGAAGCGCGTTGGGGGTGCGGGAGAGGGCGGTTGGGGCTGAATTGGGACGGTGATGCTGGGGGACACTGCAGAAGCAGCGGGAGTCTTTTGCTCTATCCCCAGCTTAGAGTTTTTGCTGCTGGACGCGTCGCATCGGAGCTTTGTCGAGGGGGGTCTCTTTTCGGAAGCGGGGCCTCGCCCTGCTTGGAAGTGGTATGGGTACGTGTGCAGCAGAGGGGCCACGCCCGGGCTCTGGGCGTTCGGTGGGGTTTGCTGGGCACCCTCGGGTACCTTCTGGAACTGGCTGGCCGTGGCCTTTCTCAGTGCAGCGATCTGCCCGGTGCCCGGAGGCAGGGTGATCTTACAGAGTGGAGAGGGGAAGTTGGTGGAGGAAAGGAACAGCGTGGAACACTGGAAGCCAGGGGGGAGGCTAATGACCGAGGGGCCTGGAGCACAGTTCTTCTTATTCATGCCCATTGCCCCATGACTTGCATTCACAGGGCCCTCCACGCCAGCCTTTTTCCCGCCAGTCCACGGGTGAGCAGGGTAGACCCCGGCGCTGCCGTCGGCCTTGGCCTTGTGGCACTCCGCTCTCTCGTGTAAAGTGGAATTCATGGCCGGGGGGCCCGGAACTGGAGTATGATGACCCTTCTGGGACGGGGGAAGGGCGTCAGAGCAGTAGTTGGAGTGAGTGGCCTCCGAACACGCGTCCGGTGTCTTGCAGTCGGGGGCGGTCCTCAGCTTTCCCTGCTGGCTGTGCGGTACGTCTCCTCGGAGCTCGGGGGGAAGTGTCTGCGGGGGGTTGCCCACCATGGTCCCGGATGCCCTGGCTGGAGCTCCGCTCTCTCGGCTCACTGTACCTCCATCCCCTATATTCATTGGAGAGGGATCCACCTGTAGACATAAACAGAGCTGTCGGATGAACTGCTGTTTTTCCCCCCATGGATAATATGCTAGTTAGTGTTATTTTTACAAGTGCCCCAAGCATGATAGAACAATAATATTTCCCATTACACAGCACAGTGATGCAGTGATAATTTAAAACTAATTTAATACAAATGATATATTTAGGAAATTCTGTTTATATTTCAATGGAGTTGATCATGTGGTCTCGTAATAGAAGATAAAAACAACCCATTAATTGTGCAAATGAATAAATGTACCTGCATATGCGTTCTTTTAACACTGCATTCCTCAAGGGTGGTGAGACTTCAAGTGCAAACTGAAGTGAAAGGTCCTCTGCGTATAGAGCCAGGCACTGAAAAATAAATGAATAATCCTGAAAAATACATTAATAATCCTGAAAAATCATAAGACTACAGCCTAAAATGATGAAATCTTACTCTATCAAATCTGAGATCATTGTCATATTGAAAGTAGTAGAGACAACAAGCCTGGACAGTACATAAAAGCAGGAAGATGTTTATAATTGGATTCTTCTTGCTTTATTGGGATGGCTTGTATTGTCAACACAATTAGATCATAATACATAAACATGTACAAAGATTAATTAACTCGAATGAATGATTGGATGGATTGGATGGAATTGATTTACAGCCCTACAACTAATTCTGTAATCGTGATGTCATGAGGTATGGACAAACACAAAACAAAATAATGTTTCTAGCCAAAGGACCTATTTCTTTTGACATTCTTCAGTTCCTTCATTCACTAAATTGCATATTTTCTTCAAGGGTATGACTAGCGGTAGCTGACCGTATGCCCAAGGGGGAAGAGTACTACCCAGTGAAGAAAGTAGGCCTACATAAGTCAGAGAAGCCTTAAGTTCTAAAAGAAAGAGAGGAATAACCCTAGAGCTTAAGATAGGTTGTGTATGTTTTGATAGCACACTGTTATGGCTGTCACATAGCTGAAACACAATTTTTCCACAATTTTCACTTCCATTTTTGGACTTAGATTTTTACACAGAATGTTTGTTAAAATACTGACAAAAAAAATATTAAGGGGCATTACTGAATTGCAGAAGCATTGTGGGATTTCATTTCTACCATGTGTAACAAGCAATACTTGTTATGACTACCAAACTTCCTGTGAGTGAGAAATGGTTCCTTACAATAAATGTCACAATTTCCTAAATGTTGCACTTCAGTACAGGAATGGACGGACTGCGAGCAACATATGTCTTAGAGAGAAGCAGAACCAAGGTTAAGACAGCATCTTCCTACAATACATTTTAGTATCCCTCACACATAGCCTACTGTGGACTATACATAACATACTTGAAACACCACCAAGAGGGATTTTCAGAAATCAGCAGGAAAGATTAGGCGACCACAACCAAACAGAAAGTCATATGTGACAGTTCTCTAACCAGTGACTTTGTCACTGCCTCGTTTCAGCGTAAGATGTGGCACATAAAAAAAAAAAAAAACTATCTGTTGATCTTAACCCTTGTAACGCACGCATTGGGGGACTGTGGGACAAATTATGCTATTTATTATTTCTTTAAACTCAGACTCATTGGTCTTGTATCATTTTCTGTCAACATACAAAATAACTGTTTTTAATGACTGCACACCGTATCCCCCCCCCCCCACACACACATAACTATTACATATGTGGTGTTTGGGTCTGCTGGACCCGAGTGCAATAATTGTAGGTGCTATGTACCTCAACTATGTCCACCTCCTAACTGGGCCTGCTGTGTGTTTGTGTGTGTGTGTGCATGTCTGAGTGTAGGTCTCTGTGTGCGGAAATTTTGTCTTTCTGCATCTGCTATTCCCACTCAAAGTTACAAAATCATTACATTTAAAGCACTTGCACCTGTTCTGATTAAATTCTAAGAAATAAGCATCAATGATGAAAAATATTGTTTCTATTTTTTACCTTGTTTATAATTGAATTTCCTAATTTTCTCACCAAAAAAAATAAACAAAAATCATTCATATGATCAAAAATGTGAGCTCACAGGGGTAAATGGCAAATATGAACCATAAATGATGTCTATATTACATTGGTAATGGAACTAAAATAAACATCTGATAAGTATTTTTACATAAATGATTATGGCTGTATTGCTTTAAAAGCCTAATAATGTAGTGGGTCCAGCAGACCTGGGAACATTGGCTGAGTAACAAAAATATGAACACCTTACAAGGATTAAACAAAACTAATTTAACAAGCCTGTGCAACCTTCTGCAACCCAAACCAGTGCTAAGGCAGAAACCTTGTCCCAGTACATAATTTCAAGCTTGACTCCAGACAAGAATCTGTTCCTCCTCTGCTTGTGTGCTCTCCCTTCGCCTCTTTCGTCTGACCCTGACCATGCCTCTGACAGCCCAACGCTGGAGGAAGGTGGGTGGAGGTGGGTTTACATCTGTGATCAGTCAGTGACCTTGCTCATCCTACACATGTAGAGAGGGAAGGAGTGGCCACAGCCTCATTCACAGAACTACCGAAGGAGGGCCAAACAGGGCGATACAGGAGATTACTTGAAAAGAGCGGAGAAGCTTTTGGGAAGGGATACAGGAACAGCACTTTGCTAGTTGCTTCGATACCACTACAGACAACAACATTCTTGACAAAGCACCAACAGCAAAACCCATCTTTATTGTGGCGATCAGAGAGCGAGCGCGAGAGAGAGAGCAGGAGAGAGCAACCGCTACAGCCCGCTCAACTCATCCTTGGAAGACCCCGCCTTTTGGGGGGGTTAATTGCAGGGCCAATTAGGCACGTTTGTTTATAAAGGTGGACTAAAATACGATATAGTTCACACTACTGTGGTCTTCTACGTCCATATAGCATAACTGAAGTGATAACTGGAACATGGGAATCTGCAGAATGGCATAGAAAAAGATACCTCAATATTGACCACTAATCACCAAGATCGTTGAACAACACACCAGACAAAATAAAAACATTCACTAAACAAGAGAGAGAGAGTGATCTGTGCATCTGACGATGACCAGCCCTAGCAATTAGTTCGCGAGAGCCCGTGCGTCCCCTCTTGATATGGAAACACTAGCCTACATAGTTGGCAATTTTGGCAACGTTTTCCCAGAGCCCCAAAAATGTACATTCTCTGGCAGTGTGGCGTGTGCGTGTGTGTGTGAGAGAGAGAATGTTTCCCCTCTGGATAATTATGTCTTCCCGTGATGGACTATGCCGGGGGAAGAGCCACTACTCATCAAACTGACCCGTTGGATAACTAGGCAGAATATCATTAGACTTATAGGTTACCTAATGCATAATAGTCCATAGAATGCAACTCTAATAATACCGTACAGCAGATTCAGCTACTTCGGGTACGTAAGTTGATCCACTGGAGAAATGCATCATTTATTTTTTTCGGGTAATCAAATGGATTATCCTATAATCATATTGGTGTTCAATACATTCCTAGCCTATATGTATCAGAGTCCTCGTTTGTCTATACGAAAGTATAGGCTAGAGGTTAACGCTACCGAAGTAAGACCTATCCATGCCCAGAGTATCCAGAAAACCCAAGTGCTTTCCAGACGGGAGCTGCTCGATCCCTCCCGGTCAGTCAGCAGCGCAGCCTGAAGCCCATATGCACAAAGGAGACGCATCCGAGTGACAAGTCTGCGATAGATGATGCAGAAAACAGTCACGGTCGACGACAGACGAGTGGTCTATATTAGGAAGAATTATTCCGACGTGAGGGTAGGCCAATAGGGTGATTATAAATGGTCTTTTTCGTGACCATGTTTTTGCTCAAACTCCGACCAGCCCACTCGCTCGTTCGGGCTGGCGAACAATCGTATCACACAATACGAGGGCACGCCAGTTCTCAGGTGAAACGAAATGTTCAGTCAGTCAAACGTGGTGTAAATAATCACTGTTTCAGCAGTGATCACATCTACTGGAAAGGTGTGATGAATAGGTTCTTCTGCGTTTCAGTGGATATATCTGAACTAGACGACTGCCAAACAGCATTTCCTTTGCCAAATCGAACACATCGTAGATGCACACTCGCAAGACCACAATGAGCCAAACTACACGACACGTTCCCCCCAAAACGTCGGCCAATATCAACGCAGCGCTAAATAGCCCTGAGCAAACATTCCAAACTCCAATAACCATCTTTTCAATCCGTCAATAACACCACGAGGCCGGTCAGTTTTTATGACGTCTTTTGCTGATAATAAGCTCGTAGGGAAAAGACGAGTGAATGTCAGACAATATCAAGAGGTTGACATCGCCCGCACGAGGAAACATCGCACTTTGCCTGTCTCTCGTGCTCATTCCCTCATGAAGTGTTAGAAAACTAACAGAATGTTTAACAACAATGCAGCACTCAACTTATTATTAACTAGCAACTGTAACGCGTGCGACACAGAGAGAACAACATGCGATCTTACTTAGCATAGATGTTTGAAATAACACGAACAAATTTCAGATCCCTGCGCAGCGAAGTCTCCCCGAAGCGACTATCGGTCTGCATTACACATTGCTGGGCAATGTGAAGACAAGCCGTCTCCGACTGTGTGACACGAAAAATGTGTAAGACAGTCTCTAAACGGCCCACATCATGGTGCCTCTGCATTGATAAATAATAAAACCCAGACGACAGAGACCAGAAGCTATTTCTTTCGTCTACAACACTGAATAATTCCAAAAGGTAATTAGCGAGCCTGATAACGATGTCAAATTGCAGAAACAACCACCAACCCACTCGTCCTGCGTACAGATGATAAGCATATATCAGGAGATGTGAGAATTTCGCGTTTCTGGATCTCAGCCGTTGCAGTCCACTAATCTCGTCGGTTTTCGGTTCTGAAAGTCCAGGGGGGTTTCGTCAAGACAGTCCGTACCGTATCTGTCTCTGGTCTGGTGGGAGAGAGGGGCAGATGGAGGATTTTCAAAATGGGATTTGTAGTATACTACCACACACGCCCTAGCTCTGGCAACCATAAGAAGGGAGGAGTAGGGACTGCAGGTACCAGCATGCAATGCTACAGTCCAGCCGCTCAAGGGGAAAGGGGATCGCAACGGTGCGCTAAACTGAGAAAGCTTAGCTAAGTAGCAAAGTGAAAATACACATAGTATTTGATAGACCATCCCATTTTAACGAATTGCTTTGGGAGTTTAAGAAATACAGACAGCAGAGTACCTTATCCAAACTCTTCTATTTTACGGATAGGCGAGGCGCAACGTATGGTGAACCTCTCCACGGGGTCAAACCGAAACAGACACACACACACACACACACACATTAAAAGAGTTTAGGGAGGTAGAGGTGGTGTGTCCAAACACTGCAACGTAATTAACCACATGCGGAGGCGAGGACAGGGTGAGTGTAAAGATAATATCCCTACAGCAATCACCCTGGTGTTCTTTTCACTGGCATCATCAACTGACTACATGTTGCTTTTCCCTTTGGGGTTTAGTGATGCCTTTATTGTTGTTGTATTGTGGCTTCTGTGTGACTTATAACGTGACCTCATTCAAAAGCATGGACCTATATGACCCAAGAGTAGACGAGAAGTTTAAATAGGCCTAACCATTCCTCGCAGCCGCCTGTTAAATTTCAGCAATTCATTAAGCCATGGCAACCCCCACTGCAAATTCTCAAAAAAATGTCTTAGCGGGAATTATGATTGCTTGAAGAACACTCAAATGAATAATCCACGGTCTCATTGGCCACACGTGTAAGCAGTAAACTCCTCTTATGGTGACTCTGGATATTTGCGCATGTCAAAGTGATTTGATATATAGCCTATAATGTAGAGTTGTTGAACATACCATACCTTTATATCTCCAGACAAACCACAGCACTTATAAGCTTCTAGGGCCAAACGCTGGTTAAGGGTCATGCGCATTCATATCATAACGTATATCAGCAGCATATCGTTAGCAGCCCTATCTGCATAGTTCGTTTTTCAGAGTTGTTTTTTTCAGTGGCATCTTTTTTTATTTGACACTACCAGTGCTACAAACAGTGAAGCAGTCCATTCATTTCAACGTCATATGTGTAACATCACTGTTACATTGATATTGTAGATATTTTTAAAATCATTTTATGAGCATTTAAACATAATCATAATATTCATTTATCTACTTTGTACCCAAGGACAGGATTTCAGGACCATTATTGTGCCCAGGAATGCAAGGATCAAGCACACTGGTTCACAATAACAGTGTAAAACAGTGTCATTTTAAGAATTATTATGAACAATACCTATGCATGAATGGGACTTTAGAACAGGAAATGGCAAACATAACTGATTCAGATTCAGTCACAGATGCCAAAGTCTCAAGTCTCATGCTGAAGTCTCAGTGCCAAAGTGAACCGACACAAAAAGAGACTATCTTTGAACTTAACTTGTATGAAGACATACAGTATACTCTTTCTGAATTCCCTATTACATCACTGACTTTTTGTCATCTATTTAAACTGATTAATACTGTTGGCATCTATTCCCCCATGTTCACGTGAGATTTGGTAACACAATCTCATTTCAATAACTGTTCAGATCTCAGAAGAACAATCTTATGAATAACAAGTGAAATAAAATGTTACTTTTGTCCATGTAAATATAACCACAGTACACAATATCTGTAAAATTAGATTGATGGAGAGATGGATCAATTAAACAAAAGACAAGATCTTGTCAGGAGATGGAAGGACTCATTAGAAGCACTTTCAGGACCTGTCATTTAGCATAAATCCTGGATGGTGTTCAATATCTCAGGTTCTCCCACAACAATTCAATATTCCAGACGTAAGACATTGATGCAGTATCACACATAGTCTGCTTACAATAAGGGCTGAGAAACAGGTCTTCAAGCAGCAAATCAGCCTTAATTAAAAATGTTTTCCATTACAGTGCACTATCAGCAGATATCAGACTTACAACCTAGATCCTACTAAGAGACTACTAAACTAGCACTGGCAAAGGGGAAAAGTCCAGTGCTTAGAAGACTAGTACATCCCGGGTGACAGTCTATGTTTGTGAGTATATTATTCAGCAAGATTCTGTTTAGAAGTCGTGTTTTCTTTTTTGGGGATATGACTTCTGAATGCAGAAAAGTCTTCAAACAAATGAGAAAATCTATAACGAGAGGCCAAAAGTGTGAGTATAGCCCAAATCCATTGTTTGAGGAATACATTGTGAGCCAGCTGGATCGTAAAACCACTTTCTGACCATTACATGATCTGTTTACAATTCAACCCCCTCATCCCCTCCCCATATTCTCTTAACACTGACCTTCACTCCCTTATTCTATTTCTTCTTTCATCCTGTCCTGTTCTGTCCTCCTTTAGGTCCTGCATGCCTCACGGCAGTGGTTTGCATCACATTTACCTTACCTTTATTTTCACAGCAGGTTTTAACCACTGAACCACACACACCCCAACAGTGAATCATCTGTCCATAAGCTCGCCATTTGATGTTTCCATGAGCATGTATATATGTATAGACTACTCCAAATCAAAAGGGTACCAAGGTCTACATAAATTCTCACAAGGCATGAAAGTCAAGGACAACCCTGTCATACTTAACTCTGGTCCAAACCAAAGGCAAAGCAACTTTTCCTGGGCACAAGCCTGTTATACAGTCCATTTCTGATACTTTGACATATACAGCTGTCATTTTGTGTGTGTGTGATTGTTAGAGATGTGCACCTGGCGCCAAGATCATTAGGCCTACGGTGAATAGTCACGACGTGGTTATCATTCCTACATGGTAAAAGTCTACAGCAAGTCCGCAGCATGTTTGCAATGAAAACAACAATAAGAACACAAAGGTTTTCCCATTAGAACGTGTGTTCCGTGTAGGCCTAGATACGGTAGCTGTGAATTTATAAATGAACCTTCCACATTTCAGTTTCTTTCTTTTTTGTATTTCGCAAAACCTTCTATTCCAGACAAAATAGTCTCAGGCAGCCTATGTGCAAGGTCAAACGGGATAGAATGGTGGGGTTGAGAAGGGAAGGCAACCAGATTCTCTGCACAGGGACAGTTTTCACACACCTTGACACCCTGTTTACACCAAGAAAGAACATGACGAAGACGCGGGAGGTCAATATAGGCCTAGGCCAATTTAGCTGAGAACACAAGAGTAATGAACAAACGGTATTTGCCAAGCAGGCAGATACAGAGTAACTTTACCACTTTTTATCCTACATTAGAAAGGCAGAAATTACTTTGTCAAAATAAACAATTCCATGCCATTATACATGCCAAACGATGACCTATTTCTCCAAATGGGCTTCTAAGTGCACAGCCGATTTTGTATGCAACGACTTGGTGGATAAAGCGAAAGCGTAAAGTAGTCTACAGCTCATCTCCTTGGCAGGTTGTTGATGCCTTTTACAGACACGAAAGGCTGAATAAATAGGCTATTTTAGCCTATGTGGATATTATCCATTTCATGTCAACGATAGCATGGCTGGCATGCCTCATAAACCTTGCCAAGTCTTTTCATAAACCACCGAAATGAAATGGCCAAACGTTACGACTCCAACTGAAGGTGAGAACGCACCGTCGCCTGTTTGTTGGTCCGCAGACCTCACGTGCACAACGTTAGCAGGAACTAGATTTACCCGAGACCGCTAAATGGCAGGCACACCGAGGCATGCGATCCCGGCAGTGACCGACTACGCGAAGCTTCCCCAATTATCGAGGATAGCCTACTCCCCGCTACTTGTCGAACGTTTTGTTTAAGTCAGTAGCTGGCGCTACTTCAGTTATGGAGACTGAAGCAAACTATTTTTAATATAGCCTAGTCTTATGAACCTGATACATAAGAACATTACAAAGTCCAGCGCCTAAGCCCGAGTTGTACAGCACACTATATAATATGGTCCAAGGCCTTATCTGTGTTTCAGCCTAGAACGACCAAATGTATCCCATAAACTAAAGCGACCAGAAAGCCACATCTAGGCAACACAATCCTGTTGGTCCAACCCAATGTTAGAATTGCATTTACGCACTAAGACAACTATTAATTGTCCGAAAAAAACTCTTCGCCAGCCTAAATTGCAGAGGAAATGGCAAATTAGACTACGTAGTATTTTACCCCAGCCTAGCGGATCAGCCACCCAAACCCTCGCCGTTATTCTTCTCTCCAGTACCCTACCTATAGATGACAGGTTGAATGTGGGATGCAACGATGTCTGATGCAGACGCGTTGAAAATAATCAGCGGTCACATGCGGTAGTCAACAAGCACAGTCAGCTCATTCCCAGTCAGTGCTGTATTTACTTCTCTCGTCTGGGTCTTAAAATTCTCAATAATATAGTTCACCTCCGACACACGTTTAGGGAACCCTGAAATTTGAGTAGAACTGCCCCCAATAGTTGTTGGATATTGTGTAACCCCCTTTTCAATGCGTCTAAACCTATCAAGCCATATTTCTGTAACAGTGCGTGAAGTTTAGGACACTCGTATGAAAGTATAAAGTTTAGAGAGTTGACAGTCGCCCTCCATGGCGTTGTGCAATGCCCCCTTTAATGCCCCCTCGCTCGCCAGTAGCGCCTTTGTTATTAGTAATCGCATGGTATTGCGCCGCCTTACCTTACGCCCCAAATGGATTCCCTTTGGATTTCCAAGTGAGCTTGAATCACCAATACAAGATGGGGAATTCGAAGTTGTGACTTTCGGCACAGGCAAGAGTGTGGTTTTCAAGTGTATTTAATCCGGTGTGAAATTTGGGTTTCTCCTCTCGATCTTCCCTCTTCGCCAGTTTTCAGACCGCAGCAGCTGGAGAGGAAAATCGCGGACCCTGGGTCCTAAAGCCGGCTAACTCCCCGCTACAGGTGAATAAATGCAGGTTGAGGCCGTCCGGACACATGCAGGCTTCGGTAGGATAAATTGTTAATGTATTTAAAATCACACAAAACCCTTAAATGCCACTCATCAAAACGACTAAAGTAATTAAAAACTATAAATGTTGAAAGTCTGTGGCAATTACATGTCTATATGGACGAGGCATTTTAAAGACCAGTCTTTTTAAGCGTCCAGCATCTTAGCCTAAATTATCAGCACTGTCCATAATCTAGGCCTAATAACAAAACAGATAGAGGAACAAATAAAAACGTTAGGCCTACTGTTAATAACAGAACATATTAACATTCAATGTTCATCATAAACTTGGTAGAGATTGTTTTCTGCCAAACTTAAATGGAAAACGATTACTACCATCATTTCACTGTTATTTCATAACAACAGCAAAAAAAAATCCCCATTATTGAAACAGTTGGGCTGCAAAACAGTGTTGCAAACTTGGAGAGCAGTGCACAAGAATGAATGCGCGCATGTCAAAGTTTTCAGTGCATTCTCGATTGTGTCCCCTGCTTGGCACGTAGGCCTACAAGTCTGCCTATCGTCAGGCTGCAACTCTTGCCCTATGAACTAGGCTACAGATACAGTCTGCCAGATCATGTAACATGATCGATTTGTGTCTATTTTGGCTCTAGTAACCGTCAGTCTTTGTAATGCGAGTGTGCCTCAAAGTCTTTTTACCACTTCCTCTTTTGTTTTAGGGATGCCATTGTTTTGTGCCAAATTAAAAATGGAAAGCTGTACAACCTATGAAGGCCTATTCACGTGAATGCATCGTACTGAATAGGTGTGAAGGTCCCCTATAGGCTACGCCATCCCTCTTTAGCCTACAAACGATCTACAATTTAGGAATAAGTCTACCTTATCTATTTTGATAGATGCTATGACACCACATGCAAAGGATAGTTTAGTGAGCTTCTTTGACAATCTAAAGAGCATCTCTTCCTAAACTCAGACAGGACTGTATGGATGAGAAAATAACTGATCTGAGTGCCTCCAGCCCTCCCCTGACAGCATATCATTCAATTTAAACTATAAGAGATTGGCTGACATGACATAGGCCTACCTTCAGATAGTTTGAATAGTACTACATGTTTGTAATAGCCGATGTTCATTTATTGCACCAAGAAACCATAGCCCATAAGGCCGAAGAAACAAGGCTAAAGTGAGCCTAGGCCTATTTCTCCACTATTCACTTGGCAATTATTGTAAATGTGCACCGTTATCAGCACGTGCACACCACGATCTGTAGTCCGCTGATTTGAGACTAGCGCTGTTGACTTCCCAACATGTACCCAGTAAGCTTTTCAGAAAATTCACCTAGTTAATTTCATTCAGGTACTTGTCGACTACCGCTTGCTATACAACAGCGTTAAAAAAACAGCGTGAAAATGTACGATGCAGTTGCGTGTTACATTTGGCTACATTTATTGTTCTCATCAGAATGTGCCACATCTCTCCGGTACATTGTATGTTATGTCAACATTCCATGCCACGCATATGCTGCACACAATGTTTCATTCCTAGCTACAGCCACTGTGGTGTAGCCTGTCGATATGGTTAATATGACTGCATTCGTCGTAGGCTATAGAACCCTTGACATGTTACATACTCTACCATAATATGCAAATATTGTGCAAAGCGCGTGCTGGGAATACGAGAATCTATATCGTTATATAGCCTAGTCTGCCTTGACAAAAACAGTTGGGTTAACTGCACAACATCATTGACAACGTTAATCTGAAGAGGCTAACGGTTGTTTACGCAGCTGTCGAAGATTTTGCATGGCAGGCGAAGAAATCACCTTTGACCTCACTCTCTATTTGTTGATTACTTTATGTCCGAGACATGGCACTAACTAACCAAAATAAACATATTTATAAATTAGAAGAATCGCAATACCACTGAATGTTTATATACTGTTATTCTTCCATATTATGACCGCAAGGTTCCATAGTGTAGCGGTTATCACGTCTGCTTTACACGCAGAAGGTCCTGGGTTCGAGCCCCAGTGGAACCAAATGCTTTTCTTCTTCCTTTCTTGTCACAACTTTAGTGATTTTCTCAACCCAGTCCACAGGGCAATCACAGAGGGGAAATTAGTGGAGTATGTTGCCAGAATATGTGTTTGTCTACAATTCGCTATGAGCCTTGATATCGGTAGCCTATAGGTATGGCTACCCATGGGACGCAATAACAATTACTTTAATGTAGGCCTACAACATATTTGTCTCATATACTTCCCCTGTTCCATCTATAGAAAAAAAATGTAACGTAGCGACAGTCAGCGATTTCAAAGATACAATCCGACTTCAACACTCCAACATTGAGCAGAGATTAGCCGGTTGTTCGATATCCCGTAGTAATGGGGCGCCATCTGCTGTCTCATTGAAATATTTTCTATATCAAGTTTTATTTGTTCATATGTTGGTGGGGACTTCTGGGGAGTGCACTCCAGACTAGTGTTCTTCTTGAAGCCTTGAATTCCTTTGTGAAATGGCCTTGATCAAACAAATGTGCTCAGAATTTATTTTTTTCCCTGCATAGACGCATGAATTCATTAGGCCTAGTCTACCATTCTCCAAACCCAATGTTAAAGTTAGAGGTGAGCAGACGCTTTTATCCAAAGCTACATGATTTGAAAAGTTAGCCAACAGTACGATTATGAACATATTTTAAATGAGCTGGGTTTCATGTTTTTTAGGTTAACTTGTAATTTGTTCCAACATTGACCAACCGCCCAATGACCCGATAAACGGGTTTTGGTGCAGCTGCTGGGCAGAAATTCGTCGTCTTCTGAACCTTTAATTTACTCATATTAGAATCTCCGGATGTTGTTACACTCAAACAAGTAGTGTTTCCGTGTCAAACGACAAGTTACTTCTGTTCAACATGGCGAATTTAGCCGCTGCTGCTGCAGCTGCTGCAGCGAGAGATCCAGCTGTAGACCGTTCTTTGCGTTCAGTTTTTGGTATGTAATGTTGTAATGCGAACGCATTTGGTATCGTTAACCCAGGTTATTATTTGGAAAATAGATAGCGTTATGCTCTTGTTAGAGAGTCTTGCTAGCTAGCTTGGACGCTAATAATGTCATCTAGCTAGGTACACTAATTTACTCGACTTGAGCTACTTATAGTCAAAGTTGGCTGTATATTAAATGCGCTAACTAGCATCATTCTGTACTAAATTGTAATTTGTTGGCAATAGCAACGTTATCAATATAAATGTTTACGTTAGCGCTTAAGATGACTCGTCTAATCAGGAAGAGTGTGATGCTAAAGTTACGAAGCGTTAGTCGCACAGTTAACAGTTAGATGGTTACAGTTAATCTAGGTTAGATTACAATCACTAGCTTCTAGAAAAAGCATTCTTTCTTAACAGTTAGTCATGGCATAGGTCAGGTGTTTCAGCTCAGAAATGTCTCATCAAAGATGCTCATATGAATGACTTCCTAATCCGGTTGCGATTTGTTAGTGGGAAACATACCTTATGAGGCCACAGAAGAGCAACTGAAAGATATCTTCTCAGAAGTGGGACTGGTGGTGAGCTTCAGGTAAGGATCAAATGCTGCTGTTGGTGTGAAAATTACAGTTAGACTCAGTATGCAAGACAATCTTGAAAGGACTGAGCAGACACTCTTTCACGTCACGGTTCTTTGGTTGCAGCAATTCAGTCCTACATTGGAAAGTCAAATTTCAGACCTACACATAAAGTTTGTTTTTATGTTGGTAGGTTAGTGTACGACAGAGAGACTGGCAAGCCGAAGGGATATGGCTTCTGTGAGTATCAGGACCAAGAGACTGCTCTCAGTGCCATGCGGAACCTGAATGGGAGAGAATTCAGTGGTAGAGCCCTGCGAGTTGATAATGCTGCCAGTGAAAAGAACAAAGAAGAGCTTAAAAGTATGAGTGAGTTTGTATGTGTGTTTGTCATTTCAATCAACTTTTTTTTTTGTCTACCACTGCTATTTGCTTGGTTTCAATACTCATTGTCACCAACAATACCGTTTTTTATGTAGCTTCCAGTTGAAATATTGACATAATAAATGCCTTAAAACAAGTGTAGATACTGTAAGGTGTCTTGGATGTTGGTATTGTTTTTTGTGTTTAAACCTATGGACTGTGATCTTGGCTGTTACGACCCTCAATAACCAATCACTTACAGCTCTGGTCTCTCCCTTTTAAGCCCCTTCAAACAAAGCCCTTTGGTAATGAGAAATTGACAATTCCTTGTCCTGGATGCTTGGATGTTGTCTTAGTAGCTAGTCAATTCCCGGACAGTAAGGAGAATTTTACAAGTATTATAAAAGTATTGTAAAAAGTTTGAGTCCACTCTGAACAACCAAGGGTTTGCATCTTTATTTGCCATAGTTTGTTTTAAAAGGGTTAATACTTTGTATTTGTTGATTGTGTATTAAGTTATCAATTCAATTCAGTTAATTATTCTGAAATAGTTATTAAGTTGTCAAGTGTCTGAAGTAGCAACCCTAACGTTAGGGTTTTAGAGTAGCAAGTCACTACAGCATGTGCCTTTGAGGTTCAGTCCATGGCTGTCGTCCCCCGCAGGTTTGGGAACTGGCGCTCCCATCATCGAGTCCCCGTACGGTGACGGCTGCAGCACAGAGGAGGCCCCGGAGTCCATCAGTCGTGCAGTGGCCAGCCTGCCCCCAGAGCAGATGTTCGAGCTGATGAAACAGATGAAGGTGTGTGGAGGAGGGAGAGAGACCCTCACCTCTCTATTGCAAGAATACAAACAAAATATGCTGACACTTTTTTACACAGATAGGTATAATTCGAACATTTGGTGAATCGTGCCTTAGGACGCATATCATACATGCCATGGTTATATTGTGCAGAAAAGACCCGTCATATTCCAGTGTAGTGAAACACTCATTAATACTTCCTTGTAGAGCATAGCACCATTTACCACAGTTTCTTCTTTCCCTGTGTCAGAAAATAGCATGTTGTAGAAATGTCCTGATTGTTGTCCTCTAGGCTAGCCCATAATACTGTATGTTTTTGGAGCCAAATAGCTTTAGCTTAAGAGTTTAGCATTTCTGTCTTCAGGCCTGGCATGTGCACCCTGTTTGTGGTGTTGGTTCACAGCTTGGCCATTGCATTCCTTGTGTTAGGGCAATTGCGAAGAAATTGTTCTGATTGTTTTCTTTTTTCACCTGTGGCCGGTGTAGCTGTGCGTGCAGAACAGCCCACAGGAGGCCCGGAACATGCTGCTGCAGAACCCTCAGCTGGCCTATGCCCTGCTCCAGGCTCAGGTGGTCATGAGGATTGTTGACCCAGAGATTGCTTTGGTATGATGATCTATGTTTATTTGGATGCAAGTATGTCAATAAGCTCAGAACTCTTATACGTGGAAGTGTGATTATGACTCTGTGTGTGTGTGTAGATAGATACTTTATTGATCCCCAGGGGAAATTCAAGTGTGTGTGTGTGTGCGCGCGCACATGTTCACAAAATTTCTGAATTTGACCACACTAATTTAGTCCTAATTTTTGGAATCAACTAAGTTTTAATATCGCATCTCTATAGAGGATATGACCGTATTTCAAGTCCGAATGCTCCAGTAAACGCTGATAGTTCATTAACCCATTTGCTCTCTCCACTGGGCAGAAAATGCTGCATCGCCAGGCCCCAGTACAGCCCCTGATCCCCAGCAATCAGGCTGCGGCGGCCCCTGCCACCAGCCAACCGTTGCCCCTGCCCAACGTCCCCGTTTCCCAGCCTCAGCCCATGGTGAGTCCCCCTCCCACTCTACTCCAATACAACCTTCTTAGCTTTGCTTTAGTGCACATTGATACCCTGTGATTATAGTTGCTATGATACTCCTCCTCAGAATGCTGCAGAAAGTTCCAATAAATGGTATTGGTAGCATTCTGAGTTCCTATATTTCTTGATGAGCACAGACAAGGAATAATCACTGCTGCCACTGACAAGGCATTTTGTACATCCAATTTTCATCTCTTCCAAATGGTCACTTCACTTAATGTAATGCTTTATTGTAACTTAGTCAGCAAGTAATGCATTGATGTTAACAACATGGTTAAAATATAGATACTCTGGAGAAATGGCAATTAATTGTATGAGAAGTGGGATAATTTTGCCTCTGTCGCCTGGTCATGCCACTTTGCACTATTCAATATAAGGACAATAAGACTGTACCTAACCCAATACGCCTCAGCTCCTTGTACAGATCATGGTTCTCTCATGCCTTGACCACTGCAATGCTTTTTTCATCTGTGGTCCCCCGATGGTGGAATGATCTGCCAAGTCCCTCCAGAGCAGGGGTGTCCCTCTCTGTCTTCAGGAAACTTTTGAAGACACTACTACCTCCTCTCCTAGCGCTTCTCACAACCTCTCTTCCCTCTCTTCCATTTATTATGACCACTGCGCAGCGAAGCTGCGGTCATAAAGGTTTAGTCAGTTTTTTATTTCTTCAGGATTCTTTTATTTTTTATTTATTTTTTATTTTTTTCTCCTTCAGTAATGGCTAGACACAGTTTTCTGTGAATATCTCCGGAACTGTAGGGCCTAGAATGGCAATTTTTTTGTATGTTGGCCTCCAGGGGCCATGTCAACCCATCCCATATCCACTCATTTGATGTATAGCGCCACCTAGTCAAAAAATGAAGAAGGAAAAACAAGGCATGTAATCACAGGTATCTTTGGCTGACAGGTTCAAAACTGCATGGAATTTGAAGTGTAGAATGCACACACACACATGTACTCATTAACACACGCAAACACACACACATAAAGATACATGCGCGCACACACACACACACACACACACCATTACACCCACTCACAAGCGAACACACACACACACCATTAATCCCACACACACACACACTCACAAGCGAACACACACACACACCCCATTACCCCCACCCACACAAGCGCAAACACACTCATTTACATACACAAAAGTTGCATGAGTAGGGGATGGAGCCAATTTGATCAGTGTGATTTATTTTTGTAGAGAGAATGTGCAGGTCATATTTTGTACTGCTTTGTGGTACAGCTAGTTCATTTAGCAGACACTTTTCATCCAAAGTGACTTACATATGTCAATTCTATTTACAAGAGACTACATTGTCCCCGGAGCAACTTGGGGTTAAGTGCCTTGCTCAAGGGCACAACGGTGGAAGCTGGGAATTGAACCCACAACCTTTCAGGCTCCTGCATGCTAGCCCAGCTCCTTAACCACTACACTACCACTCTTCCCTCTACCTTCTCTTCTACTTCTCCTACCATACGTTGAGTAGTACTTAAAATGTAGGCACTCCTATTCTCTAGTACTGGCATTTACAGATGCAGTGGTAATTCCTAGCTATGGTCTCCTCTACACTGTAGCTTAAATGTTATTCTATTGCTGCAAGTCACTTTGAATAAAAGCATCTGCCAAATGAATAAATGCAAATGTAATAATGTATAGTCAATAATGAGGGATGGCCTATAATCCCATAATAATTTGAATCATATAATATGAGTCACCTTATTCTTATCATAAATATTAGGCTCAATAACACGGTCGCCTAAATATTTCTTTTGATGACATTTTTATGCGGATCATCAGTGGACAGTTTTAGACTCTTCTCTCTCTTACGCTATTAAGTTCATTTTATCTATGCATTGCATAGATCATGAGTGATCTTTTGGGAGAGTAATGGGTCTGGTATAGTAACTGTGTACCGTGCACATGGTGCGTGACGAGAATTGCGTCATCAAGACGACATGTGGGGGGTGTCGTGTGCCTCCCAACAATTGTGACCGCACGGCAATCACGCACGTCTTCACCATACGCAAATGTGCATGGAGGAGCATGCCACTTCCTTAAAGGCACACTATGCAAGATTTTTACCTTAATATAACCTTTACAAAGCCAATTTGATGGTAAACATCTAGCATTACCACAGAGCATAGCTGTACTGGGTCGCTGCCGAGAGAACCAGCAATGCAACTTGAACAAATACCGACCTGAAGACATCTTGCGAGAATCGTGAAACATTACCTTGTCAGAAGATATAGTTCTTTGGATAGTTTTGCCTGTTGTTAGTCCTTTGCCTCCACAACAAAAGTATTCCCATTGTGTACAGGGGGAACAAGCCATGAGAAGTAGGCTGTTTATAATGGCGAAGTAAAACATAAATATATCACGACTTTAGGGGGAGCGCTAGAGTCGTCGCCAAAAATACCTGAAACTGCATAGTATACCTTTTAAGTCACTGTTACCTCTCTGTGTGCTGTTGCAGCCCGGGATGCATGTGAACGGAGCCCCTCAGATGATGCAGCCTCCCCAGATGGGAGGTGTGCCAGGACCCATGCCAGGGCAAGGCCCAGTGGGGCCAGCAGGTAAACTCACCCCACAGCTGCTCAGACTTGAGCCCTACTCGGACACATTGTGTTTTACTTGGGGGTAATGTAATGCCTGTAGCGTGTAGTTTGTCGGATGCTTGCAGCTCTTAATTATGTTTGGGGAAAATACACACTGCTGTTTTGGGTGTATCAGCAGTGTGTAAATCTGTCATTTATCTTATCCCATGTGAATAGGCCATACATATTGCAGATGTCCTGTGGTAAATGTACATAACCCTGCTGCTAGCCCTGTCTGAATAGGGCTTCAGTCTGTCATTAATAACTATTGATTGTCTAAGATGGATGCTGTACATCCATGCAATGATATGCTGACATCACGCAACATACCTTGCTGACATCACGCAACATACCTTCTTGTTATAGCCTCTTTATGAACACCTCATTTTACTGCAGCACCCAAAGACAAAAATGTACACTAGCATAACCAGGGGTGCTCTGTGTCCACAGGAGGGATGCAACCGCAGATGGGTATGCCCCAGGGTGGCCCTATGCCAATGGACAGGGGACAAGGTACTGATTTGTGTCCGTCTTTTCTACATGTCCCACCACCACATAACACCACAGCTTGTACCACATGTCATCCACGCACAACACGAGAGCTGTGAGTCCTGTTATGGGCTTGATCACATCAGACTGATCACAAGGCGTCAGCCACGTTGATGTGTCCTGTTACTCTGTATGTGTTGTGTTATGTGTTTCCTCGTGCACAGCTTCATATGGTCCTGTACTTCATCTCTAGTCTTCCTGTGCTGTTCTCCTCCCTCCTGCAGTCTCCCATGTGTTTGTAGTTGGCATGTTTCAATCCTCTAGAGGGCAGCATGTGCTTTGTGTTCACCTTCCCTGTTTACCCCAGTCGTCATTACTTCCTCCTGCTCTGCCACGAAGGGCAACATTTCTCCCAGTGTCCCTTGCTCATTGTCCCTTCATGGCTGCACTTCTGGTCTGCCTCACATGACCCTGCCCTTCAGACTGACAAGCGCTTCAGTTGCCCTCAACGTGATGCGCGCTCTCTCTCTCTCTCTCTCTCTCTCTCTCTCTCTCTCTCTCTCTCTCTCTCTCTCTCTCTCTCTCTCTCTCTCTCTCTCTCTCTCTCTCTCTCTCTCTCTCTCTCTCTCTCTCTCTCTCTCCTTTTCTTTTCTTTTCTTTTCTTTTCTTTTCTTTTCTTTTCTTTTCTTTTCTTTTCTTTTCTTTTCTTTTCTTTTCTTTCCATTAGCCTGGTCTCTCAGTCCTCCCCCAACCACCACCACCCCCCCCCCCCCCCCCCCCCCCTCGTCGGACGGCGCTAATGCACCCTCTGAGCTCTCTGTGTCTCTGCTCTGTCTATCTGTTTTAATGCTGGCCCAGGAAGCCTTCAGGACTCTCCTGTGGGAGCAGCCAGCCAGGCCGCGGGAGAGCGGCCCCAAGGTATCACTGACACAGCAGGGCCCCAAGGTATCACTGACACCGCAGGGCCCCGTCCTCACCGCCAATCACAACTAAACTCAGACGCAGGCAGGACACCCACTCTTCTCAGACATGCAGTGTCCCCCTGCACAGCTCTCCCCAAAAAGCCAGAATCTTTCTGAGGAGTTGATGAATTAATGGGTCCGATTGGTGACTTTTGACAGTTCCATAACAGTGCATCTCGTAGCATTGTTATCGCACCTGTCCATTTCCATTGTGATGATCTTGGGAATAGTGTGGGAACTTATCATGAAAATTCTATCTTGATCATCTACCAAGATCCTTTGTATGGGCAACTGGTTAGACTGGTGTCCTTGAATTATCTGTATTATAAATCGATTCAGGTAATCTTTTATTGACACTGCCAAATTTCCAGCTAGAGCCGGCTGCCACAGAAACAAAGAAACTTTGTCTTCTCGTCTTTTGTTTCCGCTCCGGTGGCAATTGTGTTCACACACATGGGGCAATGCCTGGATGCATTGTGTGTATGATGTGACATTATTCAGAGCTGTCATTATTCAAGTTTCAGCTTCAGTCAATAAGCAAAAGGCTTCCCTACAGCTTTCTAATGTAAGCCTTAGTCAAACATTCACCTACAGTAAGCATTAGTCAAACATTCACATTTTATTTGTTTTAGGTCTCCTTAATCTATTTTCTTCTGTAATGATTATTTTGTCGTGCTGTGTCGTGCTGTGTCATGCCGTGTGGTGTCCTGTGCCGTGATTTGCTGTGTTCTACTCAGCTCTTGTGTCAACCGGTTCCCCTTTAATATGTCTGAAGTTATAGGTGTAAACCTATTTTTTACAGTCTATGGTGTAAACCTGTTCCCAAACTATAATAACTGGATTCATGTTATTACCAGTCGGTTTTGTTGTTTCATGCTTGTGTGGAGCGGTGAACAAGCTTCTCCAGGCGAGCATGTGTGTGTGTGTGTGTGTGTGTGTGTGTGTGTGTGTGTGTGTGTGTGTGTGTGTGTTTTATATCAGCCTTTACAATGAAGAGAATGTTGAGGCGGAATTCTCATCAATCTGCATTCCACAAATGATGGCACAAGGAAACATCATAAGTCCATGCAAAAAGCTACATGTAAGGGATAATATATAGAACGCTCGTCATTATCGGGAAATAGGTCCTGACGCGCAGCGCAGTGGTCAACGTATATCAAGTTGAGTGATACATCAGGGTTTTATCTAGGAGAAAATGATCCTCATTCGCACTCAGATTCTCACCTCCACCAGCACCTGCCACTTGTTGGGTTTGCTTGGTTGTAATGGTGGTAATATTCACACCTGTTTGAAGAGCCGCAAAAGCAGGGTTGCACAGGACTCATTCTGCAGCGTCAAAAGAAGGAAATCCAGCACGTTTGTCCTATTCTTTGGCAATTTTGATAATGGCTGATGCACTGATTGCGATACAGCGGCACTGCATCGCCGTAGAGCCGCAATGCATGTTAGGAAATTATGCTTTTCGTGAAAACAAGTACAACTCCTAAATCAGAAAAGGTTGGAACGTTGTGTAAAATGCAAATAAAACAGAGTGTGGTAATCTGCAAATTTTGTAAATTAATATTTAATTGAAAAAAAGACACACAGACATATCAAATGTTGCAAATGACAAATTTGCTATTTCATGGAAAATATATGTTCATTTTGAATTTGATACCAGCAACATGTTTCAAAAAAAGTTGGGACGGGGCAACAAAATGCTGGTAAAGTTGTGTAATGATAAAGAAAACAAAAGGAGGATTGTCTCACAACTAATTAGGTTAACTGGCAACATGATTGGGTATGAAAAAGAGAATCCCAGAGAGGCAGAGTCTCTTAGAAGTAAAGATGTGGAGGTATTTATAATTCCGTGTGAACTTGTGTAGACAAATGATGAAACAATGCAATTTTAATGCTTCTTAAAATTAAATAGTGAAGTATTTGGGGAGTTTGTCATCTAAAGTACATAATCCTTAAAATATTTAGAGAATCCAGAGAAATCTTTGCAAAAAAGGGATAGAGCTAAACAACAATATTGGATGGCTGTGGTCTTTTGGACATCAGATGGCACTCCATTAAAACCAGACCTGTTTCTGTAAAGAAAATAATTGTATGGGCTCAGGAAAACTTTTGATAACTATTGTCTATGAGCACAACTTGATACTCAGTTCAGAAATGCTATTGTAAACTTTATCATGTAACAGCCAAAATTGTATTCAGACATGAAACAGAAATACCACTGTCTTATCTGAGCCTGAGCTTGTTTAAAATGGACTGAGGTAAAGTGGAAAAAGATCCTTTGGTTAGACCAATCAAATTTTTGGAAATCATGGACTAATCTGGGCTAAAGAGGGCCTATCCAAGTATTCAACTTGTTTTAGTGCTCAGTTTGAAACCCAGCATCTATGACGGTGTGGGGGTGCATTAATGTTTACAGCTTGGGTATCTTGCACATTTGGGAAGGCACAATCAATTATGAATGATGTATACAGGTTTTGAACAACATATACTGCCATCCAGACAATGTCTTTTCCAGGGAAGACCTTGAATATATCAGGAATGAATATGAATTCTGCACATATTTAAACAGTATTTCTACATAGAGGAAGAGTCCAGGTGCTAAAATGGCCTGTCTTCAGACCTGTCAAATTAGGTGCATGATGAAATGAAAAACATGATTAAGAATACCCCATTCTGTTGAGCAACAGAAATCCTATATCGAGCAGGAATGGGACAACATTTATTGTCAACTCTAGCAACTGGTCTCCTCAGTTCATAAACATTTATGGAATTTTATTAAATGAAGAGGTGAAGCAGCACGGTGGTACACATGTCACCATCCCAACTTTTTTTGAAACATGTTGCTGGCATCAAATTCAAAATGTACATATATTTTCCATGAAATAGTCCACAATTTGATATGTTGTCTATGTTCTTTTTGCTGCTAAATATGGGTTTACGAGACTTGTATATCTTAAGTATATTATCACATTCTGTTTGCATACACAACATCCCAACTTTGATTTGGGGTTGTATTAGACATTTTTTGGGGTTCAGAGGCGGCACGGAATTTGATCGAGGTGGCTGCTTCGCAACTCTCTGTGCAGGAAGAAAACCCTGTATGTGCCCTTTTCCGCCATGAGCTCAGATGTATGGAGTTTGGTGTGTTTTTTTTTTTTCATTGAGCTGCTAATGAAAGACCTCCTCTCCTCTTTTTCTCCTCTCTCTGTGCAGTGCCCATGGCCGACCCTCGGGCACCCATGCGGGGTGGTGTCCCTCCTCCTGGCCCCACCGGCGTTCCCCCCAGGGGCCTGCTGGGTGATGGACCCAACGATCCCCGAGGGGGGACGCTGCTCAATGTCACGGGGGATGTGGTGGAGCCCAGGTAGGTGTAGCGTGACGCTCCCCGGGCACTCTGGATGAGCTGCGTGTGTGTGACGGCCGCGGAGAGTCTCGGTTTCCATTGATTAGCGTGAGCAACACCTGAGACTAGGTGAATGCTCTCGCCTGTGACCATTTTGGCACGGAAATGAAAACCTTGACATTCCGCAACCATCACACACACGCATCACATCCAGAGTCTCCGAGGCATAGCTATGTGAATATTTCAATGAATGAAAGAGAGAGGTTTGTTTTTTGTTCTTTTTTTCCTGTCTATCTGTGTTTGTGTGCCAGAATCAATGGTTACAAGCCCCTGATTTTATAGGGGTGGCATTCTGATCAAAAGTCAAGATTTGATATCTGGATTTCACCTTGATTACTTAAATCACATATACAGTGGGGAGAATAAGTATTTGAACCCATGCTAAAGTTGACTAAAAAGAGGAATATAAAATAATCTGTTAGAAATTGATCTTAATGCCTTAATTAAAAAAATGATTAAAAATCCAACCCAAACACCAATTTTAGTGAATGAAGAATGTATCGTAAATAAATAGATGTTCTTCCTTAAAATACAGGGGTAATAAGTATTCGACCCCTATGTTAAATTCCTATAGAGGCAGGCAGATTTTTTTTATTTTGAAAGGCCACTTATTTTATGGATCCAGGATACTATGCATCCTGATAAAGTTCCCTTGGCCTTTGGAATTAAAATATCCCTACATCACCACATACCCTTTACCATACCTAGAGATTGGCATGGTGTGTGTTGTTGGTTTTTTTTTTTTTTTTTTTTTTTTTTTTGTTTTTTTTTGTTAAGTCTATTAGCTGGTTTGATGTTCATTGAGTTCAATGCAAATCAAACCAGCTAATAGTCTAACTGAAAAATACACCATGCAAATCTCTAGGTATGGCGAAGGGTATGTGGTGATGTGGGGCTATTTTAATTCCAAAAGCCAAGGGGACTTCAGGATGCATAGTAGTGGGGGCAGCCGTGGCCCACTGGTTAGCACTCTGGACAGGCACTCTTGAGCAAGGCACCTAACCCCTCACTGCTCCCCGAGCGCCGCCGTTGTAGCAGGCAGCTCACTGCGCCGGGATTAGTGTGTGCTTCACCTCACTGTGTGTTCACTGTGTGCTGTTTGTGGTTCACTAATTCACCGATTCGGTTAAATGCAGAGACCGAATTTCCCTCACGGGATCAAAAAAATATATATACTTAATACTATACTTATACTTATACTTAAAACAATCGGTGCTACCCAGCTCGAGTTGCTGCAGTCAACAGCTAGAGTAGCCAGGCAGCTACAGTTTTACACTCTGGGGCTGTGATTTTAAAGATGCTCCCACTGTAGCTGCCTGGCTCCTCTAGCTGTTGCCTGCAAAAACTCGAACTAGGTAGCACCAATTGTTTTTGGGGGTTTTTTCGTACCTACAGTATTTGGTGACCTTGAGAAACAGAGATCTATGTGAAACTTAAAGATGACATGGCATGGATGAATCCAGTACTTCACCTTGTTCTCTGATGTTAACATGGAAGGTATGCAACTTCGAGCTCTCAAAAACATGCTCAGATACTATTTTACAAGCCCATTTACAATCCTGTTATTTGACTGGAGAATGAAATGGCTCAATTTAGCAGCTCATAGACTGCCCTTCACAAGGAAATGATGATCCCGTGATGTCGAGAATAGACTCCAGCAATCTCCTCCCAAATCTCCAACTTGAAGTGATGGCGTAACGTGGAATGGGCCGGTGATCTGGGGGATGGTTTGCGTCACAGTCTGTATCTGCGTTGCTGTCTGAGATTAGCCCGTTTTTTTAGTAGTCAGAAGTCTGAGATTTACTGCACATATGAAATAGGAGACAACTGTGTTTCCTGTTCATGGTAGCTTTGTGGCCATGCCCCGAACTCTTCTTAATCAACAAAGCCAAGGTAAAAAAACGATTTTCCATTCTATGTCATCTTTTTAATATGACTGTTCCTCAGTATACACCACATATACACGTAAACAAAACCAGTGGTACTTCACCATCCTCTATAAACCCCCATGTAAAAATAAGTAATCCTACTAGACCGAATGACAAAGGAACAGTCAGAATGTGAGTTGGACATCGTAACTTAATATAAATTGGAGGTCCAGTCCCTTCTGTGCAGTGACTCTGGGGGTCAAGTGACCGATGCGTTTGTGTGTGTCGACCCAGCCGTGGCTTCATGGGGCCGCCGCCACATCAGGGCCCACCCATGCACATGGGACCTCCGGACATGCGCGGACCGCACGACATGAGGGGCCCACCTATGAACGAGCCCAGGGGCATGATGGTAGAACCCAGAGGACCAATGATGGACCAGAGAGGCCCACCCATGGAGGCTAGAGGTAACGCAGGCCATCACGCTGCGAGGTGCGATCGAGGCTGGTTCAGAGTTGTGATCAGTAGTGGTTTGTGTGCATCTGAAGAGACACTGAATGTTGAGCTTGACTGTCACTTCACATGAGACACTGATGACTTACTGGGTAATAGAGACACTGTGTGGTGAAATGTTGGCACTTCTCATGATTGAGCAATAACATATTGTAATCATACTGCAACTCTTATATTTGCATGATTCTCTCCAGCCAAATCAAATAAGCAAACACTAAAGCACATCTTCAAATTGCATATAACAGATTTAGAAATGAGAGTATTCATGGATAATGAATATTTAAGTCATGTCTTAAATATTATGAAACATGTTGTGAGTTTATTGACCGTTCCTTTAGGATTACAAGACACTGGTTTCCGAATCTTGCCAAGCAAAAAATAAGTGAAATCCTGATCAGATGTTTTTGTAATATACTTTGCCTGCAGTTTCTCAGTCAATCAATGCCCCAGTCAGTATACACTACATCCTCAACCTTAGTCTTGTTTGTGAGCGAAGAGCTAATCTTAACCATAAACATATTGAGATAAGATTTTGAAGGTACCGTTATTTTTTTGTTTTTCAGACGCTGGAGCAGGGACACAGTTATTATCAGTGACAGTCTTATTTTATATCCCAGCCTGAAAATACATTTTTCATGAACAACCTAGTTTGCAGCAATTAATCATTCTTAAATAAACACAGAGCACATAGAAAACCCGCATTGTCACGACTCGTCATCAGTGTTTCATTAAACAATATTGCACAAAGAGTTACATGCCTGCTGTAAGCCATTATATTAGATGTTTAAGCACACAGAGTTAAGCAGGGCTGAATATGCTGGTTATTGTTGAGAGTGTGTTGTGTGCTTGAGGTTTTATGAAAAACATAACCTAACACTCCAGGCAATTTTTTATTGTGTCACCGCTGTATTCAATTTCAGGAAGCAATCTTGCTATATTAATTGTTTCAGTAGTCTCATTACAGGAAGTAGTTACAGTATTACAGAGATAAATTATGGGACGCGGGATTCTCTTTCCTCTCCTTCAGCACCGATGCCGGGAGGCCGAGACCCCAGGGCAGTGGACGCGCGGGGCCCCGTGGCTGGCCAGAGGGTCCCCATGTCCAGCGGGATGCCTGGACAGGTGCCTCACTCTATGCAGGCCACTGCACCCCCCACCAGCAGACCGGTACAACACAGCTGGTCTGGAAAGACTCATAAGCTATTAACAGCATTAGGATGTCAGATGCCAAATAAATTGTGTGTGTGTGTTCTTGTTTCAATTAGGGTCCTGGTATGTCTGGAGTTCCTCAGTCCGGCGGATTCAGTCCTGGCCAAAGCCAGGTCTCGTCTCAGGACCAGGAGAAGGTATGGAGGACAGCGGACATTTTCTTTCTGCATCGTCTAAAAGTCTTTATGGGATGCAGTCTTAGATTCGGTGTCAGATTCCCTAAAGATTGTTCATATTTTAGCTCAACCGCCAATCAGTTTACACTCCTCCCTTCCCTAGTGTTGATTGGCTAGGATTGTTTATGGATCGGTTGGCTGACAGTGGTGAATGTGTGCCCTTATATAAACTGGAGTGGCATGGCTGCCAACTAGCAGAGATGCAATCAGCAAAGTATGTTGAGAAACGGGACCACCTGGCTGGACAAGATAGAAGTTCTATTAGTGCTTTGATCAACTTTGCAAATGATTTGCTGTTCAGCACTAGATGGGATGATAATAGCTGTACCCCTCTGGAATACCTTATCGAACATTTCAGAGGAGTGTATGTTTGATAACGTCTTCATAACAGGGTGGTGATTGATCAGGGCCAGCCGTGGCCTACTGGTTAGCGCTTCGGACTTGTAACCGGAGGGTTGCCGGTTCGAACCTCGACCAGTAGGCACGGCTGAAGTGCCCTTGAGCAAGGCACCTAACCCCTCACTGCTCCCCGAGCGCCGCTGTTGTTGCAGGGAGCTCACTGCGCCGGGATTAGTGTGTGCTTCACCTCACTGTGTGTTCACTGTGTGCAGTGTGTTTCACTAATTCACGGATTGGGATAAATGCAGAGACCAAATTTCCCTCACGGGATCAAAAGTGTGTACTTAAACTTATACTGATTATCAACATTAATAGGCGTATAATCCACAAAACCATTCTCGTAGCATTTGATCATTTCTTTCATTTAGATTGAGTCTAGTAAAAATATTTGATTTATTTATTTATTAAATTCATTATGTGCCCCTACAGTGCACACAAACTTACTCAAAATAGTTGTCAGGTTTGACAGTGCCCTACAGCAATATACCAGCTGTGTATATATGAAGAGATGGCAGGAAATGAGTGGGAGACATATGGGGACGGGGTTCAGGAAATGACCTCAGGCCAGGTTAGAATCTAGGTCTCTGTGGGCACTACCCTGCCCCATAGATGCAAACTCCTCACCATTTTTTAATGTCAAAATGGTGACTTGACAAGATTTGTACAGAACCAAGGAGAAAGGGGGTGCCTGACATCAATACAACCGCAAAATACTGGTGCAGTTAAACTTGTAGAAAGTTGTACATTAATCCCCTTCTGAATCATTTTGGAAATACAGCTAGCACAACAAAGGTTTTAAATGTAGTTGTTCAAAGATTTCAATTTCAAAGAAAGCACCTCCTCTAGCTGTTTTCAGACGTGACCTCCGGACAATGCCCGAGTAATGAGGTCTGGATCTCAAACTGACTCGAGTGTTCAAACATGACATTGCACGGGTGGGACTTGTTGCATACCTGGAGTAAATACTCCAGATGGTTTAATTGAGGGGAGGAGCCAGAGTTAATGCAAAATATATTATCGGGGTATGGCGCACAATATAGGTTCAATAATGATGATGATTGATAATGCTAATAAGGCAAGGCAGGTCTGAAAACATGTATTTTATTTCCCTTAAAAGGGCAACATATTTCTTGCCCCAAGATGAACTGGCTAAGAAGATCCTGGGGATCGAAAGTTGCCCTTTTAAGACAGTCTTTTCTTTAATCTGACAGGATAGTGGAGAGAGATGGGGTGGAATGGGGAAATGACCCGGGCAGGACTCAGACCCAGGTCTCCATGGGCACATGGACTCGAATATGGCACGGGCGCTGTAACCAGTTGCGCCACAATGCCCCCCTTGACTGTCTCTTCTTTTTATCATAGCACCTAAATTATCATTCTCATCCAAGTGGTAGCCAAAGTCCTGTCTACATAAAGGCTATCGCGACAATCTGGCCATAGCCTACGGTTAAATCGCAATGCAGTGATTGTTATCTTAGCTAGTTTGGTTTGCTTTTTAACTTCACATAGTGGATGTGCATAACACATAGAGAACAGTACAATGGTTGTTCATGGGAACTACCCATCTTTGCAAAATAGTGGCAGTCTGTCAATTTGATTATGATCTTAGTTTATAACCTTATATGCTTTGCATGAAATGTCATCATAGGTATGAGTTTACCTGGGTTTTATTAACCTTTTGTGTTCAGACATATGCTCACCTGTGTCTGCATCTAACCCCCACCTGCTCCCCTGGCACGAGGATTAAAGGGATGGTTCAGGATTTTGGACATAGGACCTCATTTCCAAGTTAGCAAGTGTGATATTTATCAGTGGAGACCGTTTTCAACACGTTTCATCCAGTCCTTCTAGTTGCAGAGCTCGCAGTTGCTAGGCTAGCGCAAGTCATCAGTATGTGTTAGCCTGCTACTAAAGACAGTCTTAGCCACTCCAAAGTACACACGAGGCAAATAAATTATAACGCCAGACAATCGATGTAAATGTCTGTGTGTGTGTTTGAATGTGTGTGTGCGTGTGTTATACACTACCCCCAGATGGGTAAAATGCAGAGAACAGATTCCATGTATATGCAAGTATACTTGGCCAATAAACCTGATTTACATTTTACATTTACATTTTGTGGTACGGGATGCCGGCACTAATGCTACGCTACGATAGCCTGACGAGCCAGACCCACATCAAGATGGTAGGGTCTGGGAACTTACCATTGGCACTGCTCAATCCGAGGGGCGGGATAAACGGTTGTCTTTCAAATTTCCTCTGCACACAATAGGATAGTGCTATAACTCGTGAGTCCCATGCATTTTCCTTGATCAAACTTTTGTCAATTAAAAAAAAAAGCTTAACTCGAGTCGCGAGTATTCTTTGTTTTCAAGTAGCAGGAAATTCACACGGAACCGTCGCCCACTCTATACACGATGTGATTGGCCTGATAGAAGTTTCATTTTTCCAACGGAGAGTTGCTAGACTACCCTGGCTGCAAATTACATTTGCTGCCGCTAGGGTGCGTCTAGATTTCTAGGCTATCGCTACGACTCTCCCCCAGGACGACTCCCTTTACAGTTTATTTTGTAACTCTTTTGCTGCTTCCTCTCCTTTAATTCTGGTCTCTGTCATTTTGTTGTTGCGTGTTCACTGTTCTATGCCTTTTGTTGTTTTCTGTAACCATCGGTGTGTTGCAGTGTCACTGGAGCCACTGCGCTGCCAGGGTGGTTTTTTGCTCTCAGTGAGGTTTCTCGCCGCCTATAATGGCTGAATAATGCATATCCACTTAGATAGCTGACCACTGTTGGTGGAGCTTGAAGACTGATGTTCAGAGGTTTTCGAACAGCGTTTTTGATTATTGTACTTTTGCTGTGTGGGTCCTTGTGGTTTTGAAATTCTTGTTTGAGTACTGTTCCACGCCTTATTTTTACTTTGGATGTCTATCAATTGGTCTTTGCTGAATTCAAAAACGGTAGACAACCATGACTTGCTAATGAGGTATGACACTCACAAAAGATTTTAAAACAGCCTCTCACAGTCCCAGTGTGTGTGTGTGTGTGTGTGTGTGTCTGTGTGTGTTCTCTCCAGGCCGCCCTGATCATGCAGGTTTTGCAGCTGACCCCAGAACAGATTGCCATGTTGCCGCCAGAGCAGAGGCAAAGCATCCTCATCCTGAAAGAACAGATTCAGAAGACTGCTGGAGCACCCTAAGGTACACACACACACACACTCACACTTATTGAGAGACACACACACACACAAACACATCATGCAAGTCCTAGCTTGCTCAAGACCCGTGGCGCTGGAGGTGAATGCACACTCTCACGTTTTATTTAGAAAAGGGCAAGTCAAGAACAATACCAGTGCAGGCAAATGCACAGAGGTACACAAAGTAAATGGAAGCAGTCAGACCAGATCCACTGCATCACTGCGTTATGTGGTGCTGAGTGACCATCATAATTGCAGGATCACTCATCAGCTAATCTGTAACACTCCTCCTCAGTTATTGTCCCTTTGTCTGCATGCATTGTGTAACCTGTTTGTACAGTTGTCATGATATTCTGGCTATGATCTTGAGGAGTTGTATTGTAGCGATCCTAATATACTGTGCGTTTTTGCTCTTTGATTTCAGGAGTGTCATGCAATTGAATCCATTTTGTAACGGCCAGGGAAACCATCCTGTGAACCTCCTGGGATTTGGCTCCAAAAACATTCTCATCGGCGTACTATTGTAGTTGTTTGTTTTTTGTATATTAGTCTTATGGTTTTAGATGGGAGTGTGAAGAGAGATTAAGTTTTCCGTCTGAAAAGGAACATCCAAGTTCACATCTGGGCTGAAACGGACCAGGGCAGACTCGCAAGTCGCACTGTTTGCAAATTAAATTTTGTTTTGTTACTGGAACCTCGGCTATCTGGAAAACATTTTGTCAATAAAAAGAGAAAATCACCCTCATTGTCTTGTTCTATTTGTTATTTGCCCCAAGAAATGACAAGAAACAGGATTTTGTACTCACAGAAACAGATATATTTGTCTTTCGGACCTAGATGAACGGGTTGCAAGTGTCAAATGATATGAGGCAACAATATTTCAATAGCAGTCTAATAGACATCTATAGAAGAGGAGATTCCTGTAACACAACTTAAAAAAGGTGTAATGTAGTTTCCATGAAACCACATTTCCTTGTTTGTGAAAATCAAGTCCTACACAGACAAAGGATCCCTGTGCCTTGGGTTAACAGGAACCTTTTACAAATGATTCATAGATAAAAATGTCATTTACTGGCACAAGAACCTCTACCTGGAAACCGTTTAGTGTTGCATAAAACATTTGAGGCACATTACACATGAGGCACTACCCAACTATTTAGAGACCACCCAACTAACATAATCAAATACAAATCTCCAGCGAACTTGGCAGTATCAGTGCAAACCCAGAAATATCAAGTATTTATTGGAAACAATAATAGATGCCTTCGTATGCACAGCACACAATGTAACCAGTCAAGTGAATTTCTTGTCCTTATAGATAAGACCCTGTTAATTCCAGTGGCAGTGGCCTAACCCCCCCCCCCCCCAAAAAAAAATCCTTAAAGAATCAGGCAATAGCAGGTTGAACTGCAGGCTCATCAAGAAACAACAACATTGTCCATCTTTCCAGCACATTGTCGCTCAGAAGTTCTCCTTGTTGAAGTAAAACCTTGTTTTCCGGGGGTCTACGTCTGAGTACTTGACACATTTCTTCTCCAGAGTCTTGGCCAAGACTGCAGGGCCGCAGAGAAAACTGCCGACCGTGGAACTGCAGGGAGAAAGGACGCAGGAAATGACATTATTCAGTGTGCCCTCTTCTCTAGATCTGCAGATATACGGTCGCTCAACAGGGAAGTACAGAGTAAAAATATGGGAAAAACCTACGTGGGGTTCTCTTTGCGAATTTGCTCAAATTCTTTGTCCCAATTTGGCCTGCCATAGTGGGTCTTCTGCTTCAGTCCAGTGACAATATCTGTGTCCTCATCAAAATGAACCATTGCGTGCGTTGCCTACAAATACATTGCAATGATGCACAGGTGTGAAACCTTTTGTGAATCAATCAGTGTAACCACAAAGTGTACTTAAGCACTGTAGCACTTTAAATTTAGCACATTTTTACATAACTGTGACAAATTTTGTTTCCAATTTTTTCCTGGAAACAGCCGGAACAAGACGTTTCAGGTGCAAATGTGTCACAGCCAGCCCAAGTCTGAAAGCCTAGCAACAGCTTGTGTACATGCGTACATACATGGCTTTTGTCCCAGCCTGTGAGGTAGAGCTTGTAAGTGAGGAAGTCCCCCATGCCTCTCTCCTCCATCTCCGACTCCAGCACCTGCAGGAGGTCGGCGAACCATTCGAAAGCGTGCGTCTCCCTGCACAGCCAGTAGAAGTAAATCTGCAACCAGGAAGGAGACACCAAAAAGGCTATTTATAAACACAGCCTGCTACCCTACGCGTCATGGAACACCGAGCACCACACAGTCCATTCCAGACACATTGAGATTGGACACTGAACAAAAAAGTCTCGCTGTACTGTCTGGCACTAACACCAGTTGGACAACATGCTTGTGAGCACTCTGTGACCTTCTTCACCAGCCAGCTCAAAGTCACATACCTTCCTTGTGCGCAGCTTGGGATTAGATTCCTTGAACTTGTACCAGATGGATTTCATGATGGAGGCGAAAGGGGTCACCCCAATCCCGGCCCCGACTAGCATGGCGACCTCGTAGTCAAACACGTCCTCGCTGGCAGTGCCAAAAGGGCCGTCCACTCCCATTCTGTGAGGGAGATGATGCATGTTTGGTACAGACTCAAAGCCTTCTGTCAATTGTATTGTGTTATAGTTTCATCTTTATTGGATCCACAGGAGCATACAAAATGCCAATTTGCTTGGTGCACTAATATGATGTCTGGTTGGTCAAAAAAAGAATATTCCAAAAATCAGGCATTATGATAAGTACTATAGTCTACATTTACCACAATATAGATCTTCTGGAACACATTATAAATCATTTGTTGATAAGCACAATATGTTTTTTTCTGCATATAAAAATGATCAAATAGAATCCTAATCATAGAATGATGTAAGCCAGATAGGTGCTTTCTGTCCGAGACTAAACTCACTTTGGCCCCTGAGCTCCCTCGGGCAGCTGCTCCACCATGCTGATGAGTTTCTGCGTCCAGTCCCCAGCGGAGCGGATGTGCACGCTGAAGAAGTCCTCCTCGGGTGCCGAGGTCATGGTGAACGGGTGCCACTCCAGCTGCGAGATGGACGGGCAGTTGAGGAAGACGTACTGGCCGACGTCCATCTTGAAGCCTTTCTTCGTCAGCTGCAGCTCTAGCACTTTGGATGGCCGGATCACAATCTGAGAGAGAGACAAGGAAACGTAGTGATAATGTGGAAACACAGGTAAACCTATGGCATGCACGCTAATGTATTCATGACACCGATATTAACCATGACTCATGCATGTTAATATAGATCTGCTGATTAGAGAACGGTGTCCAGAACACCAAGGTCAAGAGATAGATTCTCAAGGAAGACACCCTACCTGTGCATTACGTTTCTATAGACATCTATATAGACATTTTTGATGCTAAATGAATCAAATGTAAGGGTCTCTTCAGGACACACTCACCTTTCTGTATTCGACCTTCTGTGTGTAGCGAATGAAGCGCAGCAAACGCTCACACAAGTAGAGGAACATTGGCCCAATCACCCACATCCAAGTCTGTGTAGGAGACGAGTTAAAATAGTTAAGACAAGATGAAAAAATGACCTGATTGTTTATGTATGTATGTATGTATGTATGTATGGTAAATGTACTGTACTGTGTATAACATTGTCATTTATATATATGTAGTGTCTACATGAGGCCAGCTGAACTTGACTGTGCTTGTCTTGGACCTCACCTGTGGGAATCCTCCAGCAAACTGAGGTATCGGGCACTCAGGAATTTGGCCCCATTGCTCAGGTTGACTAAAACAAAAACTTGTGTTATGTGGGGGGTCTGTGGTCTGTTGACTCCGCACAATCCGCCTAGAAGAGGAAGCAAAGCGATTATTAAAGAAGGTATACCAGCCATGCCTGCTATAAATAGATATTTTTGAATTCATTGTATTATATATTGTATTTCAATGCAATTAACTTCAGAGTCAGCACTTTTGACAGCTTGGCTCATTAATGGGCAAGTGGTCACATGGAGAAAATTAACAACATATAATTTATTTATGAAAGTAGATCTATATTTATTTTATACCCCAGCCTCAACACAATAATCAATATATTTTTATGATGCCAAGATAAAGGCTTATGGTTTTCCAGCATTAGTCATAATTCTAACTCTCCTGACGTAGTCGTCATCAACATGGGCTATAGGCTCTTTTAGCTGGCTGTTTGAAAATAGACAGAAACACTTGAAAAGAAAAAGACAGAAACACCTGTTCTCATCTGATAGTAATTTGTCCTTGATATACTATATTATACAGTAACATTTTAATGTAATGCCTTTGTAATGCGTATGTCTTTGTTGTCCTTTCCCAAATGTATCTTGGACATGAGCTTCCATTTTTGCATCTTTTTTCCTCTACCCACATCAAATGAGGTTTTAAATGATCCACCAGCCAGGTTAAAATAAACTAAAGTGAATGTCCGATGATGTACTACCAGTTGTGTCTGACATGTCCACTTTCCTACAGTTACTACATGGCAATTATGTGGCTAAACAAACTGGACCCTTACCCTGCTCCATGGATGACCAGCCCAATGAAGAACACCACAAACAGGTGGTGCGTGTACCAGAAGACCTCAAAGTAGCTGCGGCGGATGACCTCCATGGAAGAGGTGATAATGAGAATGAGCGAGAGCGTGATGATCACCCCCGTGATCCCAGCCAATGAGGTGAAAGCAAAAAGAGTGGGAGTCTGGGCGAGGGGCACAGAGCATATGGTACAGGTCAATCCCACAAGTCACTGAACCAGTTCACTGAACTGAACTGCCAAATCTTAATGCATAAAACTACGTTGATTTCTCCAAACTTACAGTGGTGTGTGATCGAATAGGATTCAGGTAGGTGGTGTTGCCTTCGTCCTCCAGAGCAGACAGTGCATCGCTCAGAGCATCATATTCCCCTCGGAAGCTGTTATAGTACCATTCCACATTCAGCAAATGTGCAACTGTGTGAACCGCTACAAACAAAATACAAATGAAGTACAATCAGGATTTGTTGTTACAATGTTTGTTTATCCTATTTTACAGCAATGGCAAATAATGACATTGTGACCTGACCTTTCAACTCGTTTGGTATTGTGGTTCTAATGGCAGAGGTACAGTTATGTTTATCAGTGGATTAATGACTGAATGGTGCATTCAGAGTTTAATTGACCTCTCAAGAGCACCAAGCCTAGAAGCTGCATTAACTTAAGAGTAGGATCCATTACAAGGAAGAAGTGCTTACCTTTTTTCTAGCTTTAGGAATGTGTATACAACATAAGGGTTAAAAAATAACAGATGACCTAAACAAGAAAGTGCTTTTTATCCTCTTCTAACACATGCCTGAAAACTGCCTATCCGAAAATCAGCTTTGTTTGGAGTTCACCTTTGGTTAATATTTGGCTTATTTTGGGGCTCTTTGGAATTTCAGTCAAGAAGACTTTCAGAGGGAGTTGCATGTGTTAAAAGCTGTATAAAGTGACAAAATCTTTCATATAGGGAATTACTTTAAATTGTACATTGAAAATAAATGAAATATTTACCCGTCATTAAACCGATCATGTAAGCAACGAGTTTGTGGAAACTGATATTATGGTCAATCTGTTTCCTCATGGTTCGCCCACAGCACTAAGACATAAGCAAGAGGAGAGCAGTTGTCATGAATACTTTTTCCAGACATACACGTTTCTCAGCAGGTAACTAACACACACACACACACACACACACACACACACACACACACTCTCTCTCTCTCTCTCTCACTCACACTCACACAGACAGACACACACAGACACACACACACTCTCTCTCTCTCACACAGACACACACACACACACTCTCTCTCTCACACTCACACAGACAAAAACACACAGACGCACACACACACACTCTCTCTCTCTCTCTCACTCACACACACACACAAGACCAGTTTGTCACTTACCATGAAAGTTCCTCGTATGAGAGAGAGCAGGTTGCGGCAGACTGGCAGCAGAATGAGCATGCAGTTGAAGTTGAGCACAGCAGCAGGAGCACGAGCCCATGCCAGCGCAGACTGAAATCACACCACACCAATAATGCACTCATGCTCACCAACAGCCCCGATTCAAATTATCTGATAATTTTCCATCTCTACACCCATGTGTGTAAACTTACACCACGTCACGTTATTTATTTAATATATTTTGTTACAGCATCTGACATCTGTTATCTGTTACAGCATCTGACTGCTATATAACCAATGTTCATTAATGTCAAAAACATAGCCGTGTCTGCCATTTTTATAGGCTATCTGCTCATTCAATCGTAACTGGACAGTGTAGGCTAAGACTCCTTTTAAATTAAATAGGCCTACCATATATTCAACTTTTACTTTTAATAAATATGTCTATATTGCTAATGTTTTATTTGACAGCTCTAACAATATCATTAATGATAAAGCAACTCACCCCCAAAAGATGTCTTGTGTAGATGAACTGATCTCCCAGATCGTAAAAGAAATAGAACCAGACGAACAGAAATATGTTGATGCCCATCCATATGAACTGCAGAAAACAAGATAATTAGCCTACATCCATATGACATTTAAACACGATCGAAACCATTTCTCACAACAATAAAGTAAAAATACCGTCTTGATTAGTTTATAAATAGAACCCTCCTCACGAAAAACGACAAAACAATGTGTTTACCAATAAGAAGGCGGTGAACCCGTGATTAATAATCCAATTCCCCATGTTCGCTCTTTAGACCAGCATGCTACTTACAGGTGAATCGCATCCTTTATATAGGCTACCTGTCGCCGTCCTGTCCAGACTCCACCCATCGGGTCAGTCCAGAGATAGGGGGAAAAAATAGCGTTGCGAAATGCAGGAATGTTCTTTTAAGTGCAAACGTGCAATTCGTATCATATCTTAGCACAATAGACAATAGAAGTCATTTTTAGTGACATTTAAAAAAACGACTTACGCTGATCATCCCCACGTAGCCAAAATGAAAGTTTTACTATAATTCCATCTCTATTTCCCTTGCATTCCATCAAGATTTGGGTCTCATCATCCCATCATACACATTAGAAAACATTTAATTGAAATGTGTATTGTATTGTATTACTTTGTTAAAATAAATAACACACAATGTTAAACAACCATTTGTTTATTTATTTATTCATTCATTCATTCATTCATTCATTCATAAGGACATCATGAAGTAGTTTCAAGGCACTTCAAAAGAAAAATCAACTCAGTGTGAATCATTACAAGTATATACATACAACACCAATAACTTGGATCAACAGCAATTGTCACACATATAGCCTATACACAAATAAAAAAAACTACTGTTGCATATTTATATGGTTTCAAGCCACTGACAACACAATATCAAAATTAAATTAAATATGGCAATTGTTACCAAACGTAAACTTGTAGGTCCCATGCATTTCCAACATACATTTTTCCCTCTCATACTCTTGTCTCAAGCACACAACAAATTTCAGTGTTGAACTGTAAGGAAATAGTCGTTCTCTACCACCTCTCCAATGGCAGTGTTAATTTGAACTTAAAAGTGCATTCAGACACAGAGTGCTAATGCCTGCTTCAGAGACTGGAGCATGTCCACTGGTGTTAGTGTGAGAGGGGAGTAGTCTCGAGGGGGATGCCCCAGGTTACCAGGTTATTCCCACCAGAAAAGGCCACTTTTGGCTCCTGTCCCACACACCTGGACTGACGTGTCCGACACCATGCAGCCTTCGTGAAGGGAGCCTTTGTGCATCTCCAGCTCTGGAACATTCCTGCATTTCCTGTGGTCCACCGTCACTGGACTAGAAGGATCAACCATCTGAACTTCCTACACACTGTCCAGATGTGAACAATGCGAAAAACAAACTCAGGCTCAGCTCAATAATACAAGCTGTCTGTGAAGCCATGTTAGACATTTAGACAAAAGAGATTAGCTCAGTAAACGTGTATTTACAGAACATCAACCAACAGAAAGATAATTCCATACCAGTCTGGCTTCCTCCCCCTCACTTCCCTGAGGTCAAATTGCTATCTTTCTAAGACTCCAGCAGGGGGCAGTATTGCACCATCTCCACCAACCTCAACTCTCAGTCAGTGGTGATTGTCCTCAACACAAGTACCATGTACTGTAACTCAGATTCAGTGTTGTGTGCTTACACAGTGTATGGCCCCAGTCAAGCCTCAACCTTCACCGAGTTATGATTAACTGTGTCAACAAGGTCTTCGTCTGTTTCCCGATCTCCAATCTGATCAACGTGAGCATTAGGTGGAGGCTCGTCATCTGGTGGCAACTGTACCACCGACTCTGGTGGATGTTCCTTAGCGGGTTCTAGTAAAGGTTCTGGAGAGGCCTCCTCCTTGTCCTCTGTCAAAGAGGGTTCCCGCTGCTCCTCCACGTCCTTCTCCTTGGGCTTGCTGCGTCGACAGCAGAAGCAGCTCAGGAAGTCCTCCACGTTGTGGTGGAAGAGGCGTCGGCACGGGTGGCAGAACTGGTAGAAGAGGAGCATGAAGAAGACGGCCAGGCCGTAGCACACCACCAGCTGAACCACCAGCAGCGGTGCGCACACGTACTCGTAGAAGTCCGACTTGTACAGGTACCAGAGCACGGTCAGCAGCACGTTCTCGGCGAAGCGCGCCGAGTAGTAGAGCGCCACGCGGTTCCAGCGCGGCTTCTTCTCGATCAGGTCGTGGTCGGCCAGGTTGAGCTGCACCGCCGACCAGCAGAAGACGTTGATGCAGGCGTACAGCAGCGTCACCATGCTCAGCACCATCACCGTGCCCACCTTGCTCAGGTCCTTCTCCACGTTCTCGGGCAGCGAGCCTCGCCGAGCCCAGAACTCCACCCACGGCAGGAAGAAGAAGAAGAGCAGGTTGGCCAGGCCCACGGGGATGATCCAGAGGTTGAGCGCCGTGCAGAAGAGCACCAGGGAGACCACGCGCGTGGCGATCTCCAGCCCGCGCCACAGCACCATGCACAGGTAGGCATGGGAACGCACGCGCACCTTGTACTCGTCGTACTTGATGTTGATGGCCAGCACACTGCACACCAGGGCACCGTAGGTGATGGAGACGAGCGTGATGATCATCAGAATGACTGGGGATTAGAGGAGGGGAGAGAAGAGAGTGGGTAAGATGGCCAGGGGAATCACCACCACCACCACCTAGATGTGAGCAGTGGACCAAGTCTACCTGTCTTGTCTGAACTGAGGTTACAATACAGACAATAGTTGTATGGTTCTGAAGGTACAGTACATAGACAAAATTAAAGAAGAAAAGGCTAAATGTAAAGTAAAACACATCTTGATAACTCAACAGAGACTCAAAAGAGAAAAGACAGAGCTCCAAAAAAAACTACTACAGCAACTGACATCTTTTGTAATATACCAATATGCCTAAACCCAACTGCACGTAAGCTTAAATGCAACAACGCATACTTTTCCTATTTTGGTGTAGACCAAGAAACCCAGCTATGTGAACACCGCTTCAGTAGAAGTCCCCTCCTAATTCCCCCTGCTGGGCTGATCCCAACATCTCCTGCCCTACTGCATAGACACATACACCTGGCGTGGAAGAAGACGTATTTCTCCTGGATGGTGACGTAGAGCTGCAGGGTGAGCTGTGGCGTGGAGCCCAGGAAGGCCTGGATGATGGCCGTGCGCTTGAAAGCGTTGCGGTGGACGGCCAGCCGGCGCTCCGAGTGGCCGATCTCCCACTCCATGGGCAGCCCCTTGCCTTTCTTCAGCTTCTTCTTGCGGCTGATGGTCACGTACGGCTCCTCCTGCCTCCCCGCCCGGCCGTACGTCACCAGCGCCTCGATGCACCTGCCGGACACCAGGGACAAAGGGAAGGAGGTCAGTACATGGTTGTGGTGAGGATCTCTTACTTGCGCTGTTCAATAGAAGCTCTGTTAGTTCAACTGTTTAATTCAGACTTAGATTCTACTAGGTCAGTGCTAGAGAGGCTTCCATCTTTAATTGGGATTTCAAAGTGACAATCAAAACAAATAACCCGTTGCACAGTGTCAGTCCCCAAGTACACGTGGTGTCATTTTAATCCACAAGAGGGCACCTGCATGCAACAAATACCAGCATTTCTCAGGCCTCTCTTCTTACTCACACTGTAACACTAGACAGGGGTGTGTTCAACAACCTCACCCTCCCTCCCTCTCTCTCAAGCACGGCTTCTTTCCGCAGTGGCATGAGCTGACAGCATATGCTAGTTTTGTTATGAGCTCATCCACACAACCACTGATAAACTGAAATACATTAGCGTTATACTGTAGAATGTCATCTGCTCTGCTCCAAAGATACTGTATCTTCCACAGTCTTTTCCAAGCAGACTAATTTGATGTACTGAAAGAGGCAATCAAGCCTCCCCTGCCAGTCACGCTTCCTGTTCTTCCAGAGGGAAGAACCTTACACAATGACTTCAGCTAACTAAAGCAAATAGACAATGATTAAAAACTGGTATATTGAGCCAGTGTCAGCATGAATGGCTCCAGGCTGTATAATGCAACCGAAACAAGGAAGGATAGAGCTTAGATAAGCTGCCAAAGCAAGCCCAACAGAATCCCTGCTGTGTTCGTGGGTAACTGCTACTGCCTCACCATATAGCCATGGAGAAAGAACACCGTCTCTGAAGTCAGCAGAAAACCTCATGGGAGAGTGTTTCAAAGGGTGTGTGTGTGTGTGTGTGTGTGTGTGTGTGTGTGTGTGTGTGTGTGTGTGTGTGTGTCTATTTGTGCTGGTACACAGATGACACAAAACTTGGCTCCTTCTTCATAAGTTCCTTATCACTTGGTGAGACCAGATTGTGGAGATATTGAGGTTCATGGCTATGAGTCTGGCTGATACAGATGTTAGAGGCTGGTCACAAGTGCAGTGACACATTAGCCAGATTTTACAGCTCTGCTTTTACAATACAATACAATACAATACAATACAACACACTAAACACAACACAGACATCAGTGAGACATTTATATTCAACAATGGTTCTTTAGAGGTGTAAAAGAAGGGTACTGTATGTGGGATGCGTTCAGTCAAAAGGAGAAGCCAAAACAAAAGAAAAAACAAAAAGTCATCCCATATGTGCAACTGTTACCACAACCCTGAAGTTCCTGGTGACTACAACTGCTGTGCAACGGCCTTCTTCAATATGCAATGCTGATATTGCAACAAACAATAACACCACTCAGCTCTGTACATATCAGATGATCAACTATGAGTCAATGACATATTCTCCAATACAAAATTGGAAAGTACGGTATGCAACATTTTTCAGCATTCTTTACTTTTGAAGATATTCACCAAAATTGTTCTGGATTTGACCCAGATTTCTGATTCTGGTGTTCACAACTGGGAGCAATCTTTTACAACACCTCTTTTTTAACTTAAACACTTTAACATCAAATCCAAATCACACTGGAAGGTAAGCAAGGCATGTCAAAGCGACTTTCACCCTAAACATAAAGTAAGAGATATCTAATAATCTCATAATGACACATAACGTGTAATGAATCATATCTACATTAGCCATATAACGGGTAAGTTATACACAGAAAAGTTAAAACTATATCCAGTTCACAAGTCTCTAACTTATAATATTAACTCTAACAGCAGCGTACAGATTGTTTTTTACTGACCATTTCAATACACTGTGCCTCATGTTGAAATACAAAACATGCTAATTCCACAACAAGGCACATGAGATAAGGACTATAAGGGATAGTGTTTCAATCTGACCTGCTGCTATGCTTGACAGTGCTTGTGTCAAGATTCACCTCAGACAAACACTCAAACTAAAGACTAAAAACGAAATACTCAACCCTTTCGCCAATTAAATAACATGAGCAGCTGAACAAGCATACATGGTCACTTGCGAAACCTTGGGCCTTGGTGTTACCCGGGTAACGGGTGGGAAGTGGCAACAACAGAGGCAGCTCTGTGGCACGGAGGAGCTGTTATCGTGGAGATGGCTGCACGTCTCTGAGCTGATGCTTTGTTTGCGGACGGCAGGATAATGGCTATGGAGGTCCCTCCGCTCAGCATCTCGGACAGCTGTGTTAGACCTCCGCGAGCATCCCCAGGCCTGGCTCTCTCTTATGCTATAAAAACTCAGACACTGGATTGGACTGGCATTTGTGGACACACAAACTGGATTGAACTGGCGTTACAAAGTCATAGCAGACAAAGACAATACACAGAGACAACACTGTCATTGTCTTTCCAAAACTAACATGTAGCCAACTGGAGAGTCAGAGAGCATTCTGTAGTTGCTTTTTTTCATGAGAACGTTCTAAGCACTAACCACTTCTGTCTGATATGAGGAGGCAAAAACACATTGCATGTTTATCGCGGTCAACACATAGCTAATATTTTCTCACCAGGCGACATCACAACTCTACAGGCCTAGATTGACAGCAGTGTTGAGACAGGAAGCTCTGCCTGGGTTATGATATGCAGCTTCCTTGGAGGAGTACAGAGAATGGCGTCCCTCTTGGCCTCCTGGCTGGTGGGTGGACATAATTACAGAGCCATCTGTTTAGCTCCAGCTCACAGTGACTCCCTGTTCACCCCAACGTTTGACAGCTCCATGAACCGGGAAAGGAAGGGTGTAACAGGCCAGAAGTGTATTTTCTCTGTGCAAGCAAAATGCGCTGGATGCTCTTAAAACCGGACCTCTAATGGCAGTCTCCGACTACTCAGCAGATTTAATCAAACAGTAGCCGCAGAGTAGACTGCCTGAACGCTGGGCTTCAGTGGACCTCTTAAGAGTAATGGATCCACTAATCATTTCCACCATCGTTACACAAATGAATTATGAACTGCAAAAGGCAACCTTCTGCCTACCTAAGTGGTCTGGTGAGGAATAAGTGGAAAAATCATTATGAGTAGTTCCACGTACATGGAAACTCTTTGTAAGACATAGTGATAGACATACACAGAGGCTAATGGATCTATGATATACATTAATGTCTATATATTCCACTTTACACTAGCATTCATTCATAAAAAAAAGTAATTTGATTTGGTCTATTCTCTGGTACCTCCTATTGGTTGTACTTCTACTGCTGTGATCACATCTGTATGCACTGTACACTGGCCATGAGGAATCCTACTGAGGGGATGAGTGCAAGTCAGAACCAGCTGTCCCTTAAATGGGAAAAAATGCCAGCGTGCAACGAGAGCTGGGTTCACAGAAAGTATTCAAATCTCTACTGGAAACTACTACTGTGGGAGGAGTTGGGAGCTACACACAGGCTTCACAGCATTTATAGGGCATAGCTAACATGTTACACCCAAAGGGCCGATGCATCGTGTGTGTGACCGAGGCCTGTATCTGTTCCGAATTGGGGAGTTTTAGTCAGTCTCCTCCTGAGAATTCTTGAGGCATTTCTCCTGAGTGACTTGACTTGTAATTCTGAAGAGTTTTGGTTTACAGGAAATAGAAACACTTCATCGCTGATGTAAATGTATGAGTGTCAACAGTTCAAAAGAGGACAGTGGTTCCAGTGCACCTGGAACGGTTTGGTTACATACACTGAATAACAACTTCTTGCTAAGCCAACCCCCTCCTTGTAGGCTAAACACTGATTTAAACAACTTTTGACTCCACCCTGAAAGTGGCACCTGAAAAGTGAGTCACTATGTATATAGGACAGGCCTGAGCACATTTTACAAGCACCATAGTCCATATACCCTAAAGGCCTATTCAAAAGTCTACAAACCAGAGTAGAGTTCTGGAACAAAAACAAGTAAGGACTGCAATGAAAAATGTCAAACAAAAAGAATGAATATTAAAATAAGGTTAAGTATGCTGAAGTTCACAAAAATATACACGACTTCAAAGATATGCTATCTGCAATGGGCTTGTTGGACCTGGGGTGGGACAACGGTCTCCACCTTTAGTGGTTAGCAAGGTTCCATGCATGTGAACCATGCAGCCTCATACTCATAAAGCTCGCTGGTGGTTTAAGAATAGTTTAGTATGAGACAGACCACATTCAAAACCTGTGCCATGATGCCCGGATTACCTTATCAATGGCCCCAACATCAGCATGTGCATGAACAGGACCAGGGGCCTGTCCATGCCCAAATCCCTGTGAATGAAGGTCAGCGTCAGCTGAATCAGCACCGCCGGTATAAGCATGAAGGCGATGGTCAAGCCCATCCAAGTATCGTCTTCGCTGTCATGGTACAGTTTGCTGAGTATAGACGCGCAAACTACCTCAGCACACCAAAGCACTGTGGCAAGTAGCACGCTGAGGGGTAGATGGACTTGGCTGTGGTTGATGACCAAGACGACCTCCCCGTTTTCGGGCTTGGATGCCGGCTGGGGGTGCTGCTGCGGCTGGACCTCCACGATTTCATTTTCCGCCGCTGTGTCTTTCCTCTCCATTAGCCTACAGTACGGAGCTCCAAATATGAGGCTGGATGACTAAAAACCCGACGAAGTCATTCAAAAGTTTTCACTGTTTCAAACAGTCCCAGACATTGTTTCTACAAGCATTGTTTCTACAAACACGAGAGGATTGAAGAAATGAAGAAGGAAACGCGTGTACGTTCTATCCCTAGAAACTTTGATGCAAAATGTGGTCTTCTGAAACAAGTCCATTAGAAACATTAGAAATACAGATTGATCCCGTGGCGAAACTGTTTGCTTGATACATAGTATCTCCTTGTGGGTTCCTTGCTGGGGCGTCAAAAGAGAAGACCGTATTGTTCATTCGCTTATTTTAAGATGACGTCACCTAAATGATCATATGAAACCACTTCCCATCAGGTCAATTTTGATGAATAGTGCATGTAAACACAAACATGAAGTTGCCTCCATCCCTACAGAAGCACAGTCGGTCCTTTTCAAAATTACAGAAAAGTTGCAGCGTTCACTTGTTCGCACAGGCAGCGGTGAAATATCGCGTGTTGCCAGTCGACCACAAAACGAAACCATGTAAGCCTTTAAGATTAATTTCCACGAAGTTCATCCGTGGGTCCAAATTGGAATCGTCCAAGGCGCGAATTGTAAAGGCAATTGTAAAACTTTAAAGCCAGGTGTGTCCACGATTCCACACACTGCATGCACTGACAAGTCAACCCCGATCGCCTGTCCTGTATCCGCCAGGTCCTAGAGTCCTGTGAATTCAAACAAAGAAGGCTACACCGCACAGCTGTGCCCGAAAAGACACTATGCGTCTATTTTTATGCCATGCTATTTAGGGGAGGGGTTTTAATAAAAACTCTGTTTGAAGCGGCCTATGGCGGGGAAATAAGTCTAAACGCGAAAGCTGTTTCAATTCCCCTTCCTAAAAAAAATCACACATGGACATGGAGAATGTTTGGTGTTAAAAAGTGAAACCTACGGAGCCCCTAAGGGGACATGAGCAAAACAAAATCTGAAACTTTCATGTGCTCACCTGAAACTTTTATATGCTCACGTGAAACTTTAATGTGCGCACATGAAAATTTCATGTAAAAAGGTTTTGCGTGCACACACGAAACTTTCATGTGCTCACGTGAAACTTTCATGTGCGTACACGTAAACTTTAGATTTTTTTTGCTCATGTCCCCTTAGGGGCTCCGTAGTCTTGTTTTACTGAGATATTTTATTTTATTTTATTTTATTTTATCAAGAACTATTAGGGTCTTAGAAAGGAAATTGCATTCCCATATTTAGGCATGATTTGAAACACTCAATGGATAAATATAATTTTGGAAACTATGTTCAAAGAGGCACATTTATCTAACCTATTATGGCTCAATTTACTTTGGCTGAGCCTCTAACAAATTCCATGATGTTTCCATGAAGTTGAACCCCAGTTGAACACTTCTCTAAATACTAAGTAGCCTAAGTCCTAAGGGATACACACAAGTAATACACAGGGCAGGGACACTGGAACATAAAGGCATAGGGGTAGTCCACCGTTCTTTCCCAAACCTTTTTACAAATGATTATTCAATTATTACACCAGTACTGGGGGTAAAACCAGTACTGATTACTAGGGCCCCAAGGGGATGGAGGGCCCTTGAAAAGTTTGGAATATATACATAATGTGGGGGGCCATCAGGACTGCCTATGCATCTTCTGCTACACCCCTGATTACAACACACTATGGAGATGACCAGTTTCTGGTATTTAGGGACAGCTTGCTTCCCCATTTGTTTTTACAGGAAACATTGCTGTGGGATCACTGACTAAATGCTACTTTCTGCAGTTTCTGAAAGCTAAAGTATTGTTCAAGCACATATTTTCTATCGGCCCATGTTTTAGCCAGGATGTTGGCTCTGTACACAAAGAGGGGTCTGCCTTCCTCAGATTCCTTTTTAGGTCGTCTGCAGCGTTTGGCTCAGGTTCAATGTCAGGCTGCACTGTGAGTCAGCCAGACAGTTCTAGGGCTTCTCTGTTGACTTCCACCAAACACTTTGTATTGCACTGGAAGCAGCACTTAGTATTTTGATCACCCCTAGCTCAGCACTCTCTGTTTCCCTTTCATGAAGTAAGGAGACGTGGGCGTGTAAGAGCTGTAAATTCTCCAGGAAGAATGTAAAACGACATTTTTTTTATATTGATTTAAGCTATCGAGTTTTGTGTGTTTGCGCAATTGTGAAAAAGCAAACATGAACTGGTAAAGTAGGAATCTGTATGGGGAGGAAGATTAGGGCCACCACCTGTTCAGTTCTGTGTTAGTTCTGTTTGAATGTGGTTGTTATTCTAATCCAAATCAAATAGGAGCTTTCATTCCCCCCAGTGCTTTGCATGACCTGCTCAGGACTAGTATTGTTACACTGCTAAAGTGGACGTTTGTTAGAGGAGGAAGGCAGTGAATCTCAGTCATTTTAAGTCTATGTTTATTTATCCAAAACAAATCAAATTAACTTCATGTCCATAATCACAGAGATATTTTTTTATTATGATCCACATGTACTTCTGTTCACCTCATGTTTTCTCATGCTCGCTGAAAAATAGAATAGAGAAGGTCAAATACACATGATCAGAAAGAAGCCGCAAGAAAAAAACGCAAATCACTGTGGACACTCTGTTGTTTCCCCCTGTCACCTCAGTTCGGAGTGAGTGAGTGTAGTTTCTTATGAATGGTTTCAGAGTTGTCAGCTCAGGTAGGCCAAGGCAAGTGGCTCTTGTTTGCGTTATGTCTATAGAATGTTGCCATGTAGGCTGGTTTGTCAGCTTGACACCTGGGAGGCCCGGTACCTCCCTCTCAAGGAAGCCAACCAAGATCAAGACCGATGCACTCATACTGAAAACTACCTGTCAGTCTTAACAGCTCCACCTCTCTCACAGTCGAGTGGGTGTAGCCAGCCTGTGTGACTGATGGCTCTTCAGTCCACCTAGGGGCAAAGGCTCAGACTGCAGGCTGAGACATAATCTGGTTAAAGTATGCTGTAACAGGACCCGCTGGAGGAAAACACACGCCAAGTGGGCGCAAAGAACAATATTCGCTGTGAACAGAAGTATATGTGGTGATTTGTTTGAAAGGTGCATAGTACTTATTTAGCGCAGAATGTGAAGAAGAAATTTGAGAACACAAAATACCGGTACACTAAGAAAGTCAAATGTTGTATAATAGGCTTATATTAATATCTCTATTCCAGGAAAAATATCAGCGCCAGTGAAAATGCAACAGCAGATAGGCATATGTGTGTTTGTGTGTGTGTATAGTGTAATGTAGTGTCGTGTAGTGAAGTGTGAGTGTCCAATTACTGATCCCTCTCTGGCCCGCTATGTGTGTGGTGTCCAGTCCAACTGGACGATCGACTCGCCTGAGTATAGTCAGCAGATGAGAGAACTCTCTGATTGGACCTTTCTCTAATGACTTAAGGGGATGAAGCAGAGAGATGAAAAGGCAGAGACAACGAAAGGGAGAAAGGAATAAGCTCGTGGGGGTCATTTGCTGACATCACACCCTGCAGAGTAGTCACAGGCACTAGAACCGCATTAATATGATTTGATATGGAGGCGGCAGAGGGCCTGTTTCCGGGTATGTTGTTGCTGTAAACATTTAGACAGGGGCTACTTTCTGTTTACAGCCTAAGGACCCATTGGGCAGGAAGCCAGTTTCCGCAAATGCCAATTCGGTCATTTACTTTAAAACTCATGACATCATTTTAAATAAAAAATCTCACAGACCTCACAAGAAGGCAGGATTTACAGCCCTCTAGTGGCAAGCACAGGATACAGCAGCATACATTGTCACAATTTGTGCCATTACAATTGGTTTTATGTGAATAGCCTATAATAACATTAGGAATCTTGGAACTAGTCATTACAGCATTATTTCATTAAAACACAATGCAGTTTGCAGTGTACTAAGGTGGGTACATCCCTGTGCAATATCACTTAAATGTGAATTGGTTCCAAAATTGTAAAATAAATTAGTTAATCCTGTACACATTCTGAATCCATCCAATGGAACAGGTCCAGAGAGCCATTTAGGATAGAAAATGTTAAATTCTCGTGTTCTCCTTCAAGTACAGAGGCTATTCATAACTATAACTATATAACTATACACAACCCAGTCAGCACCCCTTTCATTACTAAGATGAACATATTATTTATTCAATACTTCCTTTGTCTACCTATATTATTATGACAAGAGTCCTACTCAGTATGTTTCTCTGCCCCTGGCTGTTTGTCTGGAGGCTTTGTGTTTCTCTACCCTTCCCTTTAAAGCTCAAATGTATTCAACTGGATTCAAGTCAGGCAACATATTTGGCCAGGTTATAGTTTTCACATTTTTCTTCTTCAGAAACTCGATTGATTTTCACAGTATGCTGCCTATAATAAATATGTTCTCCCCAACCCCTTCTGCCCTCGTGCAGCCCCATATCACCACCATCCCACATTCACGTTTCACTCTCAGAACTCAGAACTCTCAGAACCAATTGCTGTGGTTGCCCAGGCTCCGTTCCTGCCAAACATGCTGGACCCCCATCTCAACAGAACACATCTATCATAGTCTCAACTGACCCAAGACATGCAGATAGGCACATATGTAATGCAGTAATGCAGGCACACATGTAATAACAGCTCCATCAGTCCAAACCTGGGAAAGTTCCACAGTTATTTTTAGTGCAATTAGGGTATGCTATTTTGCATTAGTAATCACAGGTTTTCTGACTTGTGTCAGTAGTCACAGGTCAGGTATATTCACTTTTGTTGAATTTAGTTTTTTACTACTTTCAGGCCTGTGCTTTTGGTATGGTCTTTCTAAATGGTTTTTGATTGTTCAAAAGATGAAATAGCCAACTTTATTTGTCAACTTAATACAAATATTGAAAGGTCATGCCATTCTGAATCATTTGACATTCAACTGATTTTGCACTGGGGTGACCTCCCTTCTTCTATAGACTGTAGTTTAAACATTCATGAAATAATTCAGATGATTCATATTCCGCTTGTTTTCTTTTGGACCTTAAACAAATATTGAAAAGTCATGTACAAATGTCAAAATGTGGTCGAAAATGAATCTACAATTCATCAGTGCATGCAGTCTGGAGTGTGTGTGAAGCATAAGAACATAGTTATTGCGTGTAGAAATCGTTGGAACCCACTGTTCCCTTGCAGAGTAATCTCTTGCCTTTCTCAGCAACACTGACTAGCAACTACAGAGTCGTGTTGACATGTGTCCTCTTAACCCAGGTGACTCACCCGATGTCACAGGTCAGCTAACCTGCGGCAGGAAATAGATCTCATCTCACCCAAATAATCACTATGCTGTGCTCTGAGCACTGGCCAGTATAAATAGACAGATCACAGATTGGCTGAGAGGCTGTGATTGACATGTCATGCCTGGCACCTCCCATATGGGGTGACCAGGGGATTACTGACATAATTGGAGCCTGAGGAGTTTTCTTTACTGGAGGGTCAAGATGTTACAGTGGAGAAAACAAACAACCACATGGAGACAGACATATTGCTGTAAGTAGGCTACTTCAGAGATTACTTCATATTACTTTCGTCATTATACCCACATGTAGAGGTGCAATGTTCGATTGCAATCTCATATGCACAGACTTACTTGCCAAGTAGTTTCTCTTGGAGGATTAACACAGGCTTTACTGTGTTTACAGACAACTCACTTATATGCGAGCTACATACAGATTATCTATACTGCAAAGAACTCCCAATATGCTTGTTTAAATGTTCAACAAATCTACAGTAAACAAAATAACCTTAGGTTTTACTAACTAAGGAGTATTGTATGGTTATGTTGGCCTCGGTCTCAGATATGGAGAGGAGGCAACACTCCAAAACTCACACATGCAGTGAGTACATGTAATTACATTACTGCAGGGCTGAGAACATGGACAACACTTAAAAATGGGTCATTCTGTTTTGAGGTCGGGATAAAAAGAGACCCTTTAATGTTCTCAGACCAGCCTAGAGGAGCTTACCTCAAACAGATGCTGAGAACAGAAGGATGAGGCAGACTGAGTGATCTCCGTAGCCTAAAGCCTCCCCCCATACCCAAACACACCTGTTAATGTCACACGTAGCTATGGGCTTTTGTGTGGTACAGGTGTAGACGCCATTATCCTACCCAGACAAATCCGAAGGCTGTGCCTGGAAACCCAAATGAAGCCATGATTCAGAAGGTAGAGGGGGATACTCTCTTAGAACAACAGCTATCTTAAGTGTGGATGGGTGATAGAAAATGTCAAGAACCATATCTGTCAGTTGTACTAGGTTTGAAGAACAATTGCGAGCTATGGAGCCCAGACTGTATAATTTCTACTGGTAAGAGAGGCTGCTGTTGGTGTGGGTTAGGATTCAAGTGGGTAGAACACTTGTAGAACACACGATGGAATAGATGGAGATAATGAGATATGTGGCAGTTGTGGTTCCTTACAGTTCTTTGGTGAAGTGGAAAAATGTTGTGGGAAAAAGTTTTGAAGAACTATTTTCTTGACCAATTCAGATGTTGTTTTTTAAATTAGTATTAGTAATGTACTGAAAATATGTAGTAATGTACTGAAAAGACTAGTTCATCTCAACATAATATGATACTCTCACCATTTGCTACTGTATGTTGTGCCGCCATGTGCCGTGTTGTACATTCCTCATGCCATGTGATTTTATTTTTCCGACCTATGTATCCATACGACAACAGGATAGCAAATTCAAAAATATATCTATTATTTTAGCATTATTCAAAAATCTTTGTAATGTATGCATATGAAGAATCTGTATTTTAACCTGGTTGCTTGTGAAAACATTTATAATCCTCTACCTCCTCTTTTAGACGCTTGACAACATGAGCTTAGTTGGCCAGTAGTGGCAATGTCTTACTGGCTCCTGTGAACAGAGTTGGCGTGCAGCCCTCCTGAGAGATGCTGTGCATGTGTGGTGTTGTAGGTATGATCTGAGGAGAAGATGGTTGCCACTCTGCTCCCCGCAGCTCAACATGTTCAACCTGATTGGCAACTGCTGCAGCTGGGTCTCCAAGTTCCAGCAACCCATGAGGTACTCGTCCGTTTGTAGCTGTAATGTCATCTTACCGTCACATTATTCTCATCCTGTTTTCATAATGATTCTCTGTGCTTGCTTAGTAACATAATCAGGACCACCATATGCTGAATATTACCTCACAGTGTGGCAATACCTTCAGTGTTTAGTCACCATTTGTTATTATTAGAAGGATTAGATGGCAGTAATCCCCATGACTCATTAATACTATGACGGTCTTGAACACAGGATTCCCTTGAGAGTGTACGAGCAGCCTCTCAATGCTGCCAGTGGGCACACTGATATTATAAGCCTACTGTTTATATTTTCTTTTAACAGGAAAGCAACAGTGCTTGTGGTTGGTCTTGACAATGCAGGGAAAACCTCCTCAATCAGAGGAATGTTGGGAGGTAATGAATTATTGCACTTCAAGTCTTCTTTTTGTGATTGGTATTCATATTATTCATATTAAAATGACAGTGTACAGTAGACGTCCTTACCATGTTAAGAACTTATTATTTAGAATTAGGGGCATATTTTACCAGAGATAATCTAGTAGGCGGTAACCAAATCAGCTAAAAAAAAGACAAATATTGAACTAATGTCTTTAAATTCAAAAGATGGTCTTGTTTCTGCGCTGCGCTGGCTTTTGTACTTGACTGATGACCGCTCTCTTGCTGCAGTGCCCCCAGGTGAGGTGGGTCCCACCCAAGGCTGTGTACGCACTGAGCTGCGAGTGGAGAACTTCCTGGTGACCGTGCTGGACATGGGAGGAGCTCCAGAGGAACGGGAGGCCTGGACGGCGCACTACGGAGAGGCTCATGGCTTCATTTTCGTGGTGGACTCCAGTGACCGGGCCCGGATCAAGGAGGTCAAGGAGGAGATGGTGGACATCCTGAGGCAGCCCAGGGTGGCTGGGAAACCTTTCCTGGTGTAAGCCAACTCACACAAGACATATAAAAATGCACCTGCTTGTGTGCACTGTAAATACAACCCAGTCTGTATAGTATATATAGTAGAAAAAGTAGAAGTATTTTGTGTGTGACATGATGCATCTCACCCCTGTTGTAAAGGTAAATGTAAATGTTGCGTTGTAGGTTTCACTCACAGCACACAGACACAGATTTTGTTCATTCCTGTCTCTCACATTATTCTTTTTTCCATGTACCAATCTTCAGGTTAGCCAACAAGCAAGACAAAGTGAATTCCATGCTTGGGAGTGAGCTGATTGAAATTCTCTCACTGGAGCAGCTTGTCAACAAAAGCCGGTCTTTGTGTCACATCGTGAGTTAAAAAAAAACTACTTCTATGGTTATGATTATGGTCATTGTATTTAGCAGACGCTTTTGTCCAAAGCGATGCTTCTATACACCCCAGCCACAACAATCCATCTTCACCTGTTAATCCATCCATCTTCACCACAACAATCCATCTACACCTACACATGGTATAAAAACAGTTTATCAGCTGTTTTTGACCTCAGTGCCAGTGATGAGCATCAGCTTCAACACTAACTCAAACATGGAGATCTGGAAGTCATACTTACTGTATGTTTATGAACTGGTGACTGATTAGCTATGGCCATGCATTACTTTTATGTTATATTTAAAAATAGATACATGTCTGTTATACAGTATCTATGAATACTATACCGAAGTCTGGACAGTGAACTGATGTGAACTGACCCATCCCGTCCCTTCTGTATTGTCTCACAGGAGCCGTGCTCAGCCTTACTGGACCTGAGGAGGTGGTCAGACAGGAAGACGCTGAGGGGTTTGCGCTGGCTACTTCGGGCCGTGAGCCTTGACTACTCCGAGCTCTGTGCGCGCATCATACGTGACGCGCGGAAGCCCTATGGGCAGGACGAGAGGGAAAAGAAACGAGAGAAAGGTCGCCGCAAGACCAGAGAGCAGAGGTTAGAGCGCCGCTTCTCTGCAGTAGCCTATGGCTCAAAACTGCCACCTTGTGTTCAGTAAAGATGTTCCCTTACCACAAAACAAATTTAACAATACTGGTTTGTATTTTGTCATTCTTGTTCAGGCATCCTGGAAGCAAAAGTGACTTGCGCAAGGAAAAGACCAAGAAATCGAAAGGAGGCAGCTCACTGCAGCCTATCCGAGATATTCTGAACAGGGTAAATCAATTCTTTCTTCCTTGCCCTTCACTCTTCATGACACCCTTCCATTGCAGGTTATCCTTGTTTTGTGGTTAGTCATGGAGGGCAGTCATCAATGGATTGAATGGATCAATGGAATGGTTGAGGAGCTCAATGTCTGAAATTTAATTTGAAATCTTCTAGGAGGACTCCCTGAAAAAGAAGCTAAAGAAAAAAAAGGTAAAGGGGAAAATAAAGAAGGAGAATGCCAAAAACAGTAGGGAGAATGAGAACGGTGAAGAGGAGGTTGATGAAGGTGAGGCTGCCGAGGCCGAACAGGAGCACAACAGCGAGAAGGAGAAAGCCAGCAGCGCCCTGTTGCCAGGGAAACGAAGCAAACTCAAGCGAAAAGTAAAAGTGAAAGAGGAGACCTTGGATCTGCCTGAATCTCTCGACACCGATGACTCCAAACCCTCCAAAGGTATACAGTGAAGTGCTGCTGACAATGTCTTTTAGCATTATTGAGTGCAAAACACACTAAGGTTACCTACCATCTTAACAGAAAATCTACATGACTGGCTTCTTGCATTTATTGTGTAAGTCACCTACTCAGGGGCGCCGCTAGGGAGCGGGGAAAGTTAGGATGATTCTAAGGGCCGAGCACTGACAGGGGGCCCCCATAATAATAATAATAATAATAATAATAGTAATAATAATAATAATACTATATAATATTGGGGGGCCCAGAACTATTGTCTGTCATAGGGCCTAAATGTTCTAGCTGCGCCCCTGCACCTACTGACTGCAAAGCACTCCATCATTTCTAGTCTGGTGACATGCGTTTCAGGGGAGAAGGGGGAGAAGAGAAAGAAGAAAAAGACAATCAAGGTCAAACGGAAAAACAAGATCAACACTGAAGTGCCAGCAGCATACACTCAGCCTGTGGATCTCTCGGCCACTTTTGGTAAGTACAAGTGTTGTAGCCGTGATCCTGTGAACTGTGCCAACTGTGGTAGAAGTAGTGGGCACCCAAAGTCTGGTCCAGCAGGATGTCATGACCCAGAACTTCAGCAGCCTCTTTCATCGATAAGGCGTTTTTATTGGCCAATGTAAGCTTAAATTTACAGCCAGAGACACATTAGTGTGAAAAAACCACACAGAGAGAGAGAGGAACAAGAAGAGACCAAGAGGTGCAGTTCCCTCCTTGACCAGATGGGGGCAGCCCATGTGCATACTGTAGGACCTGTGAAACCAAATGTGTCCAATTTTCCCTGTTTCCTGATAGATCTTTACAGAAAAGCAATTTTGGCTCTAAAAGCCCGACAGGAGCAGGAACGGGAGCAGGAGCAGGAGAGAGAGCAAGACCAGGGTCTGGAGCGGTGACCACCCGACCGCTCTGGCAGAAGTCTTGGCCATGTGATGACCCCATAAGCTGGCCTCCGCACAGCTGTCCAGGGGTTTATGAGCTTGCCGTGGCTCCTCCTTGGTGACTTATCCTTGTGTAGCCGCTTCTCTGAGGAGCGCCAGCCAAACCTACTTTTCAGGACACGAGGCCTATCTGAGACTTGTTCCCAGAGGCAGCAGAAACGGCGCATTCCAGAGACGAGCAGCGACCTAACCCTGGATAAGTCCATCTCATGTCAATGGCTTCTAGGATGTCTGCATCCATTCTCACAGTCAACTGATGTTCTACCTGAAACCAATAAAAATGTAGGCTAGTTCAACGCTGAAAAAAGGAAATGACTGCTGTGTTTTGAATGTGTATAATGTATTTCAAATGTTATACATGTACTGTGGTAAGACCAAACAATGTGATTTTGCTGTACATGATTATTTATATTTGTATGTAAACGTATGTAGTGGCATTCGACAGTCCATTTGATGATAAGATCTGATATTTATTTATGTTTACTCTGTTCTTTATGCTGGTGTGAATTTCTTTTCTATAGTTCCTCTTGTAAAAAAGGGGGACACTTTTCAAAAGAACTGATGTTGAAATTGTTTTAGTTGCCAGATGAAGAATGTTGCCAATTTTTTTTTTAATCACATACTGTGACCATGTATGGCAGGACGTTGTCTGCATTTTCAGAGGTGGATGTGTGTAGAACTGATGTTATATGACTACAGACTTCACAGATGTTTCCCATTTAAATAAAACAAGATACATATTTTCTACCATCTTGTTTTTTGTTGATAGCCTAAACAAATACTTCTAACTGGAATTTCCATTGACACTCTTTCAATGTGAAACTTTGTATACCATGGCACTGTTTTGACTGGTTGCCTTGAATTGTTACTCATTTGTTTTGGTTAGATATGGAAATCTATTCATCCATACTACATCAGTGGGTCACAGTGGCAACATTTAGGTCACTAAGAATGACCTGATGAAATGCCTAAATGTAAACAATGGGATAGGCTATTAGGTTTCTCTTGCCATAATACATTGCAGAAATAATACCCAGAGACAATAAGCAGCCTTGTACATCACTTTGAAAATAAGAAAAATGTCTTGAATAATAGTCTGCACGATATTCCACGTGCATGTGTTGAAAAATAACTTGATTGTGGCATTCAAAACAAAGGACACTTGGACCCTGTAACAAAGTGGCACGTCGCCATATTTGATTCGCTGCGAGCCCATCCCCCTACATGTATCTTCTGCACAGGCCACTGTGGGTAACCTAGTGTTAGGCTACAGTAGGCGAACACAGCAACGGATAGCCTATTTTCGGATCGTAGGACTCTGCAGGGAAATTAACCGAAGATGGCCTCACCAAGGACAATAACCATTGTTGCCCTCTCTTTTGCACTGGGTCTATTTTTTGTTTTCATGGGCACTATTAAACTCACGCCAAGACTGAGCAAAGATGCGTACAATGAAATGGTAAGTGGTCGTCGCGCTGCATCCTGCGATAGCCACATCGAGGGCATCTGGTGCACCTGGGTCACAGCAGTATTGTTAGATTTACTGTATTGACGGTAACGTTTTTTTCCCGATTTTCATCACACACAATTGTTGTTCATTCATTCATTCATTTTTATTTCCATAGCATAATTACCCATATGCGCTCATCCAGAGCATTATTGCCATATGGTGCTCTTTTCTGCATAGCCCGCAGCACAACGTGAAATTCGTTTTGAAAATACAAATACACGGATAAATTATTCGTTTTCAGATTCGGCATAGAGGCGTGTTTATGAGTTACCAACCTTAATATATTTAATGAAAGTTAGATCAATCACACGTAAAGCTAAATGGTGTCAGCCATTGGTCATGCTATATGGAGACATTGTATTTTCCCTTGTAATTTGGTTAAAATGGACTTTCACATGTGGTCATGTTACCACATTTACATGGAAAAGATAGGATTGTTACATTTCTTTAGCTATGTTAATAATTTCTTACTTCGGTAATGGCGGCGCTTTCGAGCAAATTCTATCTGCGCCGGCTGGTGCTGATGCTGACGCTGATGCTGAACTGTCGGCTGTTGAGCTAGACCGGTTAATATGTGCATGCCATGCTTCAGCTTAGGTATGTACTAACTAGCCTGTCTTTGCTGGTGGAGTAGCCTATTTGCCTCATGTCATTTACTAGTTTGAGCCAGCACTGAAACCATCTGAGCGGTACACTTTTGCATTAGCATGAGTATGCATATTTGGACCCATAAATTGTGAAAGTCTCATGAGTTTTCCCTGACCTGTAAGGTTTAAACTAAATTGAAAAGGCTGATTTGAACAATAGGGCTGCCCATCCCCCAGTTTAAACTCCCTACCAGGCATGCCTAATTATGGCGCTACTGTAGCCTGTTTAGATTTTGCAGTACTTTCTTAAAGTGACACTTGTGAATAGAAAGCCTTAATAAGGAGAAAAGGCCTCAGCCAACCTCTAGAAGGCATATGTGTCATTATAGATTATTTCCTGTTCTTGCTTACTTGTTTTGACTGATTGTTAACTTTTTCAATTTTTGATTTGCAGAAAAGGGCCTACAAGAGTTATGCCAAGGCCTTGCCAGGACTGAAAAAGATTGGTGTGAGCTCAGTGCTTTTGCGTAAGATCATCGGCACCTTGGAAGTGAGCTGTGGTGTGGTCCTCACCCTGGTTCCAGGGAAACCCAAAGACGTGGCCAACTTCCTGCTCCTGCTGGTCATGCTGGCCGTGCTGTTCTTCCACCAGCTGGTGGGGGATCCCCTCAAACGCTATGCCCACGCCCTGGTGTTCGGCATCCTGCTCACGTGTCGCCTGCTCATCGCCCGCCAGAGCGACGACCGGCCAGAGCGGGAGGAGAGCCGGGAAGCGCAAGTTGGCGCCCAGGAAAAGAACAAAGTCAAGCTCTCCTAGTCCTGCCTCTCCCCCCTGGCTTGGCCGGAGGACAGGCCAGGGCCAGAGAGAGGACATTTTATGCTGGATAAAAGAGATTGGTGTCCAGACAAAAGACAGTCGCCACAGAGTGATCTCCATTCACCAAAGCCCCGTCCTGGCCAACCTGCCTGACCGGTTATCACACTCATCAGCTCTCTTATGTTCTGTCCAACCATGGTCATCAAAGAGGCAGTAACACTGCTCATAGCCTCTGTGTTGTCTCTATTCACCCTTGTGGCAACTGTTTGATATGTAGCTCTGTGAAGGGGAAGGAAGACACGCGTTGCAACCATCAATCTGTTATTCCTTTTCTATGTTTTCTGTTTACGTAGGTTCCACATCAAAGGTCATGATCCATAACAGCCAAGCAGTTGAAATAACTCCTACTGTTGAAGAATAAGTAATGTTATGCTGAAAGGACTAATTTTACAGTAAAGACTACACTTGATGCTTTTATAAATGACCTGATACAAAACTGTGTGTTTTTTAGTTTAGTTAATTCCCCAAGGTTTAAGTAGGCTATTTATTTTTTATTTAGTTGTTGAATCATTAAAGTTGATTACATTGGTTGAATTTATCATAATGTTGTTGTATAATGGTAGTGATTTTAGTCCCATGTTTTTTGCTCCTTTTTTATGTTGTGTTTAAAAAAATTACTCTCCGTAAGAGATACTATTTTGTATGCATGAAGAAACAATGCCTTCTCATTCCACAGACTCGTAAAGAGGAGGAAACATGCCGATAATTTGTTTTTAAATGGAAAATGTTAATGTATGTTAAGTTGAGCTAAGAACCCTTTTCATCCCCAGATTTATCTCCCAAAATGTTTATTTTTTAAAAAAGGTCAGCATATAACATATCATGCTGGGAAATAGGTAAAGAATTTTATGCTTCTGCTGTACCACATTCAGTAAATCAATTGCCATTTGGAAATGAGCACCTAATAAAGACTTATCCCACCAAAATGAGTTCTGCTTTATTTAAAGTCAGGTAAGTCATATTTTGGTAGTAGACCAAAGTGTGTGGCTCCTGATATGACCTGCTTCTGACAGTCTAGACTATTACATCCCCTGGTGGAGGGAGGACAGACATGCACAGAAACATCTGATTTTATAATGTAAATAAAGCCATTTTGGCGACATTTCCCCATATGCCCATATGTAAGTATGTATCTCGGGTTTAACTGATAAAGTCATAATTTTGTGCATTGATTGTAAGTAAATCTTGGGTGCTCCTTGTTGGTGCCCCCCACCCAATCCCAATCCTCCCCCACCTTTTTTATGCAGCCCTTGCCACTTAATCTACTAAACCCCTCTTCTACTGCACTTTTTACCCCCCCCCCCCCCCCATTAATGCACAAATAGGCTGACACCAGACATAATTTCACTGCATTTCTTACTTCCAGTAACTATATGCATGTGACAATAAACTTCCTTGTATCCTTGTATCCTTGTATCCTTGTAAATGTGAATTATCCTGCCTTCAAAATGTTCTGAACCAACGCAAGCTGACGTCACATAACCACGTGACCATTAGGAGCCAAAGTGCGCCTGCGCAAACGGTCGCGGGAAGGATTTGATATTTGTTTGAATTCATTCGGTCGAAAATGGGAAAATGTAGCAAGAAGAACTGAATGTTTACCTTTTGAGTTCATCAACAATGACGAAGTCATCTAGTCTGTCTGAGTTAGGTAGAGCGACAAATTGTTCAGATGAACACGATTCTTCTTGTAACGTTAGTTCAAGCAACAGAAGTTTGCGTCTAGCAGAAAATGCGAAGAGGAAAAGTGAGGCGGAGGCTCCCTTTTTGGTGGCGTTTAAGTACTTCTCCCAAGGTAACATTTAACGTTAATGTTTCTATATCACACTTGTTTTTTTACGTTCTGGGGAGACTGTTAGTGCTATTGCCATTGAGCTACTTAAGAGTTGCATACTGAACTACACAACTTGTTTGATGTAACGTTAACTACTAAAGCTTATGATAGCTAGTTAAAGCTAAAGTTACCCAACGGTAGCTAACTATGATGGCTAACAAACAGGTTAGCAAACTCTCAGGAGCCCGTATGAAACTGAGTAAAATATTAAAAGGACAAGTGTCGTTTGCGATAATGTTTATATAATCAGTACATAGATGCCCTTTGTTGAAATTTAAATACAGTGTATTCGACGGTATAGCATTGCCTAGGGCTAACGTCAACATTGGCCATTTGTCACGTTATCTTGTGATGTTTCACTGTGTCAACGTGTCACAACAATTACATTAATGTTATCAACTATACGGGTCGAACTAGTTATGGTTACTGCCGGGTAGAGTATATATATACTTATACTTATACTTACTTATAGTAGGTATTAGATCGGATTGCACCACATAAACTGTTTTGAGTGACATAGTCTTTAACTACAGTTGCTGTAGGGTAGGTCACAGTACATACTATCGTAATCACATATCCACCATTAAATGACCTGATATGCTTAGTCTTTTAGAATATAAATTCTGCTGGCATTTGCTGATGGCATAATTTGTTGTCTGATTTTGGTCTCAGTTAAAGCAGGCACGCCTGTGAATGGGAATGATGAGTTGTTAGGGCACCTAGACCGGGTGGAGAGGATGGCCCTGGCTCAGGGGCTTCCCCCAGATGCCGTCTCCATCATGCTGGAGTTCGCCATGAGTCTGCGCTGCAGTAAGTATTTGCTGTTGTATGTCAATTACTCTTCTTACATCTTTGCTATTAACTATTCTTACGTGTCGTGAAAAGTACATAGTCCTGTTTTTGATTAGTGGACGTAACTATTTAAGCAAGGGTCTCTGAAGGACACATGAAGGACACAAAGTTAAAGGCACCCTTAACAGTTTTTTGACCTTAACATAGCATTTCCAAAATCATTTTGATGGCACATAACTTCATAACATTACAAACGGCACATCTGCTATAGTCTGAGCAGCCCTCTGTAGGCGATTACCGTCCTAGCATCTCTCTCGATTCGGGTAGGAAACTGACCCTCCTCCATCCCCCCTCCGAAATTGAAATGGAAAAGAGCTGCTAGTGCTATGCTACAGGAATTCGGAAATCTTTTTCTACAGACTGCTGTCGGTGCATCCTCCACCCTCTCTATATTATATCGGAGTCATGTTCATACTTTGTTGCAAAAGACACGTACTTAGTTTGTTTGTTAGTTTGTTGTTCGCCTCTTAACTGTAGGGGGATCCTGAGAGCAAATCTTAAATTTGATTAGAATTGTGTTAATATTTCTATACTTGGTATGAGCCAATGTTGTTTGAGAAGAACCGTTGAACAGAAAGGACAGTCCAGTTGGTATGAAACACAAAGAAGTTAACAGATGGTCATGTTGTTTATTGATTATGTAAGGGATAATGTATAGAACGCCGGTCATTATGGGGAAAATAAGTCCCGACAGGGCGAACCGGACCCCGACGCGCCAGCGGAGTGGTCTTGTTTCGCCCTGAAGGGACTTATTTTCCCATGATGACCGGCGTTCTATACATTATCCCGCTTATTATACGGCTACTTGCCAAAACGAAAAAATAAACTCCATGATATGTCTCTTTACACTTATTTGTTACCGTTTCGTCGTGGCTTTTGCTGAGAAACAAATAGTTCGTAACACACGCTGAACTTGAATCAAACATTCTTTAGAACACAGCTGATCAACCGTCTGCTTTCACTTTTGAATGAAGTTCCAAGCACAAACTCCGTTGCCATTGACAGCGGTCATTCTTGTTTTCAGAGGTCCTTACCCAAGAAATAATGACCGCTAGAACTTTCGGAAATCCCATTCAAGTCAATGGAGCGTTCTACTTGCATTGTGAAGAGCCGTATAATAATAATGGATAATTGCAGTAGCAGTCTGTTAAGCTAACTGTGTTCCCTACCCAGGGAGCTCGATATCGTCGCGGGTGCTGCGGTTCCTGATTCCGGCTTCAGTAGTGCCCCAGGAAGCTGTGGTCAGAGGATTCTCATGGCTCTGCACACAGAAAATGCCCCAATCCATGCAGGTAAAGAACATCCTAAAACGGTTTGCAAAATGATTGTAAATCTTGCAATGTTTTTACCCTTTGACAGATAGTGACGACATATCATGCCTGTATTTTAATAATTATTCTCGAGCATGACTTAATTTTTTGATCACTTGTAATTCATTACCTTTGCATGTTGTTATTTACATCCCCCAACATTTGTTTGAAGAGATAATTTAGTGGTGGTTGGTGACTTATCTGGTGTTTTAACGTGTTCCGCAGATCCTTTTCCTGCGCTGGGTGCTGACGATGTTTGACATGATTGACTGTAAAGACAACCTAAGGGCCATCTATGGCTTCATCTTCAGCTTTGTGATTGATGAAAGTTTGGTGAGTCCGGTGGCAGTTATGAGTGGCCCACAACTGAGGTGCATTCAAATTCAGCAAACAATGGCAAATGTTCGTGGCGAATATGTTTACATTTCTCACGTGGTTCTCACACCCAGTTCCACTGTACAACCACAGAGAACAACCTCCTTGAACTGTTTGCGACTGATTGCAAATGTTCGTGGAGAACTCAAGGCAAACGGAAAACGGAAAACATTCACCTATTTTGCTAGTTTGAATGCACCTCTGGTTGTTGGGGAAATTTCATATCCCTAATGAGATTCCCTTTAGAAGGCCACTCAGTGGGATGGGGGAGGGTTTGGACGGTAGTTGTGGGTACAGATTGGCTAATAAGCTAATCAAATTTAGCTTGTAAGATGACAGGGCAGAAAGGCCATCCTGTGTATGATATCTGGGTCTGTCGCTTCAAAATTGAATATTGAAATTCAATCTGAATTTTATCCGCCAACATGTGTTGAAATGACAAGAGAGAGCAGAGGAGAAACATTTTTGTTATTTTTTGTGAAAGTGACAGGCCTAGAAATATCTCAGCTTTTTGTTCTGATTTCACATTTCCATGAAGCATTATCCTCCGGATTTTTCATTGAAATGCACACAGACTTTCATAAGTGATTTCATGTGAACTGGTGTTCTATGGAAGTCATTTCAAATAGCTTTTACTGGGAGGTTTCACTTAAGCAAACCTTTAGGAAATTGCTTTGTACCCCAGTCCACAGCCATTCTTGATTGTGTGTATTTTTTCCCTTCTTTGCCCACAGTGTCCCTTCATCTGCCACCTGTTATACCTTCTAACCATAAAAGGACATGGTAAGAAAGAGTGCTAAGGTTTTTTGTTACCCTAGCCACGTTTGCACTTTCGGCCCAGTAATGGATTTATTGTGACTTCGTCCCTTTTTCCTCGTATTGTTTCCCAGTGTGTTAACTTCTTGTTAAGATTAGTTTTGCACTCACTACATGCCACATGTTACTCTTGGAGACTGGTCTGGATAGATGTGATCTGAAAGCACTGTGGCCTCCAGCCTCACATAATGTCATCGGCAAAGTATACGAGGCATTTCGTAAGAGTTGGCGTTATTAAGCTGGTGTGAACTCGAGCCGTGCTAGGCAGCATGGCATAAATCTATACATTCCTTTTCTCTTGAATGGTGTCGGCACTCACCTCCAAACTGCTTCATCACCCTGTGTCTGTTTTTGTCTCTCCCAGTGAAGCCCTTCCGAGTTCGAAAGCTGTTGGACATTCAAGGCAGAATGGTAAATAAATCTGAAATGATCTATTCTAGCCTTTTGGTGTAGATTGGTTTTTAAATTGTGTGTGTGTTTTTTTTTTTTTATTATTGATTTTTCTGAATGAAGAGATTTTTCAGGGTGCAATTTAGGTTAGCAGTACTTTTGTAGTTGTTAAAGTGGAATGATGTTTTTTTTTATTTTTCAACCACAGGAAGAAAGGAACATAACAATGTTTGTAAAAAAAGGTGCATTCTGGGAGAAAATCAAGGGAGAGATGCTTGCGCTTTTCCAAACAAACCATGTGTTATTATGAGTTAGACATAAACAGTTTCTATGTGTTTCAGAAACATAACAGGCCTCGTTCTATGTTATTTCAGCAAACTACTTTATTTTTCTGGATAGAGAATTGAATTGTTTTGTCTACTTCCTCAACAGGGCAAACAGCCGTACCTAATGCAATTACTGGCCCTCTACAAAGTCTTCTGTCCAGAGATGGTCACTCTCACTATGCCGTCCAGGATGAGGGTCTGTCGGCTTTGCCATGCATTAATTTCCTCAACTTAACTTAACACACACAGACAATGCCTACTGTGTCAATACAGCCAAGTTGATTTTATTTGTTGCACTACTCTTCTCTTCTTTTTTAACTGTTGTAGTGTTTATGTTTATGAGGATATAACAAAAAGGTTAAAGATGGTAATAGAAACGGTATGGTATCTGTGCATTCTGTTGACACCTTGTTGTGTGTGCTCATGCAGGCTGGCTTCAAGAACCACAGCACCACTTGGAAGGCAGCGCTAGCTGCGCTGAAGAGGAGGAATGCCGGAAAAGAGGCTCCCAGCATGGAACTCACACTAGGTGTGCGGAAGTCCGACTCAAGGAAAAGGGTATGTGGAGATGGCAGGCACTTTCATTCCAGTCTCACAGCTTCTTAAGTGTAGTATATTATGTGTGTGTGTGTGTGTGTGTGTGTGTGTGCGTGCTTAATGTTCTCAATGTTCTCAGACACTGGTATTCAGAAGTGGGCAGGACCGTTTAAGATTTGAAAGTAGATTATGCAAAATGTCTTCAAAAATGTCCGATAACTTCAGGCACAAAAAATGTCCTTTAAGGTGCGTGCGGGTGCGTGCGTGTGCGTGCGTGCGTGTGTGTCCGTGTGTGTGTGTGTGCGTGTGTGCGTGCGTGCGTGCGCAAGTGCGCGCGTGTGTGTGTGTGTGTGTGTGTTAAAGACATAATTCAGACTGCTGCTGTGCTGCCTACTATGTCTCAGGTAACCACAGGGGTTTTACGTTTTTCCTCGCGTCAGTGTGTGGATGGGCCCTCCGAAGTCGCTTGATAAACGAGTCAAATACGATATCGCTTTAAAAAACAAGATGAGCCAGGAGTTTCTCGTGTTTATGTCCTGTGGTAATTTCAATGATAACTTTTTTTGGCCAGGCGCAAGTCGTTTTCGGGGCCAGTCAAGCATGGCATTGAGCTCGAGCGCAATTTTGATAAAAGCTGCAGCGAGTCGTTTTGCAACTCAGCGGCTCATCTAATGTCTCTTGAATGCGGTGTAAATTCCAAGTACCTGGAGCTGATGGGCTCTGACCTGTGAAGGAAAGCTGAAGGGAAAGATCCAGGGGACCAGGGCGAGAGATGGAGGAGAATGAGAGTTGCTGACGCCTTCATTTCCTTCTTCATCTCTCCCTTTCACCTCTTTTATGTGTGTACACACACACGCTCACACACACTCACACACACTCATTCACTCAATGTCTCTTGCATAGAAATTCCATCACCTGGAGGTGCCGGCCTTGACTCCAGCAATGGAGAGCTCGGGTCCCAACGCCAGGAGAGGGGTGTGCCTGCAGCAGCTGAGCTCCTTCAACGAGCTGCTAGACAACCTGAACAGTATTGAGGTAAACACACACACACACACACACACACACACACACACACACACACACACACAGTCCGAGTGAGTCAAATATTTATGACTTCATGACATGATGCCTCTATGTTGTTGTAATATTTTCTCATTAACACAAGGTGGAGCTGCGTCACTGTTTCCAGGCTGGGATCGTTGCCTCACTTCAGCTTGTGTGCCGTGCGTCTGATGCTTCCGAGCATACCAGTGGCTAAAAAAAGATTCTGCGAGAGACTCCCATCTCGTCACTTTGTTCATGTAAAATTGATGCGTGTATTTAGCCGCAGTCCATCAGCGGCAGCTAATATCCGGCCTCACATCAATTACGCCGCGTGGCGATGCATCACTGAGTAGACTAATTAGAAATGTGATTAGAACAAGCGCGTGACACGTCTTGGGAAAATGAAACAACACAAACGATGATCAGAGGGCCTCGTTCCAACAGTGACCTCGGCACCCGCTTAGCTGACCCGGGCAGCAGCGCTGACGAATCTCTTTTTAAAAAGCTTTCTGGACGCTTTCCGCTTCACGCCACATAAACCCTTCCCACCAACTCCGCTGCCGCAGCCTCGGCCCTCCTTCAGTCCAGCCTTGGAGCTTGGGCTCAGGCAGTGCTCGCCACAAGCCTCTGCGACAGGCTCGCTCTCCTATCAACCCCCCCCCCCCCCACACACACACACACACACACGCAACATATAGCACACAACACACTCACACCCGAGCCTGGCGGAGAGGCGATGCAGAGCAGTCAAGCACACAGCACTCAATCACGGCGCAGAAAACAAATCCGTCACAGTGCCCCAGAAAAAGCATCATTGATTCTCATCCCCTCTGCCACTACCCCCATCCCACACGCACACACACACGCGCACACACACACACACACGCGCGCACACACACACACACACACACACACACGCGCGCCCAGGCACTCTTAGCCGTCACACTCCACATCCCCTCCAGTTCCCCAGTCGCTGTTCCTGTGGTAATGACTGATGCATTTGCTCCTTAATTATGAGCAGGCTCGCCCATGTCCAATGACAATCTGCCACCCGCACACAATTATTTATTTATATTTCGGAACACACATCACCCATATTGTTAGGCAGCTGTTTGAGCAGTGAGAGCGGCGAATGGTTAGAGATCGTGTGTGTGTGTGTGTGTGTGTGTGTGTGTGTGTGTGTGTGTGTGTGTGTGTGTGTGGTGTGTGGTGTGTGTGTGTGTGTGTGTGGTGGTCATCAGGATGATGAATTGTGATGGCATAGTGCTGAATAAATGGGTGTAACACAATGCTCAGTGAGTTGTGGTGGAATGTGAGATCATGTACACGCGCCGCTGTTTTTCACTTTGGCTGAGCGCCGGGCTCGTCTCCCCGGCAGAGCTGTCTCTCTGGGTTGGTTCTGGGCCGCGTGGCGCTCGCCAACCACTTTAGTTCCACTCTTTTTCTCGGTGTAATGAGCAAAAGAGGAGCTGTCGTGCAGCCTGCGCCTCGAAACCCAGAGCTCTGCAGTCACCGGCGGTCCCCACCAAGCCTAACCCATAAACCCCACGCTTACTCTCAGTGGACTGACTTCTCTCACCTTTTTTCACACACTCTCCCGGCTCTCTGATTGGCTCGTGCGAGATTTCTAATTCTATTGTGACTCATGTTTGTTTACTTTGGCTTTGTTTGTTTGGGATTGCAGCTGCCAGCTCAGATGGGCTCTCTGCTCAGCTCCGCTTTGGCTCTGCATTACCTGGACTGTGTGCAGGACGAGTCGGCCTTCCTCCGCCTCAACTTCTGGCTGGGCCACGCGCTGCACGAAGGTACGGTCTCTTAATTCACTCACTTTATGAAAACCTACAGTTTTTGAATGAACGTAACCCGAAAACAGGAACAAAGCCAATTTCACTTGTTCCGGAGTGAAAACTTTATTTTTAATTTTAGATAACCGGTTAATAACAATATTTATCCTTCCGATTAAAGGTGCTCTTTTTGGAGCATGTGCTGTCCACAGAGATCGTGTTTTTTACTGTAAATGACATGTTTTAGCCTAAAAAACATGTGGCATCGCTTATAGCACCTTTAACCTTTTTTTGAATATTATTCAAAAGTCTATAGGCTTGGAAAGTGACCTGCCCACACAATGTTCCCCAGACCCCTAATAGGATGAATTTAGTCAGATGTTATGAATCAGTGTCTCCCCTGTAGACACTGTTGATAAAAAGGATTTTCATATCCAACATTATCTAACTATCTTTTCCAAGTACAGTATGTAGCCTAAATTACTGAAACATTTTGTGAAATGACATAGGCTACCAGAGACACTGGGAAAATATCTATAGGCCTGTCATGCAGTTGGTAGCACCACACATAGGTAAGTCTATTACTGCAGAAGTTCTTAAACTTTTTGTCTGGCGATCCCCCAAAAAACATGGGCCAAGTTGGTTTTGAAATGTTGCGAGATGGGCATTGGAAGCAGAGTCAGAAAATTTCTTCTCTCATAGGTTGGCTATGTCCACATCAAAAGCATTATGTCAATGGCAGCCTTTGACTAAAAATGTCTTTAAATTCAGACTGCAAATCATTTTGCGACCCCTCCAATATTTTTGTCGACCCCTCCCGGGGGTCCCGACCCCTAGTTTAAGAACCACTGTATTACAGGGCTTAAAGCAAGACATTTTCTGTGCCTTAAGTTAGGCTATCAGACATTTTTTTAAGATTTAATATGATGTAGGCCTACTTGCCTACTTTCAAATCTCGCCCCATGCCTGAATTCAAGCACAGTAAGTGTTTAACAGTTAGCCTTGGTATTGAATGTGCTTTGATTTAAGCTTTAAGGCTGCTGGGCAAAAAAAAGTCTATAGTATTGTGCCACCGACCATAAATCGATTTGGGAAAACAATGTAATTTTTAAAGGAACGTTATTAACCATTCTTCTATAATGTTCTAGCCGGTTACCATTTAGAGGAGAGGCCTTGGAACACTGGAACAGGAACAAAAAAAATAATGTTTTTGCTCAGAACGAACCAAAATGAAAATCGGAAAGTTTTCAGTCCCTGGCAGCAGGTGACCTGGCCTCAGGAGGAAAAGCTCTATTATAAAGGGAAGTGGAAGCAGTTCACTAACACTCTGTAGCCAGTTGCCAGCTCCCCTAAATCACTTTTTAATTGAGTTTCAGGTCTATTGAGTGTAGAACACTTGCTGAAAATGCCTTGAAGAAATTCTTGTCCAATGTCACCTTTCGGAATGTTGGTGAGAAGCACAGCGATCGGTCTACCCTGCTGTATTTAGGAACCAGTTTCATGACAGGAGATACAATGTGGACGCCAGCGTTTTTTTTAGCGTGTTTTAGTCATCTACACATTTCCATTCTTTTGTGTTTGTGATCCAGAGTTCCTGTTTGGTCCTGCGGACGGTAGCCCGGAGAGTATGGCCGAAGCCTCGCACTTCCTCAGCATGCTCGTCTCCACACAACACTTCCTCCAGGTCAGTGACCCCTGCGCCCCCTCTCCTGTCCCCACGTCTCACACGTCTGACAGCCACGTCCCCTGACAGCCATCCCCCAAATCTCAGCGACATGAACACCTACCTCCAAGCCATATCCCCGGCGGAGAGGGACTGACCCGTAGCGCACTTTTGGCCTTCTCTCTCTCTTTACAAGAAGTTGTTGTGCAAGCCAAGTGCCCTAGAAAAAGTGTGCTTGGCAGAACTCTTGGTTCTTCTCTCTCTCTCTCTCTCTCTCTCTCTCTCTTTCTCTCTTTTCTCTCTCTCTCTCTCCCTCTCTCTATCTCTGTGGGTTTATCTCTGTGTCTCCTCACCTGAGACCCCCTCCTCCCCATGGACCAGCCCTGTCAGTCTGAATCACCCTGCACGTCATCTGCGGCCACATTAGTGAATAACTGATTAGGCAGTTAGGCAGGCTGCCGCTCATCCATGCTTGTGTCTGTCTGTGTGTGTCCTGACAGGAGGGCTTCTCCAGCACAGAGGGCTTCCTCTTCAAGTTCCTGCAAGTGTGGGATGGCTTCCTCCACCGGCCGCAGATACTGGAGCTGCTCAGCGACATTCCACTGGTGCCCAGCTCCTGTGAGTGCTGTGTGTGTGTGTGTGTGTGTGTGAGAGAGAGAGTATACATACTAGTTGTGCACATTTCTGTTTATGCTTAAGAGTTCAAAAACATGGTCCTGGTCATCAGCTAAAGCTGGAATGAAACAGGTGTTGCGCAACATCCCCCATCACAAGTCATGTTGACACATACACACACCTGTCTGACTGTCTGTCGGTCTGTGGTTAGTTATTTGTTTAATTATTTGACATTTCTCTGCAGACATTAAGGACGCTCTCTTCGAGCCTTTGATGCAGCTGTACTTCACCTCCTCCGTGTTCTTCAAGGTGAGTTCATTTTCTTCCTCCATTTTTTAATCTGTCTCTTTCCTTTCTCTTTCTCCTTCTCTTCACCCCCTCCGCTCCAGTTCTCTTCCTTCCACACCGTGGGTAACCTTGGCTGGCCCGGCCCCGCCATTCATTCTCATGCAGAGCACTTGTGCATAGTGGCGGCCCTGTTAGGGATCTCTTAGCTGGAGTCCAGTCATAACACAGCCTGAGGAACTTTTGCCCCCCTCTACACGCCGTTGTCTACACATTCAGTTTGGTACCAAATATCTCTCAACCTGTACTAACTCATCCATCCCTACTACACCTTATTTCTCTCTCTCTATCACTCCATCTTCTTTCCATCCCACTTGTCTTGTTTCTCTCTCTCCCACTTGCAGTGCAGTGTCATTGAGTGTCTGACCAGCATGCTGCGGAAGTGGCTGACCTGGCATTCCATCTGTGCCCAGGAGGAGGGGCTGGACATCAGTCTCAACAACCGCAGCAACATGTAAGTCACTCCTTTCTCTCTCTCTCTCTCTCTCTCTCTCTCTCTCTCTCTCTCTCTCTCTCTCTCTCTCCTCCCTCCCTCCCTGGACCCTCCTTCCATCCTCACTCTGTCCTCCTATCTGCCGCCCCCCCCCCCCCCCCCGTCTCTATCGCTCTCTCTTTTTCGATTTTCTTGTGGAGAAATTAATATCTCTGCTGAAAGGCGTGACGGGCCCGGGTCAGCAGATCAGTGCGTGGGCTGCCACGGCCGTCTTCCCAAATGCCTCTCTCTCTCTCTCTCTCTCTCTCTCTCTCTCTCTCTCTCTCTCTCTCTCTCTCTCTCTCTCTCTCTCTCTCAGCAGAGCTGATGTAGTGGGTGATTTACACCTCTGCCCCACAGGGCCACTTTGTTTTCGGCTGCAGAGTTGTTTTGGTGGCCGTGTTTTTCCCCCCCAGTTAACCCCATGTTATTGAGTACAGGTCTCAATGCTCCGTCTACGTGTGTACACGCACGCGGCTAATCACTCCGTCTCAAATGGCATATTTCCGTCAGTACACTTTAATTCAGCGCCCTGTGAGCCCTGTGTGAATAGTGTTGTCTCAAATCAAACACTGTGCACTGGTAACGGTACGGCAACGGTAAAGATGATCGCAACATTTAAATGAACTTTATTGGTGTCCTCTATTTGATAGTGACATGGTTGTACTGTGTCAAAACATTAACAGTTTATGACATTAACTTGCTTGCACATCTGTAAAGTGTGTTTTCCACTGCTGCTGCTCCAGCTTTCTCAACCACGATCATCACGAGTTGGTGATTAAAGTAATAGGTGGAGCTGCCAAGTTTAGCCCAACAAAAACTGTTAAATGTAATGTAATGTAAAATGTTATATTTTACAATATGCCTTTTTAATGCGCTGCTCAATAGAATGCTATGTAGAATGCTTATTTTCACCAGGTGTTTCTCAAATGCAGGGTTACAATTAAGACATGGGGAAAAAATGACTAATTTCATCCAGGACCAAAGCACCACTGCCAAATCACGCTGCCATCTATTGATATGCGGTTCTTTCTACCGCTCGAACAGCTGAAGCTTAGACAGAGAGCTGAATTAAGACAACTAGGCTACAATTATGCTCATCACTTGAAAGAGGCCAACTATATTCTGCACATGCTTCTCTGTGCACACAACAACGTCAGGACCTGTTGCCTAAACTATAGCCTGCGCATGAATATAATAGGATGAACATGTTTATTCAGTATTTAATGTGTCATTTCACCACAGTCCACCATTGTTTTTGTCTTACCAACCAGGCTAAGTGGTTTTTAACTAGATAACATTGGCCTGCAATGATTTTGCACTAGTCTTACCCAGATGCGCTCTCCTTTTGTACAAAAAGTTGGCACGGGTTGAGTTAGCGTGAATCGGTATTCGAATTGTACCGACCTAAAAAGTGTGTGTGTGTGTGTGTGTGTCTGTCTGTCTGTCTGTCCATCCTCTTCCAGGAGCCTGAGTCTGTCGGGGTTCCTGGACTCTGTGCTGAAGCTGGTGCAGTTTGTGGGCCGCCTGACCTCAGCGGGTCTGCAGTTGGAGCGTGGACACACCCTGCTGCTCCACCATGCCCTGGGCTTCTACGAGACGGTAGAGCACACAAACCCCCACCTCTCTCATTCCACTTCCTTATTGGCATCCTTCGTTACTTTCCAATGAGCTCCTCTATTTAGATATGATTATTGATATTAACTATTCCTTTCTGGCGTAAGTGTTAAATCGGCTTAGCTATACTTCGAGATGGAATATTAATTTATATAGACTTGATTTATATTTATTTTGTATTTAATGTTTGTACTATGTATTTATGCATGTCAAGAGTATTTAGCCGAACGTCTATCCAAATGTACGAACAAAGACTTTCAGGAATTAAACCCTGACTGACTGCATTCAAAGCGGCGATGCCTACCACTGCACTACTACACATGTCTGTGTGTGAGTCTGTATGTCTCTGTAAATCCACTCCATATCCTCTCTGTTGTCACTGAACTGTGTTCACTGCAGGTGTCCGACATGTTCCTTAAGTACAGCTTGCCCCTGTTTGTCATGTTGCCCCCCGGCGTCTTCTACCCAGCGCTCCTGGCCACTGACCCAGTCTCCGTTGATCGGCTTGGGTACATCATGTTCAGGTAGCGATCGGACAACACACACACACACACACACACACACACACAGACCCCCCACTCGATCCTTTTCTGTTGCAGTATGCATGGTTTAACTGTGCACCTCCTTCCAGTTTCAGTTTTGCCTCTCTGTGTGATGAGCGTGCGCTCGAGAGTCGGATAACCCCTGAGTGCGTCCGTCTCGCTCTCACTGCTGGACCAGGGGGGGATTTTTGAGTAAACTAGTCGGGCGAACAAAATCGGTGGGCTGACGCGCTGCCCCCAGGGTTCACGGTCGTGGCGGAAGTAGTCTGTCAGGCACGTCCAGTCAGAGCATGGCGCACACTCATTTGCAGGCTCATTAGCTCGTCCCACTAATTTGACTTGACACCGGAAGCCAGCCGAGAAATTGTGTCTCCGGCATTATCGCAAAGTTGAAAAGCAAAAAATGATTTTAATCCGCCTCGATCGAAATGGGGGTTACAAGTGGCAGGGTATCACTGAATACTAAGCATAACTAATTATTGTATATTCCCTGCTAAAAGGCCCATTAGCACCGACCTGAATGGCACAAATTGTTTTGCTCTTCGGTTGCCATTTAAGCCATAGAGTGCACAGTGCAGACCTTAATTATTATAGTGTGCTTTACTTAAGCAAATGCAGAGACTGTTGTGCTATGCCTATATTCTGTCCTTATTTAATAAAAGCCTTAGGACATTTTCTTTAAATGTCTTGCTGTGTTATACTAACTTTAGTTAAAGAAACAAATGCCAGACACCATCCAGTGTATACCGACAACTGGTTTTGGGAACAACATTTCTGAGAATAGCAGTTATAGCATCAGTCTTAGCCTGGTATTAAAAGTTGCTTTAGGATTTTAAAAAGTGGTAATCAATTTTTTTTGTATGTTTTCGCAGGTATAGGCAAAATCTGACATCTGCCAAGGAAGAACAGAAGAAGCAAAAAGAGGTATAATCCCAGAGCTTTTCACACAGAAATCAGAGGTTATCTCCCCTTACCCCTCCATTTTCATTTTTAGTTTAGCTGCTGCATAATTTACTAATAAAGGATGCATTTGTAAAGAACCCTCCAGCTGCGCATTAGGAATCCATAATGAAAGCCCCTCGGGCGTCTGCTATAGTCCCTTACTTTTCTCATTCTAGATGAAGGCGCACTTCCATAAAAAAATCTGACATGGGGAGGCTCTGCTCTATCTCTGATCAGGCAGGATGCCGGCCACCCACTGAGTCCAGGGCCCTGCTGTCCATGAATTATGTGCTGTGTTTTACATCTGCTCTGCTTGCTGTAATAGCAGGGATTAGGGGAGGAGTGTCTCTTTGGCTTTATGGCCCGTGTCCTACTACATGTACAGATTTGCATGTATTTCAATGAGGAGTGAGCAGCTCTACTCGTTTATGCATTCACTTATGGAGACCCCTTTCCCCTGCTCCGCAGCTGTCCATCCACATCAACCGTAGTGTCTACCAGGAGTTTAATTCCTATCTGGTTGCCATGGTGGCCCACCTGTGGAACTCCAGGAGCTTCAGCCCGAGGTCGGGCATCCAGGTCAGCGAAGCGCTGCTGGAGCGAACCAAAGTGGGTGACCACTCTAACTGCTTCGACCTCATCCACCATCCAGCTTTCCTCAACTACGCAATAGACTTCCATCAACAGGTCAGAAAGGACAACACCACATACATGCAATATATATGTAAGGGATAATGTATAGAATGCCGGTCATTATTGGGAAAATAAATCCTGACAGGGTGAACCGGACTCCGACGCGCAGTGGAGAGGTCTTGTTCCGCCCTGAAGGGACTTATTTTCTCAATAATGACCAGCGTTCTATACATTATTGCGCTTATTACACGGCTACTTGCCAAAACGAAACAATAAACTCCCCACGATATGACTCTTTAGCCTACATAGCCTAGGCTATAGCCTATTTGTTACCGTTCATCGTGGCTTTTAGATAGATAGATACTTTATTGATCCCCAGGGGAAATGCTGAGAAACATAGTTTGCACACGTTGAGCTCGAAACATAGCTCGCAACAGCTTTTGCTGAGAAACATAGTTCGCACACGCTGAGCTTGAATCAAACATTCTTTAGAACACAGCTGATCAACCGTCTGCTTTTCACTTTTGAATGAAGTTCCAGTAGTTGCGGAGTGACCTGAATTAGAAGCACAAACTCCGTTGCCATTGACAGCGGTCATTTTTTTTTTTTCAGAGGCCCTTTAGTCGAAAATAATGACCGCTAGAACTTTGGGAAATCCTATTCAAGTCAATGGAGCGTTCTACTTGCATTGTGAAGAGTCGTGTAAAAAGAATTGTTATTGTATTGCATTGTACATAACGTTTGTGTATATTGTTTGAACACAATGTTTGTGATATTGTCCTCATAAAGGGTACCGCACAGGTAGAAGTCACAACTACACACACAACACCACAGTGTAGTGCACAAGTACTAACTTGTTAACAGTCTGTGTATTATGGGAGTTTTGCTTGTCCTGCGTATCGTAATCACGGTCTGTGATGAATTTAAGATGAAAGGGTAAACATTTGAAGTCTCGCTTCATAAATGGCAGCTGTCTGGGAGCCTCTTCACGGCAGAGTCCACTCAGACATGATGTGGCCCAGTTGGTAACGGGGGCTTTGATCTCCGGAGGTGCTCTGTGCCCGAGGAGACACGGTGGAGGCCCGTTTGGTTAATAAGTTTAAGGCCGGACATGGAGATGAATGCGGTATTCATGTATCTTTCATAGAAGGCTCCATTAATACAGAATCACATTTTATTATTCATGCCGCCGTATGAGCCCTGCAGTTTTTTCGTCATGTTTAATAATACAGGCACCTTTTTTTGGTCCTGCTACTGCAACATCCAGCAGTGTTCAACTGAGATTTAGAAGAAGGGGGGCGGACAGAGAGAGAGGGACTGGTGGAGGGAGACAGTGGATGAATATTTATATGTTCTCTTCATCAGTGTTGGCCGGAGCGCGCAGACATCGACCTGAACTCCATCAAGGTAACCCTCTTCAATTATCGCTAGCGTTCGTTAAAAACGTTATGTAAAACGCTTTTTTTCCCGCACTCAAATCCGCAGCATTCCCAGTGTCCCAGAGTCACCAGTGCTGATTTTGCGTCTCTCGCCTCTTTTCCCTCTCCCTCGCTCCAGGCTGGGAAGTACTGGGAGTGGTATGTAGAGTTCCTCTTCACGCAGGGCTTTGACGGCCTGAGGGACTTCATTAAGGTTAACATCAACCCAACAGTGACCCGGCACAGCGATGGGCGGCCGAGCAGTGGCCAGCCTCTCAGCCAACCCTCGCAGCCCAGCCAGCCGACAGCGGAGGCGTCATCATCGACGGCGCTGTCTTAAGAGTTGCCATGCCTCACCTTACAACTCTCAACTTATTTTTTTTTAAACCACCATAGTCATAAGTATAAATGGAACATGACGACCTGCTTAAAACACATTACCCGTCTTTATGAAACTGTACATAATTTATTTCAAGTGTCTTTGGGATGCCATTGACATAAAAAGACTCTTTAAGGAGATGTCTGTGTAAATAGCTTTGTATATTGCATTTTGTTTGTGTAATTATTTTTCATCACTGCTTTACTCGGTCATACTCATGTTTGTGCCAAAACTTTTGTCTACTTCACAACTTTTTGCAGTAATTAAGAACATTAATTCAAAGCTTTTTGTATCATAACAATAAACTTTTCCATAACAAAAAGTTTTTTGTGTTCCTTTCTTTTGCCTCTTGGGTCCCTGCAACCTTTCAGTGAATTGTGGATTTGTGTTCTACTGAAAAATGTATGTGCTGAAATTCAATTTTGGGGAAAAACATCAATATCTATTGCACTCACTGACTCAACCATCTGGAAAACAGCATTTTACCCTAATTGACAGATCCATCTGGACTATTACTTGGCTCATAGGAACACACCATCTTGAAAAGGTGCTGCCTGTGTGCAAAACAGATGTAACAGATAACAGAACGACTCTGGTGCAGGAGGGATGATCTGTGGAGTTTGCACATCTACTTCCCTCGGACGCACATATGGTTTATTTGTATTGCTTGAGTTATTTCGTCTGTACTACTAGCCAACAAAGGGGTGGGTGTTTTTTTTAGATGTATGTAAACAAATGCTTACATTAGCGTGCTATATTTTTTTCATAGCCCTCTGTCATCTAAAATGATTACAAAATATATGTACTAATTAAAACAGTATGCTACATATCGAAGTTCACATGTAAATATAGACTTTTTAAATGTGTCTAAATGAGATGGCGTTGCCTGGTGGTAAGCTATTTAGGGTGCAACCTGCATAACCATCAAACCCTGGATGGGCACGCAGAGTGGCGAGTTCTTAAGTTTACGCAGCAAAGGATTGGCACATATCGCCAAAACTACAGAAACGGTGGGTATTGAATCGTCGTTAAAGGTAACTGCGCAATTGCAAATGATTTCTCTATTGACAAAGATAGGCTCTGCCCGTTGTACATTGCCGATGAAGAATATTAAGAACATCCCACCGAAGAACATCTCTTATGGCACGAAGATCCACCTTAAACCTCTCTGATGTCAACGTTGATGTGAGACCCTCCGACGTAGCAGCGCTCTGGAGACCTGAATAGAAGTGTGCCGCTGTTTGAAATGTTCGTCAACGAGCAAGTCTCCCCTCACTTTCCGCTTATTTGCCTTCCTCGTTCGAGATTATTTCAGTCGTGCGAGCAGTTATTTTCCATGGCACTTCGAGGTTTCACAAAGGAGAGATACTCCGTCTGAGAAGAACAAGGTAAGACTTTGTGGTAAAAGTGTCAAGTGGTCGTGATGTTTGATGAAAACTATGTCATGATTTAGTCACGTCATATGTTGTTTCTAATTATACTTGAGAGCAATTTGGTACATTCTTAAAATGAGGTAGCCTACATACATGACCGTTGATGGCAGTTCACCGGTTTGGTCTTCCCTTTTAATTTTACCACAGAATGTCGTGCGATGTACTAAACGTAACTGCATAATCCAGGCTGTCGTGGCGGAACACGTTTACATTTAGCCTAATGAAACCAGAGGAGTAGGGTATGTTTTGGCGTAAATTCAAGACTCACCACTTCATTTGCCACTGATTTCTGCATGCACTCCAGAGAGGTATGACATGGGAATATATGACTACTGGCTTTTCCCCAGATTTTTTGTCACAGGTTTCTGCTCCGGAGCTGTCCAGCAAGCTATAATTTCCGGATGCGTCGTAAAGACAGTCTTTGCTGCTAACGCAAGCTTTTTTGGGTAGACTCTTAACAGCAATATAGGCTATTTATTTAGAAATGGGCAGAGACAAAATTCCAAGTTCAGCCGAAGTGCGAATTGGGCCACTGATAGGACTACAATACTCGGTTAGATTTGAAGACTTTTCTTCCATCCATCCCTTCCAATGTATTGGCACCTCCGTCTACACAGTCGTACCTCACGTGCGGGCGCAGGGGGTAAAATGGGATTAAGAAACATAAGTTGACATAACGTAAATTCCTTTGAAAGGGTGATACATTTATCTTTTCTTAAGCTTAAGGATTTGCCACGTCTATAGACTGACAATGCCTTTAAATACAGGTTTGAAGGTTCTTTAAAACTCCATTGTGCGACACATCCTTTGATCTTCGTTAAAGCCCTCGACAGCCTCTCGGTGCTGGTGGCTCAGCTCCAGCAGCCGGTGAGCATACAGATCTGTCTGGAAAAGGGAATCTCATGACCGTTGGAAAAGTGGGTCCATGGACTGGGAACTGGGTATGATATTCATTTTTCTTATTAGTTGGAATTGAACTCAGGTCATGGTGATTCTCTATAAAAACTGTTGCATCAAGTACTGTGTCTAAAATATGAAATACATAATTTTGTTCTATTAGTGTTAGTGCAGTTAACATAGCATGAGATTCTTTTAATTGTTCATATCCGTCATGTAACATGTGTCAGGCATCAAGAGGGCGTGTGTAGTTGTCACTCAGACTCCTAGTTTCAGCATACCCACACAAGTCCTTCACTCACTCTCAGCTAGCTGAGACAGCTCAGATATGCGCTATGAATATTTTACAACCACTTAATCTCATTACTGTAAAAGCCCTCAGCTAAGAGAGAAAGGAGCCACACTGTCAATGCCGTCTAATGATAAATGGCAGCCTTTTTTGTTATTTGGAGAGCTTGCCTGTTTTGACAGGACTGAGAGCGTGTGAAATGTCGAACAGGGAGCTTCAGTGGCCCAGAAATGGATCTCAGCTGTGCAAACTTTTGTTTCCCGTCTCTCAAACTGACTCTAAGCTGTAGTTTAAGGTCTGTATTATTCATTATGGCTGTATGAAAGATGTGTGTGGTGTGTCTGTTGTGTGAGTGTGTGGGTGGTTTGTTTATGTGTCTGAGTAGGAGGTGGCTACATTTTGTTACTTTTCCAATGCCCGTGTTGTAGCCTAATCTTTGAAAATGTCATTTCCTGTGTGATATTGCTCAGGTAAGGTTCTTGAATGAGTGCCTAGAGGTGGGCGTTCGCCAGCAGGCTGAAAGCACTCCGGAGCCCATTACATATTTTCTTGGCTTCCTGCTTACTCTGCTGGAATCCAATCTTGTCAGGCACTTTTACTAATTTTACTCACCATCAGATGAACAGGTAGACGACCCACTGTGTCGGAATGTTCCAGACACCTGTGCGGCTCTTAATAGTATGAGTCAGCCCGCAAAAAAGTTTGCCCACTCCTGATCTTCACACTCCAACTCCAGTGTTGGTCCAGGTTAGAGTGTTCACGCTGCTGCCGTGAGACACGTGGCTCGAACTGTGCTGCAACCGTGAGCCATCTAGAAAATAGAACTGACGCTTGTTTTTCACACAAAAGTCAAGCGTGTCGGAAGTGGTTTTGTGAAGATACAATGAAAGTTGGTAGTGGCAGAGCAGCAGCCCCGCATTAGAGAGATACCAGGTGTGAATACACACACACAGCTACACCGCAGCAGTGATGGAACGCACACGCCATGCAGTGAAAATGAGCCCCTTCACCTTAAAGATTTTTCTTCTGCCTCCCTGCCTTTCAGTGGAGAGTGAGTGGATACTCTGGAAGAATTCAAAAGAGGGGAAAAAAAGATGTCAAAACAGACTGAAGTTTCCCCCTCAGGAGATGCGAGACAGAGCCATGTCTTTAGTCATCAGAGTCACAGTGGCTGACGGCGGGCAGGCAGTCAACAGGAGTGTCTCGCGCCGCTCCTCGACTGTGTCCTCTGGAGTGGACAGAGGCGCATCAGAAGGATGGATGCACGGAGTGGCCACTGCAAGCTACGACGAGGTGGCGGAGCATGTGTTGATCATCGAACTGTCTCCCTTTTCCCTTCATGCCTCCGTCTCTCCGGCCTTGGTGTGTGTAAAGCCTTCACTCAGCCTGCAGAGAGGAACAAGCGAATGCATAAAACAACCCTGTCCGCGCGCCCTTTAACCCTGTCTGTCACTGCCTCCCAGTGTGTGATAGGGGGAGGATGGATGGAGTCAGAAAGAGGGCGAAAGAAAGAAAGAGGGGGAAGGAATGGGGATAGAAAAGCAATTTGCTAACTCTATAAATCCACACGCCTGTGGGGCTGGTGACCCGGGTCTGCGGCGACCGCAGGGGCCATGATTTAAAATCTGCTAACCGACGTCCCCTGCCCCCTTTACTCACCACCACCTCCACCGTGTTCATTCCACCCCCCGTTAGCTCTGAATGGTGCTGCTGTGTGTGCCAGTTGTCTGTGGTGACACGTTTATGTGGCTTATTTACGGAGGCTGGCCAGAAGCTGCCTCGTTGCAAAGGAGCTGGAGAGAGAGGGAGCGAGGCTGGTTGGCAGAGACGGCGCTCTGCTGCCCCTCCCGACCACAGGAGATGGAAGAGGTGGTACAGAGGTAAACTGGGTGAGCCAGAGAGACAGGCCGGGAGATTGTAATAGATAAGGGGGAAATGGAAAGCAAGCAAGCAAGAGGGTTGGTTGGATAATTTGGAAGAGTGACAGGAAAAAAAAGAGGACCAGCCGAGAATTTCCTAGTGTTTTTTTTTGTTTAGCCTTTATGATGGATAGATAGATAGATAGATAGATACTTTATTGATCCCCAAGGGGAAATTCAAGATGACCCTTAGCCTTAGTCAAGATCAGACAGGAAATTAGTAGGAGAGAGATGCAGAGAAACCATGATTCATACACTGCCTTCTTTTTTTTTTTTTTTTTGTTGCCTGTGTATTATTTTTTGGAGTTGTTGTGCTTTGAGTGAGATATCCCATCTGCCCCTTCCTACTGACGTGCGTGGCGGAACAGGGCAGGCATTCGCTCTTTTGTCTGTCAGGCGACAGCAGCACTCTTGAGTTGCGGTAAGGCACCGGTGTGCTCCCACACCCCCCCCCCCCCCCCCCCCCCCCCTCCTGCCACCCTGGAGCGTGTTGACGTATGCGCCTTTCTCGTCTGGCGTTTTGTCAGCCTTTCAAACACGGTGGGGGTTGAATAATGCTTCGGCTCGCCGAGTAAATATATTTATTTAGCCTCGCTCTCCCTCTGCTCTCTCCAGCGAGTACGTCCTCCACCACCACTTTTCCCACAAAACTGTGTCAATTCAGACGGAAATTATCCCCTAAACATCTAATGCAGAATGCAGAATAAAAGCATCACAGAAATAGACAGTTTTTATTTTTTTGGCACTCACACTAACACAGGCTAAGGGTCTCTCTGGCCCTCTCTCCAGATTGTAATAATTAGTCAGTAATAGGCAGAAACACAGTAAAGCGAATCCCCCTAATTCTATCATAACAGATTAGGCCACAGATGCTAAATGTAGTTTATGTGGGAACTGCAGTTCAGAGAGAACTTCAAGTGGAGCAGAGCTTTGCCTCTGTGGAGATGCGAGGGCCTTGATTTGACTGGTTTCGGTCACTCCAGTTGCGCTATTGGGGTTGCAGAGAGTCGAGGGTACGGTAGCTGGCTGCCGCAGTGGCCTGCTTTTAATTTGTCTTAATGGCCTCTGGATTTAGCAGGAGACGCCCCTGCCTTAGCCTTGCTAATGGCTTTCACAGGAAGCATCGCCAGCAACCTATTAGTCTGCAAACACAGATGAATATTTAAACAGTGTGATTGGTGCAAATTAAAGATTAAACAAAGCTAAATTATTTGAGTGCGTTTTGTGGTGAGGAATGAGTGGTATTTAATAAATTAAGTCTCTATTCGTGTTGTATTTTGCACTAATGCATTGTATCTTTAGGTGTACAGACTCCCGTCCTTGCTCTCTATCTCTGTTAAATACACAGACACACAGACACACATACACACACACACACACACATATATTACCTCACTATTCTGTAGTTGATTGCCATTTTTGTTGCCTAGAGCTGCCTCTGATTAGCTTCTCTGTCCTGCCAACCTTTCCACCATCTATCTCTATGAAATAAGCCACCCCCAGCTCTTGTCTTTGATATTTACAGTAGACTACACTGTTCGTAGTATGTGTGTGCCTGTGTGTATGTATTCTGGCTCATGTTCTGTTCTTGTAAAAGCCCTGGCAATTCCGCAAGGCTCTGAGATGGATGACTTGAGGTGCTCATGAAGGGTAATTGCTTTTCATTCCTATGTTACTCTCTTCAATTTCATTTTGATCTGTCAAGGCAGAAAGGGGTATTTTTATGGCAATTTGACAATGGCCCTTTATGTAAACAGGGTTACAAATTCTGTGCACTCTTGGTTGAAAGTTTTTGTATGTGTATGAGGGGAAGATCAGGCAGAGTGTGCTTTTGGATGTCAGACAAGACTACGGGAAATGTCTTCAAAAGCCCATCTGTCAGACAAATGATTAAAGCTCATTGACTGGCGTGATGTGACAAAGTAATACATTCTCCATCTTCGAATCACATGCGCGGATTGAGATATTACAAGTTGTGATTAATTCATCTGCGCTACCCCAGCTGACGTTTTTGGCGGCACGGCATGAATAGCGTAGCATGTGTTGGTCTTTGCCTTCTAAGGAATCCAGGTTTTTGTAGCCTTGGTTTGTTGTTTATTTTTAAACATCCATTAGGCTGCGCGGAGTGAAGAAGCTCTCCTCCCCACCCGTTGGTGGTGTATGTCATTAGTTCAGTGTTCTACTTGGGTGGTGATTGAAATATTCCATTCAGAGGCTGACTGGATCAAATTAACTGCAACAGGCCACTCAGCATCTGAACAATGGTGGTGGTGGTTGGGGGGGGGCGATGGGGGAGTGGAGGGGGGAAAAAAGCCCATTTTCTGCTTTCTCCAAGAAAAAAAGGGAAGAGCTTTTCGGGAGCTCTTTTTTTTTAATGCTTCCCCAAAGGAGATTTATAGTCAGAATGAATGAGGTAGAATGAAGGAGAGAGAGAAAGTTAGAGGGAGGGAAAGAAAAGGGGAGAGAGAGAGAGAGCAAATGAGCATGACAGGTTTCAGGTTGATGTGTAGCAATTGGAGGGGCTCTATGTCTAAATGGCAGGGTAGGGGCTGTCTTTTAGTGTTGTGCTTTTGTCAGTGGTGGCTGACATTCGAGCAGCGGTTGCAGCGGACCCTTGCCACTGGCCATATGCAGGGAGGAGAGAAGATGGACAGGAGGACTCTCTCAGGCCTGGATTCAGCTTTACTAATGTCTCTGTGTGTGTGTGTGTGTGTGTGTGTGTGTGTGTGTGTGTGGTGTGAGAGTGAGTGAGTGAGAGTATGTGAAAAAGAGAGAGAGCATGTCTGTGTGTGAGGTTGTCTGCATGCGAGCGTGTGTGTGTGCGTGTGTGTGTGAGAGAGAGAGTGCAAGCGTATCTCTGCGTGCGTGTGTATTTGTGTGTGCCGTGTGCTGGCCTGGTCGATAACCGCTCCAGACCTGGGGAAAGAGATCGGTTATCACAGGGCCTCGGCCTTCCCCACACATCCGGCGGGGCCTAGCGGCGCTTGGGCTCCCGCTCCGACTGGCTCTTTATGATTTATCAAACTGAAAAGGTCACTCCACCGGCGCGGTAATGAATTCTGTCTGCTGTTATTTGGGACGTGCGAGTGCTTGCTCCATTAGTGGCTGCGCTTGCCATGCTGTTTGTCAGGCTGCCGGAATGCAGTGTATTGGAGGGGGGAGAGAGGTGGAGGGAGGCGGGGGGGGGGGAGGGCATTCATTAAGAGCAGAGATGCTCCGTTTGGATTGGTGTCACCGTACGCACGATGAATGGATGGCGTTTATTCACATGGGCAGAAGGATATACATTGCTCTCCGCTCTTTCTCCATCCCCCCTTTCTCTCTCACACTCTCTCCTTCTATCCCTTGTGAAAGAAGACGAGTGTAGAGTGGATGGAGGCAGTTTTAATTAGGATGTATTGAACCTGTTGAGCGCTCTCGATACTGCATATTTTCTCCTTTAATTATGACTGAACTGCCAGGGACCCTGCGAAATATGTATATAGCTGTTTTGTCAGTTGTTAACGGTGGGCTGGCCAGCATGCATTGAAATCTTCGGGGGGGATGGAGAACAGCATTAGATGTTCTGTAGTAATTGAGAAGGGTAGGTGATTACCCTGTATTCCAGCATCCGTCAGATCCATTGCCTCCCGGTCTCCGGGGGTACTGTCTTGATTTTTTATCATTACACCTCATAATTCCTTTCTTATTAAAACGGAGGCCCGCATATTAATCGCTTTTTCTGTAGTCTAGCCCTTTTTTCAAACAGCAATTTAACTCTAATGCGGCCCATTATAACACACCGGCCCCGGAGAGTTATTGAAACGGAGACCTGCTCATTCTCCTTTTGACTCCTCACCATTCATAATTGCGCGGATCTTGTGTGTGCGGTCTGAAGCGTGAGCCGATCTTTGTCTTTTGTCTTGACTGTGAGGGCTGATGAGGAAGGTGGAGGAGGAAATGCTGTAATTCCGAAGCTTGTTTTCTTATTCTCTCTCTCTCCTCTCTCTCTCTCTCTCTCTCCCTCTCCCTCTCTCCCTCTCCTCTCTCCCCCCCCCTCTCTCCCTCTCTCTCCCCCCTCTCTCCCTCTCTCCCTGTCTGTTTATCTCTCTCTCTCTCTCTGTCTCTCTCTCTCTCCCTTTTACCCTCTCAAAAGTGTTTCTTCATCTTCTACCTTTGAGATTTGGTTGATGATGATGATGATGATGATGATGTTTATCTCATTAGGTTGTCTTGACTTGACAATAGTGTCGGTAGGTTTGTTGTTAGGTGATTGGTTCCTATGGAAACAGTGGGAACTTGCTCTGTCCAGGGTGATCATTATTCGCGCTGGCCTGCAAGGCAGGAGGGAGTGTTGACGAGAGGAGAGAATTAGGTTCTTGTATCTCCCCTCACTCCATTTCGGATTCACTTTGTTTTGTTTTTTTGCTAAATTGTCAATATTCTTTGCCAAACCACAGCAGTGCATACAAGACTAACTCATGGTTGCCAGAAGCCCACCCACTGAATCTCATTTGGGTAGTTCAGCCATGTTATTATATCTCAGGCTTGACCTTCTCATCTTTACACATTTTTTTGAGGGAGGAAAGAAATTGACCTTTCTAGACACGCAATCAAGCTTGTCTTCCAGATGTGCAGAAGTAAGCATGTGAAATGCAGCGTGGTCATGGGTACCGCTACACACTCTCTGTCCTCTTCTCTCTCCTGTGCAGCTGAACTCCTCAATGTCCCACAGATGACCTGAGATAAGCTGTGGCGGACCCTTCTGGATTAACATCTGTTCTCACTCTCTGCCCTTTTTCCCTCTTTTCTGTTGTTCAAAAAGCACAAACACATGCCTAGGTCGGGTTACAGGTTACAAGCTGTGCTACTGTAAGGTCCGCTAGGAAATGCTAATCATTTCTCACCCTGCCCTTTTATGTTTAGAGCACTGCTCCTCTGAGTTCTACGTCTGGGTGAAGAAAAGCGGTGAGTCACGTAAAAAAAAGAGAGAGAGGCGGAGAGAGAAATAAAGCAATGAATGCGAACCTGGCACAAACCTCATGGCGGATTTAAATCTCATCTCGTAAGACCTCCGCTCTCGCTCGATCTCGCCAGTCGAAAATACCAAATACTGTACCAAACAAATACACTGACTCATGCGGGTGCCAGGAAGCAGAGTGGTGGAAAATTCCCTAGTGCTGCTCGCAGAAAAAAAATGTCAACTAAGTGCAAGTGGCATCTCCGATATCTCTCAGAGATGATTCTTATGTGGAATCCTCACTCAGGACTCTTACTGGCGTAGATTACCTTCTATCGTGTGTGCACTATTTGAGGGAAATGTCCTTGGATGCTTCTGGCGAGTCTCAGAAATGTCCCGCATCGTTCTGCTTATCCAATCTTGTCTAACCTTTCCTAAGTAATTCTCTCTTGTTATCTCTTCAAGGTTTAATGTCCCCATTTCCATGGAAATAAATAGCATTCCATTTTTTTCACAGGGAGGGCACTATTTGTTTGTTTGACAAAATGTTTCCCTTTTCAGTTTGGTTGTATAATACTATATGGTCCCCCAAGGTGTATCTGCATGTGTCTTTCTTGCAAAACACCCGGCAAGCCTATTTGAGCCAAAGGCACATTTCCATTCAATGTCAAATTTAATGGATAATAAAGAAGAGGGATTGAATTAAACAGGGTGTTACAGAGAGAATTGCAGCCTAAACCTATCCCCAGGTTAGCGCTACCCATCTCAGGGCTTTGACAGGAGAGCAGGAGCAGGGCTCGCATAAAATAGCTGGCAAATGGGAATCCTGCACAGCTCTCGGCCTCTAAACTCCTGCAGACTGGATTAGTGTGTGTGTGTGTGCGTGCGTGCGTGCGTGTTTGGTTGCCCTACAGCTCACACTAGCCACCAACAAAATGGGGCTCTTTTTCGATCAAGACGGTGATGATTCATTTAGCCATGCTGCTTTGTTAATGACTGTTCATCATCATTATTAATTGAAATTACATGCAGTTGTTGGAGATGCTAAACGAGTGTTTAGTATGCGCCGGATTCATTATTCCGCCACCAGGCAAACATGGAGAGCACATTCAGTGTTTACTGTACAGGGAGCGGCTGCACCGTCGCTCCCTTGATCAGTTCCCGGAGGGCCCCTCACCTGACAGGTGTGATGGGTTGGGTGAGGTTGGAACGATCGGCGGGATGTAGGAAAAAATTTGTTCGGCTTCGGCAGCCACCTCGGATTGGATTTAAGATGGCCTCAGCGTTTCCTCTCATTGCCATCCGGCATCATTAGCGAGCGTGGCTTTTGTGCTTTTCAAACGAGATCTCATGTTATGCATAGTGTGTGTGTGTGTGTCCCCCCCCCCCCCCCACTCGCCTGAATGAAAGATGCCTTGCGTCACATTTAAAATGCAAATGGACCCCGCTGAAAATGACGAGCCTCTGATACGATCTCGGCTTGCCTTTCCGTCAAGACTTGACGACGCAATCATCGGAGCAGATGTCTGTGCCATAATAGGAGGCAAGAGGTGCAAGCAGAGAGAGAGAGAGAGAGAGAGAGAGAGAGAGAGAGAGAGAGAGAGAGAGAGATGATGACCTCAATACGGCTGGAGTAGCGTTGCTTTCCTCCTTCAGGCATGGTTTTGGGTCTTTGAGCGTGCGGCTTTGTCTCTCTTTCTTCTTCTCAAACCCCCCCCCCCCCCCCCCCTTATTTTTCTCCCCCTCGCTCGCCTCTGTTTTCTTTCGGCTCAGATCGTGCCTGCGTGCGCTCCCGTTTTTTTTCTGGAACATCAAAAGTTCTCACCCAAATTCGGGCTGTCAGGCCGTATCCACAGCCTTTCATGCTGCTAATACGGGACACAGAGATTTGGCAGGGCTTTGCCTCCCAGGGCCCATGGACCTAAAGTGGACCAGGCCTCGCTTTTTAAATGGAGAAGCTTTGAGGGCGAGGCGAGGCCATGTCTTGCCAGGCTTAAAGACCTGACCGTGCTCAGGGCACCGTGTGTGTGTGTGTGTGTGTGTTGTGTTGTGTGGGGGTGTGTCTGTGTGTTGTGTTGTGTTGTGTTGTGTTGTGTTGTGTGTGTGTGTGTGTGTGTGTGTGTCTGTGTGTGTTGTGTTGTGTTGTGTTGTGTTGAGTTGTGTGTGTGTGTGTGTGTGTGTGTCTCTGTGTGTGTGTGTGTGTTCGTGTTCGTGTTCTGGCATGCCAGTGTCAGCCTCGTCACCATGGGCTGCCGGGCGAGGCAGAGCAGGTGTGGGCCGAAGGGACCCAGTGCGTGGCAGAGCGCTCCAGCACGCAAAGCCCCACCAGGCCAAGAGAGGGTGAGGGGACGCCCGTGCACCTCTGCAGGGAGCCTGCGCAGCATGAATTATTAAACAAGCTCTGGGCTTGGGCCAGAGAACTGGGGACAGGGGGCGTTGGGGAGAAATAGATCACAGGGGCTGAGCTGGACAGCAGCACAGCAGATGGGTCAGGAAGTGGTGGCTGAGAGAAGCGCCTTAGCAGGCTGAGGACTACATTTCCCATCCTACCGTGGTCTCCGCAGCAGACGGGTGGAGGGAATAGCTTCAGCCAGTTAGCATCGCAGCTGGCCGCCACCATCTTTAAAAATGGCGTCTGACATGTGCTTACTTTGGGCACCATGTTCACAAACAAACCAATTATGTGCCACTTTTCCAATGGCTTCAAATCGTCATCTGGACTATGGATTGACTGATCCTCCCAGCAGAAAATTGTCATCTGAACCACTCATAGAGTCTATGGAACCGCTAATCTGATCGACAACATACGTTGTACTCTACGTTGTCTACATCTGTAAGATGGCACCTAATTAGCTAAGCCCCGTGAAGCACCATTTTGAAAAAGATAAAGTAAAGATTAAGTAAATATCAAACTCTTTTAGCTGAATCATGGGCCATTGAAATTAATAGACCCTTGCCTTGCATACAGTAGGAGTCTCTATGGAGCATTTAAGGACACTCCTTAATTTGGTGGGTAGTAGCCAATTTAGTTTGTCTTTCATAATGTGACGGTGACAATAACAATGCCATGTGTTTCTTGTGGGGATGAATTCATTTTCAGTGAGCTCATTATAGACGGCCTGTTGTTTTTCATCAAGATGTCTGCAATGAGATTTTTTAGACATTCGTATCACTCTATATGAAACTCCAGCCCAGCTGTGAGATCCGCAAATCTCCAGTAGCCTCACTGCATTGAGCCCTCGGCCCACACGCCTCCCACGTCCAACACATTACTCACTAATTATGCACCAGGATTTTCATCTTGCACTTGACCCGTGTGTGTGTGCGTGCACATGTGTTGGCTTTGCTTCTTATTTGGAGCCCAAACACAGATGTAAAAACAAGCAGCAGTCGTCGGCGGCGGCAGCCATCAACAAGCACAGTTTTTCAAGGCTCACATCACACAGCTGTCTTAGTCTGTCATGCTAAGCTGGGATATTAATGCTTAGTCAAAACAGAGATTGGGCCTTCATACATTAAACATCAGGGCTCAATATCCCATCTTCCCTGATAATAACCTGCAGAAGAAGAGGAGGAGGATCCAAGCATCCGTAGGACGACTCATTACAGCATTGCAGCTTAAAACAGACAACTGTACTGCATGACAAAGTGGTGAGACGTAATAAGAGCAAGCATTGATTTTTTTTTTTTGTGGTGAGTTCTCAAACGTGACTCTCCTAATGCAGACCACAGAGACCACAGCTTTGCCGCCGACGCCATAGATTGTTGGCCACGAGCCCATTTTAATGAAAAAAAAAGAGGACCTGTGAATGATTGTGGCATGGAGAAGCCCGTGGAAGAGTGTGGGTCTTTAATTGCTGAATGGGAGTTGTGAGTTATCAAGTGCGGGGGGTTGGGTGGGGTGTGGGGGTGTTATTGATTGAGAGCTGTCGATGCTGAGCCTTGTGGTGGAAGCAGGTCAGCCACCACGATGGCTAACTGGAAGGGTGCTTCGATCGGGCCCCCCAGGGATAGGAGGGGATCTTGTTTAGTGTACATGTGGGTGGGATTGGGTGGAGGAGGTGCTGGATGTCTTTGATGTGAGAAAAAGATGGAGGGTTTGTCAACTGGAGGGTTTGTATGCCAAGTGAGAGAGAGGGAGAGAGAGCACAGACAGAGTTTTTGTTCATTTTAAGGAAAACTTGACATTTAGGCCCGCGGCTTTCCCAGACGATGCATAGGAACCGATAATTGGAAAGGAGGTTTTTTTTAGAATGCATATGAGTGGTTGTGCCTTTGTGCAGACACATCTCTGTACATTTGTGTGTGAGTGAGAGCGAGAAAGAGAGAGTGTGTGTGTTAGTGTGTTATTGTGTGCTATTGTGTGTGTGTCTGTGTGTGTGTGTGTGCGTGAGACTATCACAGGGGGAGGCTTGCCCTTATCAAAGGGCCTGTCGTTGCGCTGGAGGGGGAAGGCGGCGCGGGTGTAAATCTCTTTAAGGTGAAGCCGCCGCTCCCGGCGCAGACCTTCATCTCCCGCCGGCTGAGTAATGATCCTCCAGCACCGCTTGCTAATTAGACCTGACACCACCCTCCCACCCCTCAGCCACCCCACCACCGCACCCCACTGTAGGCCTGCTACCTCACCTCTTGTACCTATCTGCACCGTCACGAATACAAACCCCCCCCCCCCCCCCCCCCGGCCCCATATTCACCTAATGCTCATCCTCACCTACATCTGCTCTCTGAGTGTTCTCTGGATCAGTAGACCAGTTGTGGAGGTGGATAATTCAAGGTCCACAGTAAGCGCATGAGAAGCCCCTCTCTCCAGACCGCAATGCCTACTACATATGAATACACTGCATAGATGTTGCTGTTGAGTCGCTGATGTAAGAGGTTACAGGAATGGTGTAAATCATATCATAAGTCATTACAGGGATGGATTGAGCATGTCTTGAACTCCCAGCCAGCCAGCCAGCCAGGATTTTAATCACCCCAGGACACATCCTTTTCCTGAGTAAGTATTCTGTATCCGGAGTATGGATTCGCTCAGTAGTTGTTGCAAGATTTTGAAGTAGGTGGCAAAATGCGATTGCCATAACTCAATGAGAACATATTAAACTTTAATGCTGATCCTGATCTTTATTTTGCTGCTGCAGAGGGCTATCGTGTTGTATCGTACTGTATTGACTCTTCTACTGCTATTCTCACCTACCTTGCTTCCTTTATGTTCTTGTGACCCCTGAATATAAGTTCTGCTGAAATATAAGACACTGTAATGACGTGGCTTGGCTGAGTGTTGGTACCCATACCAACGGCGCTCTCTCATTAGAGCTCCACCTGTTGTTGCCAGCCTCGCTGTGAAACGGCCCAAACTTTGTGCCTCCTGTCACATTGCCCAGTGCGACATGGGCACCCCAAATTGGAAAAGCTCTCGTTTCTGCTGTGAAAAATAATGAAGTTAAGCGATTACTATACAGGCAGAACAATCTGTCTTGCCGGTTTGACTTAAGACCCTGTGGCCTGTTTAAGCTGGGAACAATGTGGGGCAATTTGGCCTGCTCAGCAGTACGCAGCAGTACGAGGAGAATCACTGAATGGTCGGGTGGCATATATTACAGCCCACTGTCTTGGCAGTGTGATGGGGAGTGGTGTGTGTGTGTGTGTGTGTGTGTGTGTGTGTGGCAAAGTATAACAGTATAGCAAGAGAGGGAGGGATTCTGTTGTTGGAATCTGTATTGCCTCGCCCACACATAACAGACTGTTAGTGTAGAAGCAGTGTTCCTGTAAAGAGCTTGTGTGTGAAAGAACATGCTGTCACACAAACACACACACAAATTTCTCCAACTCATTTCGTCTTTCCCTTTGCTGCACACACACACACACACACACACACACACACACACACACACCCATGTAATTGGATTCAGTAATTACCTTCATTCTCTGCCCAGCGTTTTGCATTCCACTCACCTAGCCCTGTGTCTCGTTATCACTCTACATTGTATCTGATTTATGACAGACGCTGATTGCAGATTTCTATGTGTCCATGTGTGTGTGTGCGTGTGTCTGTTCCCTATCCTGCGTCATGGAAATTCAAAGCAAACACACACAGATGTCAACCAAATGGAGACAGCCCACACCACCCCCAACCCCACCCCCCTCTGAGTGCTCATTAGACTCCAGGCAAACGACTGTATTGAGATGCCATCTATTAGCAGGCATTTCTAGAGTCATTAGGCAGTATGGCTATCTCATAATACTACCTTTCATTCCCACTCTTCCTTCTGTATCTACTCCACACACACACACACACACACACACACACTCACGCACACTCACGCACACACCTCCCCCACTTTCATAACTTTACTCTGCCCACTGAAAAACAAACTCATGAGCTAGTGCTGGCTAATGAATCCTACTTCGTAAGGAAGCAACAGCTGAAAAAAACATGTCCATGGCACATTCTTTTTTTTTTTTTATTTCTCCACACATCCACTTGTTTCCAAGGTACCCGGTAGGCCTCTACAATTTAGTTTGTCCTTGTTGAGATGGTCTGTTTATATGTTCACTTAATTGCTTGCCGACTTCCTTATTTACTGACCTGCCCACACTCCCTCTGGATGACGCTGTGAATTTAAATAAGGGGAAACGATGAGGAATTATCGTACTTCGGCCATTCCGATTATAATCCTTTCACCAGGACATATCCTGAGCTCACCTGGCCATTTTACCTGAACCTTCACCTTCTCGCTTTGCTCACAAAAACCCAGACAGCCACCAGCTGGTTTCTCATCTCGCAAGTGGGACAAGGAATAAATGGGAGTCAGAGAGAGAGCGAGAGAGAGAGAGAGAGAGAGAGAGAGGGGGGAAAAAAGAGCTGAAAGAACAGAACCTGGGGAGAAATGAAAAGAAAGGAAGCCGTCTCTAATGGTTTCCTCCCTTTTTGCCCCAGCTGAAGGTGAAAGAGGGGGGTGGGGTGAGGGAGTGGAAGGTGGGCGTTTTAAAGGTGGGACGGCTCACCATTCAGAGAGAATGAAAGGAGAGGCCCCTTAATGTCTGGGACTTCTATTGATCTCATCTGACACACTCTCCTCTACCTCTTTCTCTTTCTCTTTCTCTCTCTCTCTCTCTCTCTCTCTCTCTGGAGAGTCGGGGCGGCACGGTAAGGCTGAAGGTGACTGGAGAAGCTTTTCCCCCACGGAGTCACACGTCTTCCGTCCCCTTCCCGCCCCACCGAGAGGGCTGGAGGGCTGGAGGGCTGGAGGGCTGGAGGGCTGGGTAGTGCGTGATGGAGGACAGGGAAAGTGTGGCAGGAGGGAGAAAAGGAGGGAGAAAGTGAGAGGTAGATGGCTGTGTTCTATATATTTTTTTCGTCTCCCCCCCCCCCCCCCTCTTCTCTCACTTCACACCACAGGTGATGGAGAAGCAGGCTGCTTTCGCAGAGATAGGGGCATCTGCGGAAAGTGTGTGTGGTAGAGTGACAGGTGTGTGTATGAGTGAGTGAGTGTGTTGTGAAGATGAATTTTCTGAAAACGTGCAACAGGACAAGTGATGGATGGATGGATGCTGATGGTGTGTGTGTGTGTGTGTGTGTGTGTGGGGGGGGGGGGGGGGGGGGGGGTGTTGTGGAATGTGAGCGTGTGTGTGCAGGTATGTGTGAGTGATTGCTCCCTCCTGTCCGCGTGCAGCATGAATGGCATATAAAACCCACAGCAGGTGGACTGGTAGGTGTGCGGCACGCGCGTTTGTTTGCCCGTGCTTCCAACTGCCAAATGAAGACGACGGTCATCTCTATAGCAACTCGCCAAATTGTAGCTAATTGCATGCGGAACTTTCTCCACCGTTGCGGCACACCCCAAACACTGCACCAAAAAAAAAAAAAAAAACGCAACTCAGGAAAGAGCAGAATGGCAAGAACGGGGTTGTGGGTGGGGGGGGAACCCAAGAGTGGTGCGTCTTTTTTATATATATAAATGGAACTAAAATGCTCTAATTACATCTTATCATTTTAAATACGACAGGGGGAATTTAATTAGAGCGGATGCTGCTCCCCGCTCCAGCGGTGTCCGGTGGGGAAGGCGCTCCCGAACATAAAAGCAATTTGTTCCCGCGCTGCCTTCATCCCTCACCCCTGAAACAGGGCCGATAGCGCGCTGAAATTAACGTTCGGAAATAAATGTTGGAGACGTTTCCTTTTTTTTTTTAAATAATAAGGAGGAGCTGCTCATCTGTGGCAGCTGCTGCCTCTGCACCCCCCTGCCATCACACACACACACACACACACACACACACCCTATCCACACCCACCTCAGCCAAGCCTCACAGATTAGTTTGCTCTCTGCAGTGTGGAAATGACAAGGCTTTTTTCCTCCGTTCTCTCGTTTCCTCCCTCTTTCTCGCTCTCCCACCCTCTCTTTTTCTCTCTCCGAGTCGCTCGCTCCTTCTAGCCTGAGGTCAAGACGAGTTTGCTGCTCAATTTTCGGCTGCCGCTGAAAAGGCTGACATTTCACGGATATGTGAATGAAGCAGGGGGCTGGTGGGATGGAGGGCGTGGTGGTGGTGGTGGCCACCAGCCACTCTCAGGCGCTTCACTATCTTCCTTTACCTCTTTCTGCCTGGCTTTAGCTTCTCATCCTCTCCTCTTCTCCTCTTCACATCCGCTTGTCTCTTATCTATCATTCCGTCGTTTTCTCCCTCTTCTCTTTCTCTTAACACTTTTTTTCTACCTTCAATTTGATTAACTCTCCTGTCTAACCCAGCTCCCCCCTCCCCCCCTCCCCCCACCCCATTCCCTGTGTTCTACTGTGATCTAAGCTCATTGCCAGCCTTAGTAGCTTTAGTCTTTGATTTGAGCTATAGCTGCTCATCAAATATGAATACAGCCCCATGCTGCCGCAAGGAGGGGATGGTGATTGGGAATGTGCAGCAAATTTACAGCCGCTCATTTTCTCTCCTGAAAGTGACATTAAAGATAGAGAGAGAGGCAGATAGATAGAGAGAGAGAGAGAGAGAGAGAGAGAGAGTTCCTGTTAGCGGTGATTGGGGGCCCCACTGATCTGGAGGCTGAATTAATTGGCAGGGATAGTGAGAGGCCAGAGCAGACAGAGGTAAGAGGAGCCGCTTCTCGCTGCGTTATTGTTCTGTAATTAACTCAGAGCGTTGCTCTTTCGTGCTCGCCGTGTCTCTGTGTGTCTCGGTGCAGTAAATTTATACCTCATTACTGTGCCAATTAGTTTTATTCTTCCGTGGCAGTATTACCTTTTTTTCATCCTGGGAATGAGGCAGCTGTTTTTGTGCAAGATGTACGTTTGATGGCCAAAGCAAGATTTCCACATGTTCAATTGTCATTTTTAGCTTGACGTTGTTTCCCTGTTCTCTCACCTTGCATTTGCCTTTTTTTCTATACATGTACGTTTTCTTCCTCCACTCTTTCAGCACCACTGCTGCCTCACATAGTGCAATTAGGCAGACAAAGATTACAATTAATTCATTACGGTTCAGGTGGCTGTGGCATGGTTATAGTGTCAGTCATCATTACAGCCCTAAGGCCAGTTTATAGTGCTGGTGATAAGTATTTCTTGACAAAAACAAATTGCTGCCGACAAATGGTGCAAAGCTGTAGGCGTTCATACTAGTGCAAGTGACAGCTTGTGGAATAGAACATCAAATAGTTTGGTAACAACTTGGACCATTAACGTTACATCTCAACGAGCCAGAATGTATTGTTGCTATATCAGATCACATCGTGCCGTACACACTCCAATGTTTGGTCAGATATGATTAATGGACAAACACCAGAGCAGGATTTCATTTTAAGTTTTCCCACTCAGAGAATTATTGCATTTCCTTTGGAGTGGCCAGCTTCTTAGACTGTCATTGTGGTCAAAGTCAAGTTGCCCCCCCCCCCCCCTCCTATGCAATGGTAGCATGTGTATCTGCTGCATTTTAAATACATTCCCTTTGTGCCTTTTTGACATGTTCAGAAAAGCAAACAAGCTTCAAAGAAATGGCTTTAATCTTTAGAGGGGGCACCGGAGTCTCATGCTGGAATCAATTAGGAGTTGTTCTAAGAACAATTCAGAATCGATTAACTCAATATGTTCACAGCTTGTGTTCATTTGATTGGCAAGGTTTAAATGTAACACTTCTTTCGACTACACTGACAGAATAAAATGACTTTGGAGTCTCTGTGGGTATAAATATGTGATATTTGAATGCAGTGGCAAAGCTAACACTTATCTAGTGTGCTTAGTTGTTTGACCGAACTACAATTGGAGCAACACTTGGGATTTTTCTTTTATTTGACTCTATTTCAGGTTCATATGTAACCCAGGTGCACTGGGCCATGACGTTCAACTTACACATCTCTAAATAACCGACTGACTGAATAACTTACTGACTGACTTCATTCATGGATTTATACGTTTATACATTTCTAAGACTATTTACTATAGTATCACATAGAGAGATTTTTCACAATATAGAATTTCTTTTTCAGATGGGTGCAGTCGGCCATGAATTATGTGGTTTGAGTTCCTGTATTGGGATGTTTGCTTGAGTGGAAAATGCAGTCAGACATTTGTAGAAGAATAAAATCTTCTCACTGATCACTGTGTCTTTGTTTATTAAATGCCAGTCTGAAACGATAGTCTGTTTTGAAGGGGATATGTGCAGCCTTCTTTGGTCTTTGTACATCTTTTCCATCCACTCTGCCTTTTCCCTCTTTACTGCATCCATGCCCTCTATGCTTCTGTCTCATATCTTCTCTTGCCTGCTCTAATCTCATGTTCTTTCTAACTCCTTCCTCTTCATTCTCTTCATTTTTCACCTCTTCTTACTTCCTTTTTTCTTTTTGCCTTTCTTTCTTTTCTTTCTTTTCTGTCTTTCTTCCCTCGCTCTCTCTTTCATCCTTTTGTCTTGCTGTTGTGAAACTCCCCTGCCATGCCGTACGCTCGACAGCCGCGATGCCCTCACACTTGACCTGCTTGACCCAGACTCCATCAGGCAATATGGGCTCCCTGTCTGGCCCATCAGTGGGCATCAGTGGAAACCCCCGAGCGCCTGATGGCTTGTCATCATCCTCACTGCCATGCTCCCCCTCCTCCTCCTCCTCTATCTTCTCCTCCTCCTCCTCCTGCTTCTCCATCTTCTCCTCCTCCTCCTCCTCCTCTATCTTCTCCTCCTCTTCCTGCTCCTCCCGATCTCTAGTCCTGATTCGCTCACTCGTCCGTGATAAATCGTCCGCGTTCCAAAATGAAGTGCTGCGACCTCCCTGACCCCTCCGACTTTGGCTCCTCACGCCACATGCTGAGGCCCTCGGGCGCTGGCGCCGGCCGGGGCACTGGACTGTGCTTTCCTCATGATGTCCACTCAGATCATGACTCCGGTGCTGTGCGCCTCCTTCTTCTTCACTCTCTCGCTGGTTAAGAGCTTGCACACGCTATTTTCTGTGTAAGAACAGAGGCGTTGTAGGTGGTCAAGTGAGTGACCGCCGGGTGCTGTAATGGGCCTTAGAAGTGTTTGAATGGTCATGGCTGCCTGGAGGGACCCTGCTGCCTCAAGTGGGGAGAAAGAGGGAAAGAGAGTGGGAGGTATGAAGGGAGCGGGAGAGAGAGGGGGGGGGGGGGGGGGGAGGTGAGGCAAATCCAGACACGTGCAGTGCATTAAAGCAAAGCTGTGGTCTGATTGTCACCATCATCTCTGTCCACATGCACACCATTCACTCACAGTCATTATACACACACACATAAACGGAATTAAATACTTTCACATTCACACACAAACTACACACACACACACACACACACATGCACGCTGCATGCACTGAGTCCAGACTTTAAACACCCAAGCTGGTTTGCCGTGAGATGTGGGCAGCATACTAAGTGAGGCCTCCTGGGCTGCCAGCCTGCTGTATTACTCCCCTCCCTCAGTGGTGAGGAGGAAGAGAGATGGAAAGAGAAGGAGTGAGGGAGAGATAGAGAGAGGGAGAGGGAGAGAGGGAGAGGGAGAGAGGGAGGGCTCTACTTTGGGCCTAGCCGGAATGTCTGGACTGATGGCTCGGTGCATAAATGCGCTAGCTCGCTAACACACGCTAACATATACGTCTGCCCCCGGTCGGCTGATAACACATGACAGGGGGCGCGGTGCCTGCGACTGTGTAAAATGGACGAGATAAGCACTGTGGGATAATTATTTGAAAGAAGAGGAGGAGGAGGGCTGTGGAGAGAAAAAGAAATGGAGGAAATGAGAGGGAGAGAGAGGAAGAAAGATGGAGCGCGCCCTGGGGAGCGTCGTCCCATTCTGCTTTTTTTTTTTTTTGTGGTTGTTGTTGTACGGTGGTTATTGAGGCCGGGGAGAGTGAGATGAGGAGAGCTCAGCACAGAGGGGCTCCTAAGTTCAAAGAGAAACTGAGAGAAAATACACTCGCCCCCCCCCCCCCCCCCACCACCACCACCACCATCACGTCCCAAAAAAAAAACAAAAAACAGAAGTGCTAGAAAAAGACTGGAATGAGGCCGTGGTCTTCATTTACTGCTTTTACTCCTGCAGGCTTTCCCTTTTGTTATTGCTTCCCCCCCTTATAAACGCATCCCTACATCCTCGGATGGGAAGCAGCTGGCTAGCAAGGGCCAGCCTCCAGGGAGAGATCAGCTCTATAATTGAATGACCTGCCCTGGAGCCTCCCTATATCTGGGCTTTGACCAGAGGTCGACACCCTGCCTCCCCTTCCCCGCATCCCGCTGTTCGGTCATGGGGGGGGGGTACTTTCGCTCGTGGAGAGAAGGCTCTGCTAAAGCGTGTGGAGGGGGCTGCCTCAGACAGATTGGAGGCTTCAGCTGGAGTGAGAATTCTAAAAGTCTTTATTAGTGGAGCGCCTTTCCCCCGGCTCGCCTCACCATCTCCAGAGATGAATTAAGCCGATGAGCCAAAAGCCAGATGCCACTTGGTCTTGCAGCGAGATGGTTTTGGTGATCAATCTCATTTTTCCTTCACATTAGGTTTTAAAAGTGCCTGCGCACAGGCAGCCAAGCAGTTTGTGGTCGTTAAGAATCCACCTGGCTTTAAGCTCCTGTGACTAGCAAGTGTAGAGACCTGCAGTTAGTCAGTGCCATGGTTGCTTTGTTACTACCTTATTAACGTTCTACTACTATGTTATTACATGTTGCTGTTGTTGTGGTTGAAAGTGAAGCTACTGTTCTCTTTCGGATGCGAGCACACAGGCAAGTTGTGGTTTGAGGTCCCCCACTGGGAAAATAACAATCTTGTGTAAATGGATTTTTTATTTTTTTTGCCTAGTTCGTTTGAGATTTAGGAGTAGCTCTGGGTTTTGAAATGAGAAACGTGGCTCTTTGTGGAGGTTGTGCTGGGAGTGTGTGAGAAGGATGGTAATGGTGGTGCTGGTGTGGTTAACAGGCTCAGCAAGGGGTGATGTTCTGCGTCTCTTCATCTGAAGGCATTGTTTAGCAGCAGCAGCATTCTGGGGGCTTTTTCAAACAGAATTATCAGCAAGGCTGTGAAGCAGACGTGTGAAATTTCTTTCGGCGAACGCTTTACAGGATTCAAGCAGCCCCCGAGAAACTTTCCCATTCTTCTCAGGAACGTCTCGCTCAGGGGGCGCAGAATTTTTTGAGGTAGCTCTTCGCTCTTCCCTCGTTTGCATGCTGTGCACGTTGCGCGGTGAACTCAGAAGGGTGGTTGGGGTGGGGAGGAGAAGCTATTCATGGGAATCTTATGGGCTTTGGACAAAAGAAGCATTTTAACTCCAGGTAGTCATAGATTTGCCATATTCTGTGTCTTGACTGACATAAAGGGGGGCTTTGAAACAATACCCAGGAGTTTAAAAAAAAAAAAACACACATTGTGATGTCTTCAGTCGTGTTTTAATTCAAGTAGGCTAATTTCCATTTTGGCACATTAGTGCCAATGGGCTGTAGGGATATGCTATTCTATGGGATATGCTGCTGGAGCAGTGCTATTCTCATGCAGAGTCTCCCCTGGAAAAAAAAAAAACATGGGTGTCTGCGTTTTCCCTCAGTCTCACCTGAAATTTTGCGCCTGTGCTCGCTCACTTGCTCACTCAAGCATGCTGGTGGCGTCATCAGACGTCGGTGGTGCTCAAACGTCTTTGTACGTCTGTCTTTTTTGATTGCAGGTGCTGCGATGTGTAGCGGCAGCACTGCTGAAGTGGGTGTCTTATGAGAGAGCTTGTGATCGCGTGCGGAGATTTAACGCTGAAGTAGGTAGCGTTTGACGGCTCACACTGCACCGGCAGGCCGAGGCCTTGGGAGAGAGAATGATGACTTAAGCAGTCGAGGGAAAGAGAGAGAGAGCGAGAGAGAGAGAGAGAGAGAGAAAGGACTGCAATCAGAAGTACCTGAGTCACCAGAAACACTCCAATTTACCTTTTTAAATCAGCTGTCACAACCCCATTACGGTTATCAGCATCCGACACCAGCACTGAAACCACGATATTACCAGCCCCCATGTCACTCTCAATGACCAATTAGAGAGCGCAGAGGGGGAAAAAATAACTGGAAAAAATATCTAACTCTGCCACATGTGTGATTTAGCAGGCTGCAGTAGCAGCTTTAAGTTAACCTGGTAATGAGTGCACTCATGAGAGCGCCCATTCAACACATGAAAAGATATTAGCTAATGGGGGTGAAGACAGCAGAAGAATTGCTGTTAGCCTCTCACCGTTAGCGGGCATCACGGCGCCGGCCCCTCGCCACTGTGTAAGCCCCTTTATTTATGAGCTCTGGTTATGGCCCTCAATGGATCACCACCAGGCAGCTTTTTGTCTGAAAATCAATGGCCTGATTGGGTTTGTTTTTCTTCCTTTAACCTTGGGTAATTTCATTGCTCAAATGAAATTCCATCCGTCCCCCACCCAAAGATCATTCATTGTGAAATGTCACTCGCAACTCGGATTGAGGGCATCATGGGCTTGCACCTGTGTGTGTGTGTGTGTGTGTGTGTGTGTGTGTGTGTGTGTGTGTGTGTGTGTGTGTGTGTGTGTGTGTGTGTGTGTGTGTTCCTGCAAGTGTTTTGTGTGGTTATGGGTGTGTTTTGTGTGTATGTGTGTGAGGGTTTGGTTGGAGTTGGGTGGGATGGATATGTGTTTTGTGTGGGTATGTTTGTGTTTGTACTCTGTATGTGTAGTTCAGTTGCTATGATGTGGGTATCACTTATTATCTGAGAATCATCATGCGTAAGCATTTGTGTGTGTGTGTGTGTGTGTGTGTGTGTGTGTGTGTGTGTGTGTGTGTGTGTGTGTGTGTGTTTGATGGGCAGACTGAAGTGACAGCTAGCCTGCTCACTAGCATAACCCCGCACAGAACATGGATTTTTCAAGGACCCCCACACCCCCCACTTCCCCCATGTCTGGGCACTGCTAACATGAAATGGTCGGAGGCGCTGATCTTAACCGTGATGTGCAGGGGGATTTTTTGGCCTGAGCATTAAGCTTCAGCTGAACACCTAATCAGTTATGCCTTTTTTCTCTCTCTTGGTCGTCAAGGACAAGGTCGCTTCGCTCTCTCCCTCTCATCTGCTGACAAGGTTCTCCAACTGTTTCAAAGCGCTGGGTGAATCCATGTGGTGCTCAGACAGACAGTGGCTGAAATTTGCTTTGAGGCGCGTGTGTACGTGTCTGTGTGTGTGTGTGTGTGTGTGTGTGTGTGTGTGTGTGTGTGTGTGAGACACAGAGGGAGACTTGGCTGGCTGATGAGGGAGGACATCCAAGGCAGAAACAGATATCAGTCTGCAGTCTGAGTGTGTGAAGGATAAGGAATTATCAAGACACAACTCTTGCTTTTGCTGTTAACAAATTGACCTTTGTCATGTTTGGAATGTTATCGATCTTTTACTGTAATCTTTTTTTTTCCCCACAGTGATTTTATTAGAGTGTAATTGTCTATCACAAATCATTTCTTGACCTGAGACTACCATAGCATATCCAAGTGAGATCTCATTCATCATAAAAAGATCACATAAACATACAACACCGCTGTTTTTGTGTGTGTGTGTGTGTGTGTGTGTGTGTGTGTGTGAGGATCTTGTCTGCAGCAGCCTAGAAGAGTGTGTGTTTTTGTGTGTGTCATCTTTTCCTCGAACATGCGCATTTTATACATTTATTTTGCCCTCCTTTTTGGCTGCTGGTGCGGCGAATGTGTCTTTGAGGATGTAAGGATGTTGCCGCTCCATTTGTACCATTATTTATGTCTTCCTGGGACGCGGCCCTTCAGTCCCACTAATAGTCCTGCACTGCGGGCTCAGATAGAAGGCTGACAGGCCATCGCTCTTACTGGCCCTGACGCCGGCCAAGTGAGGAATGCAGCTGCCAGCCGTCACCACGGCAGACCGTGTGTGAGGTTATTATTCTGGGATGTGCGCGCGTGTGTGTTTGCACAGCCAATCATCAGCACAGATGTGTGTCAGAATGAACATGGCCGAGAGATTTCTGCTCCCTGCCAGTGATTATTACAAATGATTTATGTCGGGTAGAAAATGGCACAGAATGCCATGTGTGCTCCCATGTTGTGAGGTGTTTTGAAGAAGAGTGATTTTTTTTTTTAGTTTTGTGTGAGATGTTGTCTGGATGATTTGACTCTACAAATGCTCAGATAAAGTATTAAACTTAAAGTATTCAGTTATATGTTTTATTTGGTATGGATTAATGGATTAATGTGTGTTATATGAAACTTTTATTTTTCTATTGATCAAGTCCACACATCTTGGCTTTTCAGTTCAGATTCAGTAGTAGTTGTATGAACTAGCTAGCACTGGTGCAAGATTGTCCATGCTCTCAATCGAACAAGCCTTGGTTGAAACTTAAATGGCCATCCACTTATATCCCATGACCATGTGTGAGGAATAGTTAATAAACTCAGTCATATGCCTGATGAGAAGTGAAGACATGGACCTCACTATCTATCTCCATGAAGCAGCAGCCCTAATTAATCCTTGGTGGTAAAAAATAGATGTAGAGTAGGTTATGTTAATAAAGGGACTTCATTATTTACCATGAAGAGTGTTTTTTTTCACTGCCAGATCTGCTTGTAAGGCTGGGCAACTTAATTTCAAACTTTTACATAGATTACGATTAATGAACATTTGACACATTTTTATTACATCTCTCTATTCTCTGAAAAGGTGCAAATATAAAAAATAATGGACATGGCATTATTTTCATGTGTAAGCTGAAGGAGAGGACTCCTATATGTTGGCCTGGTGATTACCCTTTTGTCCTTCGTGTTATCAGCACTACTTTGAGAGAACGGCCACTAATGTAAGTTGGATGAGATGACTGAACACGGCATCACGTTTCCTTAAAGGTGCTGTCAGCGATTGCGCAGGAAGACGCGTTTGTTTATGTTTATATATAAATGTATCAGCATCCCTCCCTTCCGTATTCCCAGAGAAACTCCACACAGGGTTTTGTTTTTGTTTGGGGGACAGCCTGCCCCCCATTTTGTTTGTTTCCAGTTCTCGGAGCCTTGGCTGTCTTACAGTGTACTCACAGAATTGGCAGCTAGCGGGTCGTAAGGAGATCATTGCTGAATGTGACGAAAAGTGTGTGGTTTTTTGTCTCTTTAGTCCACAGTGTTAATGGGCGATATTCAATAATTTCCCTGAGATGTTGCGTATGCATTTACTAGTGAGCTGAGGGAGCACCGAAAACAATCCCACTCCACTATAGCTCCCCTATAAACGGAGCACACAGCTTGTTTATCAGGCAGGTGCTGGAGATACTAGGGGGGCCGTGGGGGTCACTGAGCTGTCTGGACACAGCCAGACTCTCCCTCTGGGGAATGGAGAGATGGAGTGATATCAGCTTCAGGTACTGCCCAGAGCATCTCCAGCCCTGCTCTTCCGCAGGAGAGATAGCTTCAAAGAGAGAATTTCAAATTCAGAGCTGGACTTCATTAGAAATGGTGTGAGAGAATACAGTAGTGTGTGTGTGTGTCTTTTTGTGTTTTTCCCCTTTGTTGTTGCTGTAAGGAATGTGTGAAGCAGGCCATTTTTTATATAAGAGTTGGAGAGAAAGGAAAACATTACAAGGAATGTAATGGAAAACAAGGAATTTTAGAATCATGCCTGTGACCCCCCCCCCCCCCCCCTCTCTCTTCTTTTCTAATTCTCTTCTGTGTATGTATGACACCACACACTCAGTATATATGTATATTGTATACATATAAACATTCATACAAACATTGCATATATAAAAATAGACAAGTATGTGTATTTGTTCAGTTGTAGAATTGAGGCCAGAATTTGGCGGAATGCATTTGCTTGTATTCTTTGGGAATTGTTGGCACTGAATCACCAAGGACGAAATGCATTTAAAAAATGCCAAGGTTGACCAATTTTTGTTTGCTTATCTTTCCTGTTTGTTTGATCTTCTCTCCTGACGTCGTTGTTTGTTTGAGGGTGTAATGCAGCCGACCCTGTTTTTTTTTAAAACAAGAAAATGTTGTGGGGACTGTTGGTGGCACTCAGCCGTGTTTAATGCAGTTAATGCCAGATTTAATGGCCATCTTTATGGCCTCTGGACCCAACGATGGGGCCTCCACACCCAGCAGTAACACGGTGTGTCATCATAATTATTCATGAATGTCCATAAAGTTTTGTGGATGCGTTTCATTGCCTTCCTGTGGCTCACGGTGAGATTTCCAGCAGAGAGAGTGAGGGCTCATCACATGACAGTGAGGGGAGAAGAAACATCATCCACCAGCCAGCATGTTCACCTGGAGTTCAGAGAGGTACTTTTAATCATTGATTTCCTGTGCCTGCGATGGACAGCCAGAACCTTTATGGAGTCAGATTGCTAATTTTTTGACTTTCTAACATTTTATCTTGTTTCTTATGATTCTTTTTGGCTTCCCTTTTATTCCTCACACGGTAGTAATAATGTTTTTTCTAAACAAAGTTATGATGGAGCCCATGATAGATAGCTCTCACCCACCACACCTGCGCCTTCTAGAACCTGCTTACTTGACTTGTCCAATATGTCACTCACTCAGGCATTGCAAAGCATCTTGCCTTCTTCCTATTCTCCATGTCACCAGTAGCTCTAAGCTCATATTGCCCCCATATCCACAGGGGGTGTCAGCAATCTCCACTATAGGCATTTCAGCACCACGGACAGCCACCGAGCCAAACATGCATATTATTAGCACTCTAATCAAGCATTCCGATGGGTGAGCTTTTGACTCAGTAATAATCAAAAGGAGACCCAGGGTAGTGACTCATAGATGGGTTTGTGGAATACACACCATGTTTTTGTTTTTTATTTTTGTTTTTTTTTATAAGCAAACAAGCTAGATGAGAAAGAGGAATTTGATGGAATAGGCAGGGGAGGCCACATGCAACAGCGAGTATGCTTATAACTTCATATAAAATTCATTATTACTCATACCCCACTCTATTTTAAGTATCCTCAGGTATATTTCTCTAAAATACATTCATTTTACTTCTCAAGTAAACTCTTACAGTCATACATCACCTAACACTAAGCATGAATTCCTCCTGAATATGAAGAGCTAGAGTAGCTCAAGTGGATTGTGGCATTGCGTGCGTGCTTGGGCCCTCTGGAGGGTGCACTTGATGTGAAGTGGAGTGCAAACCTGGGCGGCGTTGTTGGGGAGTTTGATTGGTATTGGTGAAGGGCTAACAGGCGTGCACTGAGCCATGGCCGCGGGAGGCGGCGGGTCAGCCGTGTGATGTGATGTATGGTGCTGCAGCAACAGCAGCCTGCCCACCACGCTTCAGCTGTCACCGCGCACACCGCGACTCGCTCGCCCATTGAGGGGCAGCCGTGGCCTACTGGTTAGCGCTTCGGACTTGTAACTGGAGGGTTGCCAGTTTGAACCTCGACTAGTAGGCACGGCTGAAGTGCCATTGAGCAAGGCACCTAACCCCTCACTGCTCCCCGAGCGCCGCTGTTGTTGCAGGAAGCTCACTGCGCCGGGATTAGTGTGTGCTTCACCTCACTGTGTGCTGAGTGTGTTTCACTAATTCACGGATTGGGATAAATGCAGAGACCAAATTTCCCTCACGGGATCAAAAGAGTATATATACTTCTATTTCTTTCTGCTTTTCATATATATGTAAATAAAGAGAATGTGCAGGCTGTGCAGGGGGGGACGTGGGCGGTGAAGGTGATGGGGTGCAGGTGTCAACACTAGCAAGAGCGTTCCCACACGTGTGTGCTTGGGAAATTCTCGTAGCGTGCTCTCTAGAACACACTTATTCCACCATCAGTGTCAAGTCAACAGCTGAGAGAGTTTGTTTATCCACAGCGTATCATGACACATAGGTGTACGAGCAACAGATTTTCGAGTGGGTGGGTTTAATGTCTAGGGGCACAGGCACTGGCACCTTAATATTCTATATTATTCTGTCAGCCACATAGCATGAGAGCCTCTTTTGTTTGTGTTGCGTATTAATGTACTTCAAGGAGGGTCTGTCATGTCAGACTTTTGTCTTCCCGGTCCCTGGGGAGGGACTGAAGAGGAGTTGTTTACTTGGGAGATATTGATATAGGCTTCATATAACATTCTGTGTGCTGAGCAGCATAATTAAGAACCAAATCTATTAATCATACATGAGACGACAGCAGTGTGTTGGAGCACCTGCTACACAAATGGCTCTGATCATGTTAACGCTTTTTTGTTTTTTTTGGTAGAGTGAAAAATAGAAAATCCAGGCAAAGAAGAATGCTGTTGTGAGGCAAGCCATGAAAGACACGATTACCTCTCTGTTCAGATCAGAGCAAGGTTGTTTTCTTGGTTTTGATAGGATTGAAGAAGACGGGATCAGGTGTGTTACAGGCTTTGTATTAATATTTAAGGGGGATCTATCACTAAGCAACCCAACAAGGGATACCAGAACCATCCATGCAACTTCAAGAGAAACTATGAAGTATTGGCAATTTCTTTGCTGTTTTCTCGGTTTTTGCTTCTTTTTCACTGGCTCTGTCGTGACGAATGTCAGAGAAACTCCATCGCTACCTTGTTCTAGCCGGTGCCTGGCATGTATGTGTATTTAAATGCAAGGGGGGTTTTTCCACTCACAGGCGCTAGGGGGAAGCGAGACGGCTACCATTCAACCCGAAAAAAAGTCATATAACCATTCCAATGACTCCGAAGCTGTTAAGTTAAGGTAAATTAAGCTAAAAAACCTGCATATTAAGCTAAAAAAACCTGCATAGTTCGCCTTTAACCAGCGTGTATACTGCTATGCATACGGCTATGTTGTATGGGCATACGCTTGAGCGTGTCTGCGTTTCAAAGTATACTCCTTTTTTCAGAGCTTCTGGCTTTGCATGGTTGGCACAGACCTCTCATACTGTGGTGAGAGTGGTAGAGGGCAACCCTGAATTCTCACTCTTCTCCACTCAGCTCTGACATGACTTGGAATGACTCACTCTCTCTTATACACATACACACACACACCACACACACACACACACACACACACACACACACACACACACACGCAGCACCACGCACGCACGCACACACAGATCCGGTAAACAACGACACACATTCTCTACATTCTCTCTCTCTATCTGTCTCTCACTTACTCACTCACACACACACACACACACACACACACACACACACACACACACACAAGTCCCTCTCTGGATATTTGCTAGCGTTTAGCCTTTACTCTCAGGTTTACTCTGACTCACTGTAGTACTGGGATGCTGGCCTGCTCGAGCTCAGACAAACGCAAATGTCCCTACAACGGCTGCTTTTGAGCGGCATTACTCTTGTGCTCGGTGGACTTTGAATGTGGTTGTCAGCCGGCTACTTAAGAAGACCGATTTCATCAAGTCAATCCGAACCCCCATGTCGCCCCAGTACCCCCACCCCAAAACATCACAAGCTATTTCACGCAGGTGGATTTGTGGTCGCGGCTTATCGGAACGAGCGGCTCCAATTCCGATGCGACCAAAACGCTTCATTATGCCAGCGTGCGCGGCGACTGGAACGGGGGGGTTAACGCCGCGGATGATAAATTGCATCATGTTGTGAGTGCACACGTCGCGCCGCCGTGTCCTACTTTACGTGACAGGCGCTGCCGGTTACGGTATGTGACTAAATTCTGAGACGTGACGCGCTGGCTCTTGTTGGACTAGTAGCCGGCGCGTCAGTGAGATGCCTGAGTGTTTTTCGCTGTCGTGCCCCCCCCCCCGCACCCCCTCCCATCTCCTGGGTCTCTGCGAAGTCAGAGAGTCAGCTCCGTCCCCACACTTCTCACCATTCAGCTCTCTTTTTTTCCCCACTCACTTTACCCCCTCCTACCCCCCCCCCCCCCCCCCCCCCCCATTTTGTCCTTTTCGCTCCTTTTTGATTTCCTTTCACACTTTCTCTCTCTCTCTCTTTCTTGCTCTCGGCCACATGTCCAGAGGAGCACCTGGGGACCGCTGGGCTGACACGCACTGCTTTTTGCAGCGAGAGGAGCGAGAGAGAGAGAGAGAGAGAGAGAGAGAGAGAGAGAGAGAGAGAGAGAGAGAGAGAGAGAGAGAGAGAGAGTGAGAGAGAAACAGAATAGAGACAGAGAGAGAGACAGATGGGATCAGGTCTAAAACGGCTGCCTCTTCAGCCAGCTAAATGTTGAGGGACAGCAGACGGCAGAGAACAGGAGTGCTGGGGGTGGCGTGGGAGGGACTGGGAGGCATGGGTGTGAGAGCAGAGCAGGGCAGGGCCGACGCGGATGGGAGGTGGGCTGTGGATTGATGTGCAGGGCACTGCAGCTCTGACCACCACAACCCTATTCTTGGCTCCCTGCCTTAGGGACATTTTTTTATATCAGAAAGTGTGTGTGTTTGTGTGTGTGTGTGTGTGTGTGTGTGTTACTGTCCCCCTGAATGTCAGGAGTTTTGCTGTCTGTTGAGAAAGCAGTGTTTAAGTAACAGTTACAGAAGCCAATTTCTATGTCCATTTTCTGACCTTGAGCCTGTAACTGAAACCCACCATAACTGTCCCCATACCTGGAGGTATTATAGGATGAATATTCAGGAAGGTAAAAAGCCTTGTGACCAGGAGATGTATTTACTGTTGAGGGCTGAGTGAGTTGTACGTTGTAAGTTGTATGAGATTTACGATTTACAATGTCAGTAGCCCTCATGCTTACCTGCCAAGGAGGTCATGTTTGTGGTGTTGGCTTGTCTGTTATTATCTCCTTTTCACCAAGTTTTTCATGAAACGGTGTATCACTGTTGCTAATGTTGGGAGATATGGTACAGATCTGGGCTCTCCATGTGCCGTTCTAGTTTTAAGAATGTAAAACTCGTAATGAACCACACAGCAACTGTCACGCATGTACATAAACAACTATATTTAGCAAGGGTCGTTCGAGTGCCATCCTACCCTATAGCAGTTGGCTGCATGCTAATGCAGTCTTTGATGACCTGAATCAGGTGTATTTAAGTGTGACAGCAGCAGGAGCCGTACGAAACCGCTAGCTCCTCGGAGAGGCTTGTCAGCACCGCCATGAAAGCAACTGTCACCGCTCCTGAACTCAGTCCTCCTCTTCCCTTTTCCACGACGTCGTTGTGAGCTAAACCCCCTCTGCGCAAGGCAAGATGCAAATAAATTCAGGGCAGTGGAGGGGATTTGTTAGGAGGGAAGTTTCCATGCTAGCGCTAGCCCGCAGCAGCTGACAGCGTTGACACCGTAGCACGTTTTTCGGTCTGGCTCGTCATTGCGGTGTTTGGAAGGGTGCGCCGGTGGGGCTGGTGGCAGTTTAGAGATTGAGGAAAAGTGAAAGAGCGAGTGAGAGAGAAGGAGAGGGAAAGAGAGAGAGAGAGGTCCCAGTGCATCTCGTTAGTGAACTCATTTCCTCTCTTTACCTCAGGAGAGAGGCTCCTGTCGACTCCAGGGCCTCGCCGAGAGCCAAGCGACTCAGACAAGCGTCGCCGTCGCTTTTCGCTGTCTCGTCTCGTCGCCAGCTCTACTCAAATAATAGAATCGGGCTCCGAGTAGTCTGGGGAGAAAGAGAGTCAAACCCCCCACTCCCCCTCTCACTTTAGCAAGAGGCTAAAAACTATAATGTGAATTATGAATGCCAGTTGAAAATAGCTTGCATCTCTGCATTTTCCGCTAGCTGCTGGCTGCGAGTTCGCCATTAAACTTTAACGCCTCAGTTTTGAACTCTGAAACTCTCTCCATCCGTTCGTTCTTGTTCATTGCCCTCTGGTTTTGGTTGTACAACCCTTACTTACATCTGTTGAATGTCTTGCTTTTTCCCTTTAACTGCCTTATCCTTGTCCATTTTTCCCTCACAATCTCTCGCTCTCTCTTTCTCTCTCTCTCTCTTGCTCTCTCTCTCTCTCTCTCTCTCTCTCTCTCTCTGCTCTCTCTCTCTCTCTCTTGCTCTCTCTCACACACTCCTTTTTCTTCTCTCTTTGTGTGTTTCTCATTGGCTGTCTTCCCTTCGTGCTACTGTTCTGTGATGGTTTCTCGGCCCTAAAGGGCACTCAATCCCTGGAAATAGGATTTGTCAGTGGGGCTCGCGCTAGAGGTCAGGCCGACAGGGCTGTTTGGAGGCGGAGTGGCGCCGCATGTTAACACGTGCTGTCCGGCGGCCCTGGGGCCAGGGGTCGGACTCATTGGCATTCCTGCTCCGTACCGCTCTGGCACCATCCTTCTGCTTTAAGCCATCATCTCTCCATCCCTCCATACCGCACCACCACCACCACCGCCACCACCACCACCACCACCACTACCTCCACCACCACCACCGCCACCGCCACCACCACTACTACCTCCACCACCACTACTGCTTTTCAGTCGGTCAGTTTCCATCATCCCTGACCCTGCAGACTGCGCTGAGCTCATACACCGGAGTGGAAGGAGTGAATGTGCTGTCTGCTGATAAGGAGGTCTGCTGACAACCACACACACACACACACACACACACACATATAAATACACACATAGGTTCAGACATTCGCATACACACTCACATAGGCAGACCTCTTTTACTCTTGCATCAGCAAACTGGTGACTAGTGTCTACAGACGGAGGATTGGGGGCATGACCTCGGTGCGCTGATCAGATTTGAGCAGGCTGTGTCCACCCACTGCATGCTGCTGCTGTACACCTGTGATGGACTGTTCCTCTGCTTTACCCCATTCCCCCCCTGCAGAGACTCCTGCCCTGGAGCTCTAAACCCTGCAAAAAACAGCTGTATTAGCCTTCCTGTCTCTCCGCTTCTCTGTCTCTCTCTCTCTCTCTCTCTCTCTCTCTCTCTCCCTCTCTCTCTCTTCTTTGATTTATCCTTCCATCTCTACCCCCCCACCCCTCCCCCACCCTTTTGATCCGCTCTCCCTCAGCCAGTTGGGGTGACCTTGTGACCCTCGCTTCCCCCCTTTAGGTTCCCCTGGTCAGTGGATTGCGGACATTACGGGCCCTGCCTCCCTCCCACCCCCGCTCTGCTCTGCTCTGCTCCACCCCCCGCCTCTGCCTCTGCCTCTGCCCGCCAGCCGGTGCTCCGCTCCTGGGGAAGACGCGGCTAGCCCCCAGCCCCCCCTCCAGCCCACCAGCCCCGTCCAGGAGGCCCAGAAGCTGCAGCCGCCGCCATGTCAATCACGTCGTCACAGCTGGGTAATGCATTAACAGAGGGAAGGAGGTACACCTGAGCTCGCCAAGTTCAGGGCTCGGGACAAGGTGGGAGGGGGGTGACAGATGAAAGAGTGTGTGTGTGTGTGTGTGTGTGTGTGTGTGTGTGTGTGTGTGAGAGTGTGTGTGTGTGTGTGTGTGTGTGAGAGAGAGAGAGGGAGAATGACTGTGTGGGTGTGAGCGAAAGAGAGAGAGGGGGAAAGGGAGAGAGTTTTTGAGTGCCCTTCTTCTCTTTAGTTTTTCTTCTTTAATTCTGTAATGATTGTTCATCAGAAGTTTAATCAAACCTTCATTTTTCTATCTCCCTCTCTCTCTCTCTCCCTCTTTCTCTCTCTCTATTTCTCTCTCTCTCTCTCTCTCCCTCCCTCACTCTCTCTCCCCCTCTCTTTCTCTCTCTCTCTCTCTTCGGTCTGTAAGTGTGAGCAGACAGCCTATTGCTCAGCCCAGGCATGCGGCTGAGGCATTGGTAAGGGCTCTGGAGAGGTGATCAAAGCCTTTTGTCATTTCTCCCCTCCTCTTGCCCTTTTTCTTACACAACCTCACGGCTCCAAAAAAAAAAAAAAGAATCTCGTTCGTTCGTCTCCAGGCACCACATCAGTGGCGTGTCAGGCTCACCAATAACTCAGAGCTCGCCAGACTCCTGAAAAGCCAGAAAAGCCGGCACTTTTGCAAGGACAGCGAGCCGCTTCGAGTAAATAAACCAATTACAGTAACTCCGACTTTGCAAAAGGGCCATTTCCACACCTACTGGTTCAGTACAAAAGTAAAATGTCACATTAGGTGCAGCGAAGCTAAAGGTGGCTAAAGGCGATTGAGGGTTTCACCGGGCCACTGTGAAAGGCATGACCTGCATGTCAATGTCTCCGTGGGTTTGATGCCTTTGGCAGTCGTGATTGTGTTTCAGATGTCGTTTTGCCACTTTTGCGTGTGTTGAATAAGCCACCCTCGTTGTGAAGTAATGGAGTGAGCTGGCCTTGTATGCTGTTGAGTAAAACAAACTAGTACGTAGTTTAATCCCCATGAAAAAGGAATGGTGAAGGTGAGATCACATGCAGTGGTTTGAGGTGGTGAGATTATCATTAAACAATTCTTTCATTTTAAAGAAAGATGCTGACGCAATACGGACCAGTGACAGGCTTGGAAGTGATAAGTCACAAAACAACAAAGCAAAGCTTCTCCGAGCCTTTCAGAAACATCTTTTAATATTTTATTCAACAAGATTCATTCAGTGTGTGTAGTGATTAGTTGTGGTTTAGCTAGAGATAATACAGTTAAGTATCACTGTAGAAAACACATTTGTCTATCTTGGAACTTATTGTTTTTTCTTAGTCATAGGACCTGTAATGAAATGGCACTGTTTCTCAATAGAGAACTCTGTAAAAAAATGTATCATAGTCAAATGTAGGCTTTTCGGTGTATTAACCAGAGGGAAGAGCATGAATCCTCTCTTGACCAAAGCTCTCGATGGAATCAGCCAACAGGTGTTTGAGATATGAGATGGGAGTCATATTTGCCTAGAGCGGGGCTGTCTGACGCAGGCACCATGAAGCTTCTGTGTTTAGTGTCTGCGGCTGCTGCTGGTGCTGCTTCTGTCATAGCTTTGCACTGCGGAGAGGAGTGAAATGAGGGGAAAGCCATAGGCTCGACTGTTGGAGTGTTTGCATTCGCTCGGAATAAAATGAACCGCCAGGCCCCCTGCTGTGTGGAGGAGCACCCCGGCTGATTACTGCTCTGCACTCGACACCACCAGCCGGCGTCGCCTCTCAACACTCTCTCCACCGTTCCCGGCCCCACGCGCTCCAGCTAGCGCTAGCACGAGAGGAGCTCAGGAGATCAGAGCGCTTCACTCGGGAGATCTGAGAGCACCCCCCCCCACCCTGTCCCCCCCCCCCCCCCCCCTCATTTCCTCCTCGGCCCCCTAAATGTTGGGGTCCTTTCTTCCTCTCCTTCGTCTTTTGCCCCCCCCTTCCGCCCGACTTCACAGGGTTTTCTTAGAAGCTGCTGCAGTCTCAGGTGGTCCAGTGCCCTCTATAGCATAGGGTGTTGTGTATGTAAGAGGGAAAGAGAAAGATACGAGGAGAGAAATCAGCGTGTCAGTTAGGGTGACCTTGACCTAAAGATCCTACGCGGCCCAAGCACTCTTAGCCATTAATATCCAGCTGGTTTCAGATGATCAGAAATGGGTCGATTTATCCCCTTCTCTGTGTGGGTGAAGACTAGGAGGGAACCGCCGAAGTGCACTTCAGAGAGCCCGAGAAGCCTCTGAGCCAGAGATAAACACAAAGGATTTGGGAGGGTGCTATGAGCCCAGTTGTGTCTTGAGGTGTCTGGGCTGGGGTGCTGGTGGTGTCCGTGCCTAGTGTTGGCAACGGCGGGGTGCCAAGCGTTGGACCCGCTGCTGTGCGAGGCCCTGCCGTCGGCTTTCCGCTTGCCAGACGTCGGAAAAAGCTCGCCCTGAACTCGGCAGCTGCAATGATCACAGATCTGCCTCCGGGAAGCTGAAGCCTTTGTTTGAAATCTTATCTGTTGCCCCGAGACAAATTGTTTTATTTTTCTTCAGGGGGAAGTTTGTTGCTGGTGTGCCAGCGAGCGCTCGCTCAAACTCACATGGTTTTTGGCGTTCATGTTTGGTGTCTATCCATCTTTCATTTCTCTTGCTCTCAGTCTCTCTGTTTCAATCACACACACACACAAACACAAAAACACACCTTCTCTCTCACACACACACCCATACACACACACACACACACACACACACACTGCCTTACTCTATTCACTGTTTCCCAAACAGTTCCTGAGTTATCTTGAAGACTGCAGATTGAGGTTGTAGCTTTAGGGGATGAAGTTCACCGCTCTAAGAGCATTGTTCTCTCCATGCATTTGTGAGCAGCGCGGTGTTTGTCATCAGCATGCACAGACAGCTGCCCTCCTCATCAAAAGAAAGGAACATGGCCAATAGCCAGAGATCCAATAGCCAGGGATCTGACAACAAATGTGGCAGCACTCCGAGAAACACCAGCTCACTCTTTGCGAGTACCGAAATGGAAGCCAAGTTATGAACCTCCAACACGTTATAGAATTGCTGTGACATTATAAGGTCTTGCGGTGCGAACGAGAGCACGGAATAGATTGACTTTTTGTGTACCGTCTTGTCACGGTATGTGCTATGTGCCATGCTTTTAAAGATACATCCACTCGTACAATCACGGCACCCCACAGCTGCTTCTCCTTCAAACTGACACGCGTCTGCAGTGATTTGTTTAGCGAACCGAGCCGCTGCGCTGATGCTATTTTAGCGCAAGCTCCAGCCCGAGTTGCCAGGTTACCTTGTGCTGGGCTGGAGGAGGAGGCTGGGGGGCGCGTTGGAGAGCTCCAGGCTCGGCTCGCCACATCCATGATGATCCTCTGGGTGTTTTTAGATGCCGGTTGCTGCTGGTTGGTGGTGGTGGGAGCAGAGGCCGGCCTTGCCGCGGAGGAGAGGAGAGGGCGGCGGTTATGTGGGTTCGGCCGAGAGCCCCCTGGAGAACTGCTCCTCGTATAGATCTGTGACTGCTCTCTTACATGCCCTCCTTCCTTCCTCCAGCTATCACACTCCACAAGGGCCCTCCGAGAGAGAGAGAGAGAGAGAGGGAGAGAGAGAGAGAGACAGAGGGAGGGAGAGAGAGAGAGACATAGAGAGAGGGAGGGAGAGGGAATTAGGGAATGAGAGTGAGGGAGAGAGGGAGAGAGAGAGAATGAGAGAGATGTTATGTGGTCAGTCTGTTTCTTCTTATCTTGCCCTGAATCAAATGCCCTTCCTCATCCTCCTCTTCCTTCCACTCATCTTTAATCTTCTACTCCACTTGTCCCTGTATCTCCCCTTTGCTCATTCCTTCCTTTCGCCTCCCTCCATCCCCTACTCCCCTACTCTCTCTCTTTCTTTTTCTCTCTCTCGCCACCCTCTTTATCACCTTCATTATCTCCCTGTCCCCGCATCCCTTCTTTTTTTTACTCTCCCTTGCGTCTTCTCGTGTCTCAGTCTCTCTCTTCTCTCTCTTTCCCTCTGTTCTCTGTTCTCTCCCTCACCCCCCCTTTTATCCTCCTGGAGGAGCGGAGGTTCCCTGCACTGCTCGCTGTGGTTTAGTGGAGCGCAGCGGGCCTGAGGATGAGCTAATGTGGCATCATGCCTGCCAGTGCCCATCGCTACCCACACCCCCCACCCCCGGACCCCCGCACCCTCACCCCCCTGTGGTGTAAGCCCCCTCCACTCCTCTCCTGGCTGCCCACTGCGCTGGCCTCCTAACCCCCTCCGCCCTCCACAAACACCCCTCACCCTACCCCCTCGTTCCACTGGCTGCTCCGATGGCTGCTCTGATGCCCACTCTATGAGCTCTGGGTGAGCAGGGCAGCCGAATGGGAGGTGGCACACAGCAGACTGAGGCTGCTTTTGTTATTTCATTATTTGGCTCTCCAAGGAGCTGCAAGGGCATTTCTTCTCCCTACACAAGTCTCTCTCTCTCTTTCTCGCTCTCTCGCTCTCTCACTTTCTCTCTTATCCTCTGCTTCCCTCGACTCGACTCGACTCTCGACTTTTGCTGTGTGTGTGTGTGTGTGTGTGTGTGTGTGTGTGTGTGTGTGTGTGCGCCTGTGTGCCTGTGTGGGCTTGTTTGTTTGCATGGCCTCTGCCAAAGAACAAGGAAGGCTTTATGTTTGAGCATGCATGTCTATGTGTGTGGACACAGGAGAAATTACCATGAGAGTATGCAAGGCACTGACAGTATCTGTGTGTGTGTGTGTGTGTGTGTGTGTGTGTGTGTGTGTGTGTGTGTGTGTGTGTGTGTGTCACAAGCTGAAGCCACTGTGCGTACGCGGGTGTGAAATTAAATCCACATCAGCAGGCAGGCATTCAGATAAGCTTAACAGGACATGACATCCTGGAGGTTAGAGACAGATGCTTGCTCCAGTTCTTTTGGAACATTTTGCCTTCCTTTTGCCTCCTCTCTCCTGTATTGTCAAGATTCATTTCTTTTACAAAAAAGGGGGGAAAAGTAAAAAAAACAACAACTCCTCACCAGATTGCTTCACTCATTGATGTTGAGAAACTTGGGCCTAATCTTTCTATACTCATAATTTGATCTTGTCAGGAAAGGGAAAATATAGACCCCTGAACAGCTTTTAATTATGATACAGCGATATGAAGGCTGGAGCAGAATATCTTATCCATGTCCGCTGGAGTGTGGAAACCACATTTTCACGCCTCTCCAAATGACTCCTTCACCTAATATCCCGCTTAGCATTCAAAGCCTGCTGATGGTCAAACTGATATCCATTTGTGAGTCGAATTCCTAACAGGGTCGGATCTGACCTTGTCTGAATGTAATTTCTGTAATTTCCCCCTCTGCCAGCCCATAGGAGAAAAATTCTGCTGATTCAGACTGTAATTACTGTTTATGACGAGACGCTGAAGTGTCTGTTTTAAAGATGCGAAAGAGGAGCTTATAAACCCTGAGCCTCTTCCTATAAAAGTGTGAATATTACTAAGATGTCTTATTTTTATTAGCTTCCTTTGGGCCTTTTGTTTTTTAATAAACCCTCCTGACAACTCGCCGTGGTTGAAAACAAATCCAGCACAGTGAGGAATGTATTATGTATAGCGGAAGGGACAAGGTCAGAGGGAAGGATAATTAAACATGTAAATACCTCTGGGCGGCAGACAACAGTCAAGATTCGATCAGACGTCTGGCCGAGCAACTTGCCTTTTCTTAAAGACCTCTCTCTCTTTCTCTCTCTATCTTTCTCTCTCTCTTTCTTTCTCTCTCTATCTTTCTCTCTCTCTCTCTCTCTGTCTTTCTCTCTCTCTCTGTTCTCTGTCTCTCTTCCTCGTTCTTTTTCTCATAAAAGGCGAACCTCGGTGGGAAGGGTTAGTTCATCAGCAGCAGAGGCTGAGACTGGGTGGCAAGCTGTAGGGGCTTATTATGGGGATGAGGCAGAGGGAGTGTGAAGCGTGAATTTGTGTGTCTGTGTGTGTGTGTGTTTGTGTGAGAGCATGTGTATCTGTGTGCCTGTATGTGAGTATTTTTGTGTTTTGTGTGTAGGGATGTAACGATAACCGGTATAATGGTAAACCGCGATAAAAATGTTGACGATAACAATTACCGTTTTCTTTTCAAATATCATAATTATCACGGTTGATTACTGCGGTATGGAAACCGTGTGTTTAATCCTTCCAAGCTTTATGTGAGCCTGCTTTTGACATACAGTAGGCCTGGTACAATGAAACAAAACTGGTACCATACTGATTCTGTTGTCTAATTGATGGTTTTAACTACGATTCGGATTAGGCTACACCTGATATTAAAAGGCGGAACATTTTCACTGCAAAATGTGCACTGTATTATGTAGCACTCTGTCTGCATCTTTTTATGTTCGCATCCACATTAAATCCATTCCACTCACGTAATCAGGAGAATACAGTAGCCTAAAGTTTTATTTCAAAAGCTTACTTTGGTCTCACTTATTGGATCTAAATAACAGAAATAGCAAACTCCAAGTTATGGTAGGGTAAGTTAAGCTATAAGCTCATAGCCAATTAAACATAAAGAAAAAAGTGAATAGGACACTTTTTTAAACTATTTCAGCTTGTGTAGGCCTATCAGTGCTTTCTGAACATATTGAACACACTTTTAGAAATACCGTGATAATACCGAAAACGGTGATAATTTTGGTCACTATAACCGTGAGGTTAAATTTTCATACCGTTACATCCCTATTTGTGTGTGTGTGTGTGTGAATGTGTGTGTGTGTGTGTGTGTGTGTGTGTGTGTGTGTGTGGTGTGTGAATGTGTGTAGGGGAAAGAGATAGAGTGTGTGTGTGTGTAGGAGAGCGAGAAAGGGAGAGCTCGAGAGTGTGTGTGTGTGTGTGTGTGTGTGTGTGTGTGTGTGTGTGTGTGTGTGTGTGTCTGTGTGTGTGCTTTGCTCACCATCTTGTCTGTGCGGGTCACACTTAAAGAGGTTGGCATCCCCCCAAAGCGCCTCTGGCGAGGAGAGGCACCTGAGCCCAGCCCTCCTCCCAGGCTTAGTTGCTTGGCTGCGGGCGCAGCCATTCCAAGCCCCCCTTAGCCCTCAGTGCCAGCCTGGTGGGCCCCTGGGACCTCAACCCAATTACCCTTCATTACGTCCCACTCAGGGTCCCCATGCAGAGCCTTGGCTGCAGCTTCTTCACTGAGAGCAATGTTTGCTCACGAATCAGGCTTTGTTAGTGCTCCATGTGCCGGAGAAGAGAGAGCCTCTGTGTGTGGTGAACTTTGTGTGTGTGAGAGTGTGTGTTTGTTTGTGTTTTGTGTGCGTGTGTGTCTGTGTGTGTGTGTCTGTGTGTGTGTGAGAGAGAGCGAGAGAGAGACAGAGAGAGACAGAGAGAGAGAGAGAGAGGGACATTCAGAGTTGTTTGTTGTTTGTGGTCTATTAAGTTCTCTTTGAGTATCTGTTTTTGTTTGTTGAGTCGGAAGTGTTGGAGTGCTCTCATCTGAATCAATTAATGCAACTATCTGCCCGACTGAGTCCCGTAATGATTTTGTTCCTTCAAATGATTTCTTGTAAATACACTCCTCATACAAACACTCTTGACTCCTAAAATAGGCAGTAAGTGGTCTCAACAGCAAATCAGCAAAATACTGATTCCATGAAGTACTTGACACCCTAAAATAGCCACTGAGTTGTGGTCCACACAGATTTGTGGTTTCCACAGCAACAGCCCTGTTTCGCAGGTTCTTAAAGTCACACTGAAAAAGAAAAAAAACCTAAAGCGTATTTACCCTTTTTATACAACCATGGATGTTCAATGAATCTAAAAATAATTACACTTGCCACCGCATGGCTGTGGGAATTCAGTAAGCATCCATAAATCCGACGTCCTTTGGGAGCAGGGGAATAAATCACCCGAGTCACCGAGCGCAGAAGGGGACTGCAGTTCCGGAGCTGCCTCGGTTGTGACGCGACGGCCCTGGTCCCCGCCGCGCGGTGTCTGCTGCGCATGCCGTCAGAACGGGCGAAAAGCCTCGTAAATAAAAGACGGCGGAAAAGCGCGTTGACAGTTCACCTTGAGTCGGCATGATGCTGGGGGATTGAACCGGGAGAGCCGCGAGCGCGCCGATGGAGGATCTCATGTAAATGCATCAGCCATGCTGATATTAGGCAAAATAGTCATCCACATATCCTTCCCGACTTTGTCAGGCAGAGAGCGTGGGAGCATGCGGCGACTGTAGCAGAGGTGGAGATGGTGGGGGGGGGGGGGGGGGGGGGTTTACGGGCAAACGGTGAGGGATGACGTGACACACCTGAATGGCCGTGTGTAAATTAGATTGGGCTCCACCTGCTCGGTGCCCAGGGCCGAGAGGAGTAATGCCTGCTGTGTTGCCCGGGACGACGGCCCCCGAGAGCTAACAGAGGTGCCGGGAATAAAGGAAGTTATCCGGCCCGCTGAATCGCTGAATCAGACCTACAAGTTCATCTGTTGCCTACTGTACATGTAGGTGATCCTAGCGGGGTTTTTTTGCTCACGCTGTGTGGCTATGTGTGACGCTGTTTGTTATTTCTGAGGAAAATGCTGGCACTTTGAGGCTGCGCACACGCTTTGTCAACATGCCCAGGAAATCCTTCCAGAGGGGAGACGTTAGGAGAAGGATGGGCCCCGGGAGACTTTATCAAACAAGAATAATTCACACACCAAAAAACACCTGTGGAATGCTCAGATGTGCTGAGATCAGTTAAAACCCTTTCAATGCTCATTTGAGTAGCTAATGTTGGGAAACAAGCATGATGTGCTTGGAAGAGCTTATGTCTGAGTACTGAGACATCCATAGAATCTTTTAATCAGTATTTGTATGCAGTTTATCTCTATGTTGTGTAAAGGTAGCTATTGATGCCAAGATAGTCCCCAATTTCAAGCCAAAGTATTAGTTATCAACCTGGATTTGTCCATTCTTACTTTTAGAGAAATGACATGTTGTTTCATACTTTCGTGCATAGAGCTGCAGAGGCAAGACTCCAAGAGTTAGAATAAAAGAACACCAACTACTAATGTTTAAACAAACTACTGAGATACGATAAAAAAAGAGTGAAACAACACAGGAAGGTGTTCAAACAAAGAGAAATAAAAGAAACTATCTCTCAGTAGAAAGAAGCAATGGGCTTTAAAGAATGGGACTAAAAAAGGAACAAAAGACATAAATGATATAAGATCTGAAATATGTCAGTAAAGCAATGAAGACAGAAAAGTCAACAGTCTGTATGCAGTGCTTATCACAACTTCTTGCAGAACTTTACAAGGAACGTAAGAAAGAATCAAAGTTTTACTTTCAGAAATAACATATGCAAACTAGCCAGCTACTGTTTCCCTCTCAACATGAATTCCTGAACAGTTTCACTCCTCCTTATGAACAAAGACAGGCCGTGAAATACCTGCTAACCAGACAAACTACATCCCTCTCCTCTAAATCCCAACTCTCTCTCCCTTTCTCTGTGAGTGAGAAACATCAAGTAAGGAATGCAGCATTGGCTGTTCTATGAGCCTGGCTTCACAAAGGCCTCTGGGAATATGAGTCCATATTAAAGATTACCTTTTTTGCACTTCAATCAATTAACACTTACCCTGTCACTACTAGGCTTTCATTTCGTTGATAGGGTGCTTTGTATCTCACACACTGTATGTCCTTGGAGCTCCTGCACACCGAAACCAAGACTCTTTGTGACTCCTGCGCTAGGCAAAGCACAGTCAGCAAGGTGAGGAGAGTTTTGTTAATGAATGAGACGTGGTAGCTGCACCCAAATGACTGCCGCTGCCCATTCAGGTTTTAATAGTCTGCCGAAGGGTGATCCCTTGGGGAGCATAACTGCTAGGAGTAAAGGCATTGTCTGCTAATAGGCACAGAAATTGTTCTTAAGATGGTAGACCTCGGGAATACTGCGATATCTTTAGCAAATGTCTAATTAACATTGTGACAGCTAGTCACGCTCACGGACGTGATGTGTCGTTCCTGGTGTCGTGATGTGTCTGTGATCCTGAAATAGCCGCAGAGTAATGGTGTCAAAAGCAACTTGTTTCTTATCACACTGTTTTAAAGCTGCAGTTGCCAAGATTTTTTTGATCATATTCACTGAAACCGACACTATGCTCCAACAGAACAACATAAATCAGCCGGTTTTGGAAAAAAACCCCGCACTTCTACCTCCACCTAGAGCCTGTTATTTGTTTTGGAAAAATCCACAGCTCCCGGTTCTTCTGGTCCAATCAGAGCAGGGCTGGTGTGAGATCTGACTGAATCACAGTCTGGTGCAGTCTGGTGCGCATTGATGAGCACAAACTGGATGAGAGGGTGCTCGGTGGTAGTGGGGGAGGGGCATGAGAGTTGTAAACATTCAAAATTTTGGCTAAGTCCCCTCAATCTGTCAGACTTGCCAACTGCAGCTTTAAATGGGTGTGGCGCCTGTACTGGTCTTTATCTTGTGTAAGCTACTACGCTGTTGTTTTTTTAAGCATTGCTCTCTCCTTTGAAGACTTCTAGGAAAATCAGCCACAGTGTATGAGCCTTCCAGGGAAAATACAATATTATCCTTCAAGCTTGTCTCTAAGATCTTGGATTTCTCACAATACATTAAAGCAAAATCAATGCTGCTAATGGTACACCCAGTCCATGTACACTCTTCCATTCTCTCCCTAGTGTTGTATGTGTGCTGTAGCTATTGTTGGAGATGGCACACCAGGCGTCCGAGTCTCTGGAGCCAGGCTTGTTTGGTGCCGGTGTTTGTTCTCCTCTGAGCCGGCGAAAGCCACTGAAGACTCTGATTTAGCGAACTGTCAGGGCCTGGCATGGGGGGGATGGAGGTGGAGGGCTGTAGCTCCCGCCTAGCCTCTCTGAGGGGGCATAAATAATGCCCGTTGTAGCGCAGAGTGATGCCCACTGTAATGGTGCCAGGCAGCATGGCGTGACCGACCCAGTGGGCATTATCTCTGTGGGTTTGTGGCGCGGTGCCTGCGACGGTAGAATAGAGTTATAGAATACCGGGGCTGCTGGAGGGAGAGATGGGAGTGTGGGGGAGAGAGAGGGGAATTTAATTGCGGACTAAAGATGCGTGTGTGTGTGTGTGTGTGTGTGTGTGTGTGTGTGCGCGTGTGCGTGTGCGTGTGTGTGTGTGTGTGTGCGCGCGCACGCGCACACGTGTGCTGGTATCTCTCCAAGCCAGTGACAAGTCTTTAAATGCATTTTGGCCAAGGGCCAGTGCCTTCAGACTACTTATAGGAAAAGAAAAAATATCAATGGCGCACTGCTACAGCTATACCAACACCCCCCCCCCCCCCCCCCCCCTCCTCTCTTCTTCTCTCCTTCCCTCAAGTGACTGGACTCTCCTCCTCTTCCACCATTTGGTCCTAGCTATTTTCATGTTGTGTCATTAGGCCCTTTCAGAGAGATGCTCAGGGAGCAGAAATGGTGTCTTGAGGAGAAAGAAAACAGTGCCTCGAAGAAACAAAGATGCTGCAATGTGCTGTGGGGTAGTTATCGCTCGGAAGTTGTCAGCAATCATCCCTATCTCGTTTCTCCACCTTCCCACCCCCACCCCTATACACCCCCTCTCCTCCCCCCTTCCCTTCTCTCAGTAGTAATTGTGAACATTTCATGGCCGTTATAAATAGCTCTCGCTTTTTAGGAAACATGGAGGTAACAGGGCCACGTGCTCGAGAGAGTGTCTCGCTCGCTTGTGACGCCCAGGATGATTGCATCTTTCTCTCCCTCCCTCGCTCCCTCTCTTTCCCTCCTTCCCTCTGTCTCTCCCTCTCTCCCCCTCTCTCCTCCTCTCCCTGGGAACATGTTGTCTCGGGAAAGTCTTGAATGGTTTATCCTGGTTAGCCTTGTTGTGCACCCTCCTGTGGGGTTCTGTGTTCCCCCACTGCACTGGTCCGCGCATGCATTACAAGACACGGTGATGGGACCAGCACTTCGGTGTGCAGCAGCGACGTGATGAGGACGTGAAGGAGAAAGGGAGAGAGAGAAAGAAACAGAGAGAGAGAGAGAGAGAGAGAGAGAAAAAATAAAGAGCATAGACAAATGAGATGCTGCGATCACGCAGGGGACCAATCTGACAGGCGGAGAAAGAGAGAGAGAGAAACATTAATGTGAAAGATGGGTGGGATGTATTCAGTTGTGGCAAAGGGAAAGAGAGAGAAGGAGGAAGGGAGAGAGAGAGGGAGAGAGAGAAAGTGAGAGGGATGGTGCCCTCTCTTGGCATCACTGTGATCTTCAAAGCCAATCAAACCCAGCCCATGCTCAGGAGTTGAAGCATGCCGGCTGCCTTCAGGCTTCCAGGCATTGCCGCTTCAAAGTTTCTTTCTCTCTCTCTCTCTCTCTCTCTCCCTCTTTCTCTATCTCCCCAATTCTCTTTTCTCAGTTTCCATCTCTTCATTTCTCTTATTCTTACTCCATCCATCCCTGTCCGTGAGTTTCGGTTATGCCTGTCTCTTTCACTTCGCCCACTACCGAGCTCACGGGTGCGGCACCTCCAAAAGGTTACGCCAGATAATTAAAACCGTTTTTATTCACCCTCACAATCGCAGCACGTAGCACTGCCACCACTCCCACCACCCGCGCCTCCACGCCTTATTGCAGACTCACGTCTGACAGACAAAATGTGGGATCTTTTACTTATAGAAGCAGCCCTCCTCTCAGCGAGATCTGCGCTAACTCCGAGCGTATGTCCCGAGGCCATAGAAACTCTTTTCACTTTGATGGAGGCAAACTTATTCTCTGAGCTGTTCTGTTTTGGTTTGCTTGTGTTGTTTTCGACACATTCTTTTCTTTTATTTAAAAAAAAAGGGGGAATGTTTTTTGGTGTTGCCGGAGAGGGAGAGAACTGGAAACTTCACAGAGATAAGAGAACGGGAACGGCCCGACAGACACAAACAAGCAAGCCCTAACACAGATGCAGCGTGCAGGCACACAGATATCGGAAAGGAAAGGAGGCTGTTACCACATATCGATTTCAGACCTGCGAAGACCATATCATCTATATGAAATCAGTCATGTATTTTTAAGCACCCCACCACACAAACACATACAAAAAACTACACCATCAAGTGTCTACTTCAAGATAAGAACTCCAAGGTAATTGAAAATTGAAACAGAGGCACAGCTGGGAGGGTTTCTCCTTATGAAGAGAAGCCTCTTGATCTCTGAATTGGTGTGAAATATTGAATCCAGCCCTTGCTGAGATCAGCAACCACCTTAAATCCTTCACCTCCCCTTTTTCTTGGGAGACATGGAGCCAAAGTGAGCAGAGAGAGAGGGAGAGAGTGACTCATCCGAATTCCTTGTGGGTCTCGTCCTCTTCCCTCCTCTGACCATTCTCAAATAACCCCTCAGGTCAAAGTCACGTGTCAGAAACTGCACTTTATTATAGATCCTTAAGTTATGAGTTAGTTGCGTTGCCTTTTAACTCAACCGTCAATACCAATCTCCCAAATGGAAGGACAAATTCTAAGGAGGCTCTCTTGTTAAGCGTGAGTGGGTCAGTGGCGGGAAATTGATTAAATTAGAAAAAAAAAACGAAAGTGTGTTAAGTAAATGCCGGTGGTGCCTGCCATACGAACTCCGTTACCTTAATCAATTATAACCTCCTTTCCATTCTTTTACCTTGACCTTTGTTCGAGAATCTATTTCCGTTGCTTATTAAGACTGAAATGTAATCAGGGAGGATGGTGGTGGAATTCTATTAAAACCCATTGGTAATTGGTGGCAAAACCAGCTGATGAAATTCAGATATGCCCACTGAGTTTTATGTGCTTTTTAATTGGCGCTGTAAATGGATTGGGTCAGTTATGTCAGGACAGACACTTTGTTGAGAAAGCTCATTTATTGCCAACTGCACTGATTAACACCTTTTTCTTATTCTCCAGTGTGCTCTTGCAAGCTTGAATTAAAAAATGACCCCCCCCCCCCAAAAAAAAAAAAAAAATAAATAAATAAATAAATAATAAAAAAAAAATCTCTTCATCCTCCCGGGGTAGTTTCCTCTCCCTCAGACTGACAGGTGTGTGTGTGTGTGTGTGTGTGTGTGTGTGTGACTTAACTCAGGTAACCGCTCCTCCTGTTCAAGCTCCTATGTAATTTCATGTTTGACATAACATGCTTTCATGTGCAGTGATTAAGCTCACAATCCCAGTCAAGGCCTAGGCCCTCTGCCTGGCTTGTCTCTGCAGATTTGACTGGAAGTGTTCTCTGATTACTCTGTGATCCGTTTTCTAACCCCATTACGTTTGCTCTGCAGATGTGCTCCGACTGAAGGAGGAGCCTGCTAGCAAATGAGAGCGAGAGAGTGAGCCAGAGAGAGAGAGAGAGAGAGAGAGAGAGAGAGAGAGAGAGATGCTTCTGTGGGTTCCTGACTGGCAGAAGTGCAGTAGAGTTTTTGTCGTAAGAAGTAAACATGTTTCTAGAGCTCACATAATGATACAAATTTGAAGGAACAGTGCAAGTATAACATTGTACATTCTTCTGTATTGTTTTCATCTGAAACTGTAGTCAGCTATTTGCATCCACTAGTTTGAACTCTACAGGGACAAGAGAGAAAATGAAAAAAGACAATCCCTAACAAGATTATTGACTAAATGCTCAGATGTTGGAATAAGTTGTGTTTACATCATTGTTGAAAGCATTTCTGGCTGTTGATTATGGAAACTATGTAAAGTATATTTAAAGATGCCAATGAAGAGCTCTTAAATTCCTTATCCTAATATTTAAGAAGTTTTTTAAGATGTGTAAATTGCACCAACCTCCACCGCTTTGAATGTTTGCAGTGTTTGAAAGGTGGCACAGCATGTAAATAAGGGGTTGCCTTGCGTTGCCTTGCTTCAGTGACCAAGGCTGTGCAAGTGTAACCCGACTGGTGTTGATAAAGTATACTCAGTGTCACTGGTACCCTGTGGAGATCTCACACAAAGGTCCACACACACTACTCCCTAATAGCCAAGTCTGTGTTCGACCCCACCAGTGTTCTTGACCTGCTTAGTACCACTAGAAACATCTGTTATATACAGTATAGTGTATAGGTTACCCTGTAGGTCTCGCAGTGTCCCCCAAAGCTCTTCTTAAACAATGCCTTCAATAACACAAAACACATATTTAGTTGTACTAGGGCCATTAGCACTTGCAGTTTAAGACCCTGAGGTTGCATTCCCAATTAATAACAAGGCTTTTAAAGGATTATTCCGGTGTGATTTTGACCTAAAGTGTCTTGAAACATGATACCGAGTGTGAACGTATGTCTCATAGCTCACCTCAGCTTGTCCCCAGCACTCAGAAATCTGGCGCTAGTTAGCCAATGCTACCAACAGTGTTTCGTTGTGGTGCCTCGGGCATCGGCCTAGCCATGCAAATAAATCACTGTTTTACACCATTTACAGTATGAGGCTCAAAGTAGCTCCATACTTCATTGGTAGACTTCCGAGGGCCTTGACATTTAACCTAAAAAAAACCTAACCTAACCAAATAACCTAAAAAAACACAGAAAGTACAGCTGCCTTGGGCCTGCCAGCCTCACTTTGGCTGCAGGCTCTGCATACTGAATATATTTTCAGGTGAATCTGTTCATTTAAAATCTAGATTGATAATATGATAAATTATGAATGGGTGAAAAGCAAGTGGTGTTATATTTGGAACCAGGCACACAAATGATAATCTGGCGCAGAAAAATCTGACCATCAATTTAGAAAAAAAAAACTCTGCTAGCTGTCCTTCATGTGACCAACGTTGATTGTCCACAGGAAAAATGTTCCCAGGAACACAAAAGCGTGTCCACTGAGCTGGAACCGGCCCACAACACTGGTAATTCATTCAGTCATTGCCAGCCATAAATGGCATTCATCGCTTCCTGAATGTAGATTTACGGAGCCTGCTGAAATGTCAGATGAGCAAAGTTCTCTCCTTCCATCGTGCCCACACTCAGAGTTGGTGAAAGGGCACCATTCCTGGAACAAAGGTCTCTGACCTAAACCACCCACGGACAGCACTGCACAGACCAACCCGTGCCAAACTCTGAAGCAGCATTCACTAATAATCCAAAAATGCCTTTTTTTTTTTTTTTTTCTTTTCCATTTCAAAACTTTCCTGGGGCGCTGATTGTTGAATGATGGATATGCCAGGTGGTGCTGTGCTTATCTCCACCTGCTGCTATGAGTTGAGGGGGCTGTGTGAGGGATGTGTATGTCCTGAGCTAAAGTGTTCCTGTAAAAAGCACTTTTAACATTCAGTTCCACTCCCTAAAAGTTGCAATCGATGATCTCCCTGAGCTTAACCAAAGTAAAACCACAGGGTCCGGACTGGTTGTTCTCTTAGAATGATTGACCCAATTTGAAAGGGGGCTGTTTGTTTGGATGACTGCCAACGTGGCAGTGGCAGCGTTGTGATTCATCAACCCCCCACTGTTTAGATGCCTGTTTCTTCTAGCCAAGTTGCTGTTTTTAAGGGGGGGGGGGGGGTTGTGGTAAGTTTGAAGTGATTGCTACTTTGATGCACTGTGAAGTGGAAGAGATCTAAGACAAGTCTTTTAGTCAATTTCTGTGTTTGTTGTTTTCTGCTCGGTGGTTCTATTTGATGTGTCTCCTTGTCTCGGAATTGTGTTGATACTATAATTACTTTTTTAGTGCCGGAGCCGTCATACGATAATTAGCGGGGAATAGGCGATGTGTAAAAACCGAATACACAAGCAATGGCGGTAACACAGAGATAATTATAAGTAATTTCATACTAGGTTGAGTTAAGTGTTGCTGTCTCCGAGTCACCTTCTAATATAAATAGTCATTAAGTGCGCCAATGACCTTGCAGTTTCCCTTTGTACCCTGTAATAAGAGTCAGAGGAGAAGAGAGTTGTTTTGAGAGTTGTTTTGAGAGTTGTTTTGACTGGTCGTGGTCTGTAATCAAGCAGGTTGTGTCTCTGACAGAAGTATTGAAAATTGAAATTTGCAACAGAATGGTTGTTTGTCTGTCAGTGGCAGCGTTGAGCGCTATTAGTGCCGTTTTTGTTTTTTCCTTTTTTTGTTTTTTTTGGACGGGTGTGTGGACAGATGAGGCACACAAAATATCCGGGCAGATTTAATAATTTATGACTGCTTTTTATTTAACAACAAGCTGTCAGACAGATTCCTGTCTCTCAGAATCGGTGCCACTCGGCAGGCAAACAGCAAGTGACAAGGCCTGACAGGAGGGTCTCGGCGGACGTCGGATGGGGGGGGGGGGGGGGGGGGGTTGGAGCGCAGCGTGTCACACCAAACCCTGTCAGAAACCTTTTCTCTCAATTTTAATGAGGATCAGTCTCTTGCCCTAATGATAAACCCGCGTGCCCAGAGTGAGCCAGCACCGTGGCCACGTCTCGGCCCTTATGATCGTCTTTGGCAGCCATTGGGCATTTCTTCTTCTTGTCACCGTCGTTGTTGACTTTGATGGTGATGGTGGGGAAAAAGCGTGTGGGATGATGATGATGATGACAGAGACGGTTACGATCAACCTGCCGGTGATAATGGAGTGTCAGTGTTGGCTGGCGTTCAGCCTGGCTCTGCCGCCACAGAAGAAGCTCCAGAAGGATGCTGCAGAGGAGCATCTCCGCTCACATTACCCTGGAGAGGCATCTCTGTGCCTCAGACCCCAACTCCATCTCTGGTCCCTGTGTCTTTCTCAAGAAGGAATTTAACACAAGAGAGGCTCATTCTATCTAATTTGTGCCGAATACAAGGCAGATTGCTGAGTGATATTGACAGACGACATAGCATTCATTGCGGCACTAACAAGTTGCTGGAACTCATTTCGAAGGCATAGCTGCCAGCATAACTCATAGCTAGGCCCCTGTGTTTGGGCTTACTCAATTTGTTGACTACAATCAGTACAGCAAATTAGCTATTTTCTGAAGCGAACATATTCTTGTTACACATCATTGGCTTCTGAAGGCAGTTAAAATTTTACTTATTTAATCTGAATTTCTTCCTCCAGCTCATTTTCCCTGAACATGTTGTTGCTGGTTGCCGCTAAATCTCAAGTAATTAAGTCCAAAAGCACATGTACATTTGCTGTAATTAATGTGAGGAGTAAAGGAGATATTTAATCTCTTGAATTCGACGAAGTTCACATAGACGTTGTCTAGATGGCTTCCTCAGCCATTGTTTCGGTGGAGCTAGTGGCATTTGCTTTAAAAAAGCCCATCTTTCATTCTTTTAAAGTCAATAGAAGCAGTACATGTAATACCCTGCGAATTCACGCTTTTGAACAGTGTGATTTAGCCGACTCTGAAACCATCAAGCAAATGAAGATGAATGGTACATTTTGCTAGGCTAATCCCCCTCATCTCCAAAAGCTATTTCTCTTTCGTCTTGGAGTTCAGAGGCAGAGCCTTGAGTCACAGCAATCTGCTTTGAGTGATTTGTCTTGAAAAAGGCCCTTTATAAAATCCCATTGATGACATGTTGCTGGACTGGATTGCTCTTCTCTCTCTTTCTCTCTCTCTCTCTCTCTCTCTCTCTCTCTCTCTCTCTCCCTTCCTCTCTCGCCTCCTCAGCCCTCCACAGCAGCCTTTGGTGGCTGGGTGACAGTGTCACGTCAAGCCCAATAACTGTTTGACAGGCAAAGTGTGTTTTCCGTGGACTGATTTTTTTCCCTCTCTCTCTCTCTCTACACAAAACCCCTTTTGGTCTTTCTTCAGAAAGGACAGTCACAGGAGATTGGAGGCGTCTGTGTGGGTGGTACCTTGAACCGGGCGCTCCGAGCCGCTCAGAGTCTTTGTGTCCCCGTCCAGTCCTCTGCTCTCTCTCAGCCAGCTCACCGTTGTTGTTTTTGTCCACTTTGTCCACCGCCTCTCATTCATTTAAGGATCCATCTGCTTCCTAATTAAGAAATGTGTTTTAATCTCCCAGATTATCATATCATTTCCTCTTGTTCTGTAGCCTATTTTTGGTCCCAAAACTCTTGGAAGAACTGAGCGATCCAGAACAGATGTATTGAATATTTTAATAGCTGTTTATGATCAGTGAGATTAGGGACCTTATTTGTTTTTTTTTGTATGAAGTAGGCTTTTGCAGATGGGCTACTTGGCTTTAACATTCTGCTCAATACTCACCATACAGACTCATCTTTTCCTGCAGTTTGATATTCAGATGGATCTAAAAGATCACACAGTGATCCATCAACTGCACTGCAGGAGTCTGAGTCAGTGCTTGTCTGTGCTTTAGTGTGGGGTGAGTCATTGATGTAAAGTAGATCTATAACCCGTTTTTCAGACATAAATTCTCGATAAATGGATCAGTGCGTTCAGTCCTTCTCTGGGTTCCAAGAATGAATTAGACTACGCTTTGTCAAGATATCTACTAAAATCATTTTAATGTGTATGTAGAAGAATAGATGTGCTCATTTCTGGTGTATAGAATGTATCTGTTCTTATGTGGTGGTGTATACAAGACTTAGTGTTTCATCTGTTATACAGTGGGTACACACACGCACACACACACACACACACACACACCACTCTACAGTAACCCCTTCTCAAATGTAAACAGTTCCAAAAGAAACTTTTGCTGTGACCTGAAACTCACAATACACAATGTCACTGGCTGTGGTGGCATGCGATGTGACTAACCCATCAGTTTTGGCAGCCAGTGCCGGAGGCAGACTGAGACATAGTGTTGACTTGTGCTAAACAAAAACAGTGTTGTGCTACATTACAAATAGTATAGAAATGCAAATGGTCAAATGAATATTTACCAACATGCGTGGAGGAATAGACAAATAATGAGTCTACAGAGTATGACAGACCTGTCCAAAAGAAAAATACTGTTTGACTATGTTTGACTTGACTCTCAGTAAAGACTGGATGAAAAATTAGTGCTAGGCTACATGATTATAACATTGATGGAACATGACAACACAATTCATTTAATATATTTAGTCTTAATATATATTATATTATATCTAATATGTTTAGATATGCTTAACATGCAGAGACTGAAATTGTCATTAGCAAACAAAATAATACCCAGAGGAACTGAACTCCCTGCCCTCTCTTCTTGTTTGGTCAGTCTAATTGACTTGGACTCTTTTTCTCGCTCATTGGCAAACCGGACTGTCGATCGTTGGTCTGTTTTTTTGTGTGTGATAAATATGGCAGTCGTACTCCTGTTTGTTGCCCCAGTCCAGTGTATGCACCATAATCTGTTCCATCCACTATCTACGCTCCAACTCCAGCTCGCTAGCGCGGCAAGGTAATGACGGCATAAATTGCGGCGCGGGAGGTAGCGGCGCAGGGGGAAAGTACAGGAAGCCCTCTGAGCTGTTTGGCTTGTGCTGATGGAGTTTTGTCTGGAGGGGGAAGAGTCATTAGCTTTGATTCGAGATCTATCGGAGCCACATGGCACCAGTGGGGCAGAAAGAAGAGAGCACCACAGGATATGCGTGCTTTTTGCTCCCCTTTCCACTTTCTTCACAAATGAAACAAAATGATAATAAAGCTTTTATGAGCAATTTGCCCGCATAAGACGTATTTGACTTAAGATAGCTGTAAGTGTTGGATTTTAAATGGGGGAAATGTACGTTGAGGGACCTCTTTTAGCATACCACTTGGGTGTATTTGTAAGCTGTCAGGTTTGAGCAGGCTTGCAGCCACACTGCAAGTGATTTGATTTAATTAAATTAAAGGGCACTTTACGTTCTTAACAAACCAGAACCAACTAGCTGTCAGCTTATCTGGAATTAAATTTGACACCTGAATTAGCCTGACTGTTGGTTGAGTGATTTCAGTACCGCCTACACGTATGACCGCTTTTTGCTGCAGTTATTACACGAATGCTAATGCTAAGAATGAATATTAATTTGGCCCCATAGTACAGTATGTGTCTACTGTATACTGGCCCTTTATGTTTTATTTCTGTGTCGAATGTGGCAACCGTGGCATTTTTGTTTTATTGCCGTAAAAATGGACTGACATTTCCCTGTCATCGTGGACATGAAGATTGCTGCCAGTTCTTTCAGCTCTGGCCGGGCACAATCAGTCATCGCTTCACTCTTGGCCAAATGGAAAAGTGAAATCCTCGCACAAATCAATCAAGCCAGAATGCACAGTAATGTCAACAGAGATTGAGTTTGCACTCGACCTGTCGTGCAGCACTGCTGGATTTGAACGCAGGCGGCGTTTTGATTATTTTCTTTTTTTCCCTCTTGTGCTCTCCCCAGCT